>NC_035162.2:29015293-29320434 GCF_001659605.2 Manihot esculenta
TCCTACCGTCCGGTGGAATCTCGGATGTCGGAAGCCTCTAGTAGGGTAGAAACATGTTTTCATAAAATGTTTTAATGTTTTTCATGGTTTTAAGTAAAGAGAAAATGAGTTTTTGAATGAAAACAACCTTGGAGGAAAACCCAGGTTCGGCCGCCGAACCTCAGGTTCGGCCGCCGAACATGCAGGCACTTCGGGTGTGCCTTAGGCCCCCGAAGGCATAAGTTGAGGAAAGTCCAGGTTCGGCCGCCGAACCTCAAGTTCGGCCGCCGAACATGGCATGCATGCGGAGGCACGTTCGGCCCCCGAACGTGGCCTGGCCAGCCACTATAAAAGGGTCCCTTAGCCGAAAACGGGCGAGTTTCCTCCCCATTGTCGGCCAAGGTGAGCTCTCCGCCGTTCCTCACCAATCCTTGAGTTTTTTCTTCAAATCTTTCAAGATTTTTACAAGTTTTTGCTTTGTTTTGAAGATTTTCGAGTTTAAAGCAAGTTTTAGAGCTTTGAGGTTCAAGAACTCAAAAAAAAAAAATCTCCCACCTCCGAGTTTAGGACGTCTCTCTCTCGATCTTCAAGAGGTAAGAGCCGATCTTAAGCTCATTTCATGTTTAAAGTAAGTTTTATGCAAGATCTATGGGGTAGAATGCATGTTTAGCTTATAGTTAGGTTTTTGAGTTTATGTTGTGTTTATGAGCAATGTGTTGTTGTTGTGTGTTGTAGTTGGGGTTTAAGTTAGTTTGAAACCCCTAGGAGCCAATGTATGTATATTTGCATGATTTGTATGAGTTATATGCATGTTGGAAGTTTTGGAGGCAAATATGCATAGAAGAGCTGAATTTCTGCCATTCTGGGAGAAACCAGGTTCGGCAGCCGAAGGAACTTTTGGCCGCCGAACCCTCTTGTGGAGGCAGCCTTCGGCTGCCGAAGCTTGCCCCCGAAAGGAGACTTTCATCTCTGTCTGGGAGTTTCGACCGCCGAAAGTGCCGCCGAACATGCATGAGTTTCGCCTCTGTCTGGGAGTTTCGGCCGCCGAAGGTGCCGCCGAACCTGCCTGACTTTCGGCTCTGGAGGGACTTTCGGCCGCCGAACCTGCCGCCGAAAGTGCCCTGTCCAGCCTTCTTTTACATGTTTTGCATGATTGTTTCATGATATTTCAGGGGGTTTTTGGGGAGTAGTTTAGAGTTATGTTCATGTTTGGTTGGTCCCTCATTTGAGTCCACCTGTGTAGGTTCGGACTCGAGGAACCGAGTACCCCAGCAGTGAGTTCAGCTGCTTCTGAGTCCGTAGAGCTTCAGCTAGAGGTGAGTAGAATAACTCTTATGCTTTTAATAATAAAACCGTTTTAGCATGATTCACGCATCATGAATGCCATGAGATATTTTAGGTTGTTTGCATTAGAAATCACGAATATGTTGCATTGCATAATATGTTGATGATGTGGATGAATGTTGAATGATCCTTTAGTCCTCGTATGTTATGATATGATGATGATACGGTACGAAAGACCAGTGAGGCCCATTCTACGCCCCTGGCATTATGGAACGTTATGTCATGCTATGTTATGATTATGTAAGAGAAAGACCAGTGAGGCCCATTCTACGCCCCTGGCACAGTTGGAACATGTAGAGGACTATTGGTGACAGAATTCATCCTTGATGTGATTAGCTGTGATGTGATGCATTTCATGTTATCATATGTTTCAAATGTTTTATTATTCTGCTCACTGGGCTCTAGTAGCTCACCCCTTTTCCCTAATCCCCCAGGATTGCAAGTACGGGCTAGACAGAGAAGTCAAGAAGAGTGAAGTCTGGTAATTGTGATAGTTAGAAAGTGGACATGATAAATTGTAAGATGATGTAAAAGTTATGAATAGTTATGTCATGTATGTGTTGATTATGAGATTGAGGTTTAGAAGTTGTGCTTGACCCTATGGATATTGTAATCCCTTTTGATACATGATCTTAATGTTTATTGATGTCTATGTTTAGCCAACTCAACACATGTTATGCCACCCATTGGGGGCATTGATGAGATCCCACAGAGGGGTTAAGTTTATGATTATGGCTATGTTCAGTGCATGCACAGGTTGAGTTTGGTGTATGAGAAAATGAATGAAAGAAAAGTTTTAATTTTTACATATGTTGTTGATCATGTATGGGATTAAGCAAGTTCACAGGATGTATGTTTGGCTTGCTACGGGTCCCGGCGGCCTTAAGTCGACCCGGATCCTAGCACCGGTAGCGGTCCGATTTTCGGGTCGTTACAGAATGGTATCAGAGCCCTAGGTTCATATGGTCGGACCTAGAGTGTCGGGCTCATAGAGGTTATAGAAGGTCAAGCACAATAGGAAGATCATGTCCACTAGGATAGGATGTGGAGTCCTGTCTTGCTTGATGATGTGAAATGCCATGATTATATGCATGTGCATTAATAATATGTGATGTATGTGATGAGGGTTCATGTGTGCCCACATGAACCATATGATGCTAATGTTTGCTTGTTATGTACTGTTTTTCAGAAAACAGGATGAGAGGAACTCGTCGATCAGCAAGATTGACTGGAGTACCACCTGAGGATGAGGGCACGAGCGCCTGTCCTCCAGCATTACCTAGGGCAATGTCTAGTAGGTCTAACAGAGAAAGAGTAGTAAGAGACCCTAGAAGGTCTTTGGATCTGGGTAGAAGCAGATTAGTCAGAGGAACAGTTCAGGGAGGAGCGTCAGAGGACATGAGGGATGATATGGATGTAGAGCAGAGGAGGGATGGCAGTTTGGGAGTTAGCATGTCAGAAGAGGGAATGGGGGAATCCCAAGGAGGCACTCAGGCCTCTGGATTTGTTCAGCCACCTTACTACCCACCCTTCTCACAAGATCCCGGGTATTCGATGGGAGGTGCATCGGATTACCCTAGCTTCACCCCTTATCCCACACAGATGCCATACCCACCCTACTACCCACCATATTCACAATACCCAATGTATCCACCCCCACCTTACTATCCAAATCCAGCAAACCCTACCTCAGAAAATGTTGCACCACCTCCTCCTCCAGCAGAACCAACAGCCTCAGCTACTCAACCTCCTAGACCTAGCTCAGCCAGTGGGAGCAAGGTCAAGATGACGGACTACATGAAGTTGGGTGCTCCCCAGTATGAAAAAGGGGATGACCCATTTGTGTATCTTGAAAGGGTTAAGGTGATCACAGATGAGATTGGGGCTGATGATAGTAGAGCCATACAGATGGCTGGGTTCACACTTAAGTGCAAGAAGGCACGAGAGTGGTTCAAGAATTATGTGAACCCGAGAGTGGATAGCATGTCTTGGGAAGAGTTCGCAAACGAGTTTGCAGGATGGGCTTTCCCAGATAGTTCAAGGGAGCTGAAGATGATAGAGTTTGAGCAGTTGAGGCAGACTGATGAGATGAGTGTAGAGGAGTTCACAGACAGATTCTTGGAGCTGTTGCCTTTTGCAGGACAAAATCTTGACTCAGATCAGAAAAGGTCAAGGAGGTATATCATGAAACTCCACTCCAGATATTCCTCCTTGATCCAGTCAGCAGATAGGGAGAGCTTCCATGCCATAGTGGATATGGCCCGGAAAATGGAGGCCAGTGCCATCGTTCAGGGGACAGTTAAGCAGTCAGTGGTACAGCCTTCTGGTTCTAAGACCCCAGGCTCTTCTTCTTTTAGTGCAATAGCTTCAGGCAGCAAGAGGTGGAGCAGTACCACCAAGAAGTCGAAGAAGAATAAGTTTTGGAACAAGGTCAAGTCCAGTTTGGGACTGGGGAGTGGCGCGAGTTCTGGTGCGGATAATGTAGTATGCAAGAAGTGTGGGAGACCGCACAAGGGAGTATGTCTGGTTGGGACGACAGCCTGCTTCAGATGTGGGCAGGAGGGACACATGGCTCGGGAGTGTCCTAGGGCAGCTTTTGGAGCACAGTCTCAGCAGACGGCTTCAGGTAGTGTAGCGCAGCCAGCAGCTCCAGCCACGACTCAGGCTAGTGGCAGAGGCAGAGGGAGAGGGTCAGCCTCTTCTTCAGCGGGTTTCAGAGGTGAAGGTCCATCAGCTCCAGCACGGATCTTCACGATGACTCAACAGGAGGCAGATGCATCTAACACCGTGGTGGCAGGTAACTTAGTCATTGGTTGTTCAGATGTATATGCCTTGATGGACCCTGGTGCATCTCATTCTTTTATTGCTCCGAGAGCCGTTCAGAGGTTGGGGTTGATGATCTCTGAGTTAGAGTGTCCTCTCTGGGTCAGTGGACCCAAGTGTGACCCATCAGTGGCAGAGTCAGTCTGCCAGTGCAGTCCAGTCTTTGTTGAGGGAAGATGCCTTTCCGCCGACCTTGTGGTTCTAGACTTGACAGATTTTGACGTCATTCTAGGGATGGACTGGTTATCTACCCATGGTGCTACCTTGGACTGCAGGGACAAGGTAGTCAGGTTCAGAGGTCAGGATGGGTCAGAGGTTGTCTTCAGGGGAGACAGGAGGGGTACACCTAGAGGTCTGATATCAGCTCTTCAGGCTCGTAGGTTGCTTAGGAAGGGATGTCAGGGGTATTTGGCTCATGTGAGAGAGCTTAGCAGTCAGGTTAGAGAGCCCGCCTCGGTGCCAGTGGTTAGAGAGTTTTTAGACATCTTCCCAGACGAGCTGCCAGGTTTACCACCTGCTAGGGAGATAGAGTTCGAGATAGAATTGATGCCTGGAACCCGACCGATCTCTATCCCTCCCTACAGGATGGCTCCAGCCGAGTTGAAAGAATTGAAAGAACAGTTGCAAGAGCTGGTAGAAAAGGGCTTCATCCGACCGAGCACTTCACCTTGGGGTGCACCAGTTTTGTTTGTGAGAAAGAAGGATGGATCCCTTAGACTTTGTATCGACTACAGGCAGTTGAACAAAGTCACTACCAAGAATAAGTACCCATTGCCAAGGATCGACGATCTATTTGACCAGCTAGCTGGAGCAGGTTGTTTCTCCAAAATAGATCTGAGATCGGGGTACCATCAGTTGAGGATCATAGAAGATGATGTGCCGAAGACAGCTTTCAGGACCAGATATGGGCATTTCGAGTTCCTTGTAATGCCGTTCGGGTTAACCAACGCCCCTGCAGCATTCATGGATCTCATGAACAGAGTGTTTAGTCAGTACCTGGATCACTTTGTTATTGTCTTCATAGATGATATCTTGGTGTATTCCAGGAATGCAGAGGAGCATGCCCATCATCTGAGGTTGGTTCTGCAGACCTTAAGGGAACATGGCTTGTATGCCAAGTTCTCCAAGTGTGAGTTCGGGCTGAGGAGCATTTCGTTCTTGGGGCATGTAGTGTCAGAGAATGGGATAGAGGTGGACCCCAAGAAGGTAGAAGCTGTGGCTAACTGGCCTAGACCCACTTCAGTGACGGAGATCAGGAGTTTCTTGGGTTTGGCAGGTTACTACAGGAGGTTCGTTCAGGACTTCTCGAAAATAGCAGCTCCTCTGACCAGACTAACCAGGAAGAATCAGAAGTTTCTGTGGACCGACCAGTGCGAAGAGAGTTTTGAAGAGCTTAAGAGGAGGTTGACTTCAGCACCAGTTTTAGCTCTGCCATCTAGTGATGAGGACTTTACAGTCTTTTGTGATGCGTCCCGTGTGGGACTGGGTTGTGTACTGATGCAGAATGAGAGGGTGATTGCTTATGCTTCTAGGCAGCTAAAGAAGCATGAGTTGAATTACCCCACACATGACCTTGAGATGGCAGCAGTAATCTTTGCACTCAAGATGTGGAGGCACTACCTCTATGGGGTAAAATGTGAGATCTTTACAGATCATAAGAGCCTGCAGTACATCCTGAGTCAAAGAGATTTGAATTTGAGATAGAGGAGATGGGTAGAGCTACTGAGTGACTATGATTGCAAGATTCAGTATCATCCGGGTAAGGCGAATGTCGTGGCAGACGCCCTAAGCCGGAAGTCACTAGGCAGTCTATCCCACATCACGGCAGAGAGGAGACCAGTGGTGAAGGAGTTTTACAAGCTCATTGATGAAGGTCTACAGTTAGAGTTATCTGGTACAGGTGCTTTAGTGGCCCAGATGAGAGTGACACCTGTGTTTCTGGAGCAAGTGGCTCAGAAACAGCATGAGGACCCGGAGTTAGTGAAGATTGCCAGGACTGTTCAGTCAAGCAAAGATAGTGAGTTCAGATTTGACAACAAGGGGATCCTCCACTATGGGAGTCGATTGTGTGTACCAGATGACATAAGGCTAAAAGGAGACATTATGAGAGAGGCTCATAATGCAAGATACAGCGTTCACCCCGGAGCCACCAAGATGTATCAAGATTTGAAGAAAGTTTATTGGTGGCCAGCGATGAAGAAAGAAGTGGCACAATTTGTGTCAGCCTGCAAAGTGTGTCAGAGGGTGAAGCTGGAACATCAGAAGCCGGCTGGAATGCTTAACCCGCTACCTATTCCAGAGTGGAAATGGGAGAATATAGCTATGGACTTCGTAGTGGGGTTACCGGTGACGTCCAACAGATTGTACTCCATATGGGTGATTGTGGAAAGACTCACCAAATCTGCTCACTTCATCCCTGTCAGGAGTGGCTATTCTGTGGACAAGTTGGCGCAGGTGTATGTTGATGAGATCGTCAAGCTGCATGGGGTTTCTGTTTCAATAGTGTCTGATAGAGGGCCCCAGTTCACCTCCAGGTTTTGGCGGAGTCTGCAGAATGCCATGGGTACTAGGTTGGATTTCAGTACTGCCTTCCTCCCTCAGACTGATGGACAGTCAGAAAGGACCATCCAGACTATCGAGGATATGCTTACAATGTGTGTGCTGGACTTTGGCGGTTCTTGGAGGCAGCATCTACCTTTGGTGGAGTTTGCCTACAATAACAGCCATCATGCTAGCATCAGGATGGCTCCATATGAAGCTTTATATGGGAGGAAGTGCAGGTCACCTGTTTGCTGGGAGGAAGTTGGAGAAAAGGCCTTGGCAGGGCCTGAGCTAGTAGAGATTACCAGCAGGGTGGTACCCATAATCAGAGAAAGGATCAAGACTACTGCAAGCAGACAGAGGAGTTATGCAGACATCTGCAGAAGACAGGTAGAGTTTCAGGAGGGGGATCTGGTATTGCTCAAGGTGTCTCCAATGAAAGGAGTGGTTCGCTTTGGGAAGAAAGGTAAACTAGCCCCACGATACATCGGACCCTTTGAAATCTTGCAGAAGATTGGGAATGTGTCGTACAAGCTAGATTTACCTGCTTCAATGGCAAGAATCCATTCGGTTTTCCATGTTTCAATGTTGAGGAAGTTTGTGTCAGATCTGAGCAAGGTTCTTAGTGAGCCTAATGTGGAGATCCAAGAGGATCTCACCTATGTTGAGCAGCCAGTACAGATCATAGACACCCAGATCAGAAAGCTAAGAAACAAGGAAATCCCGATGGTGAAAGTCTTGTGGAACCACCACAATATGGAAGAGTGCACCTGGGAGACACGGGAGTCCATGTTCCAGCAATACCCTTATCTTTTCTAAGGTAAGTTCCTTGTGAGTTTTATGTGCTTTGTATGTATGTTATGTGTATGCCATGCTATGTGCTAGTTGAGGAATATTCGGGGACAAATGTTCTTAAGGGGGGGAGAATGTAATACCCGGCTAGACTCCGGTATCGGAATTCCTACCGTCCGGTGGAATCTCGGATGTCGGAAGCCTCTAGTAGGGTAGAAACATGTTTTCATAAAATGTTTTAATGTTTTTCATGGTTTTAAGTAAAGAGGAAATGAGTTTTTGAATGAAAACAACCTTGGAGGAAAACCCAGGTTCGGCCGCCGAACATGCAGGCACTTCGGGTGTGCCTTAGGCCCCCGAAGGCATAAGTTGAGAAAAGTCCAGGTTCGGCCGCCGAACCTCAAGTTCGGCCACCGAACATGGCATGCATGCGGAGGCACGTTCGGCCCCCGAACGTGGCCTGGCCAGCCACTATAAAAGGGTCCCTTAGCCGAAAACGGGCGAGTTTTCTCCCCATTGTCGACCAAGGTGAGCTCTCCGCCGTTCCTCACCAATCCTTGAGTTTTTCCTTCAAATCTTTCAAGATTTTTACAAGTTTTTGCTTTGTTTTGAAGATTTTCGAGTTTAAAGCAAGTTTTAGAGCTTTGAGGTTCAAGAACTCAAAAAAAAAAATCTCCCACCTCCGAGTTTAGGACGTCTCTCTCTCGATCTTCAAGAGGTAAGAGCCGATCTTAAGCTCATTTCATGTTTAAAGTAAGTTTTATGCAAGATCTATGGGGTAGAATGCATGTTTAGCTCATAGTTAGGTTTTTGAGTTTATGTTGTGTTTATGAGCAATGTGTTGTTGTTGTGTGTTGTAGTTGGGGTTTAAGTTAGTTTGAAACCCCTAGGAGCCAATGATTTGTATGAGTTATATACATGTTGGAAGTTTTGGAGGCAAATATGCATAGAAGAGCTGAGTTTCTGCCATTCTGGGAGAAACCAGGTTCGGCAGCTGAAGGAACTTTCGGCCGCCTAACCCTCTTGTGGAGGCAGCCTTCGGCTGCCGAAGCTTGCCCCCGAAAGGAGACTTTCGTCTCTGTCTGGGAGTTTCGGCCGCCGAAAGTGCCGCCGAACATGCATGAGTTTCGTCTCTATCTGGGAGTTTCGGCCGCCGAAGGTGCCGCCGAACCTGCCTGACTTTCGGCTCTGGAGGGACTTTCGGCCGCCGAACCTGCCGCCGAAAGTGCCCTGTCCAGCCTTCTTTTACATGTTTTGCATGATTGTTTCATGATGTTTCAGGGGGTTTTTGGGGAGTAGTTTAGAGTTATGTTCATGTTTGATTGGTCCCTCATTTGAGTCCACCTGTGTAGGTTCGGACCCGAGGAACCGAGGACCCCAGTAGTGAGTTCAGCTGCTTCTGAGTCCGTAGAGCTTCAGCTAGAGGTGAGTAGAATAACTCTTATGCTTTTAATAATAAAACCGTTTTAGCATGATTCACGCATCATGAATGCCATGAGATATTTTAGGTTGTTTGCATTAGAAATCACGAATATGTTGCATAGCATAATATGTTGATGATGTGGATGAATGTTGAATGATCCTTTAGTCCTCGTATGTTATGATATGATGATGATACGGTACGAAAGACCATTGAGGCCCATTCCCCTGGCATTATGGAACGTTATGTCATGCTATGTTATGATTATGTAAGAGAAAGACCAGTGAGGCCCATTCTACGCCCCTGGCACAGTTGGAACATGTAGAGGACTATTAGTGACAGAATTCATCCTTGATGTGATTAGCTGTGATGTGATGCATTTCATGTTATCATATGTTTCAAATGTTTTATTATTCTGCTCACTGGGCTCTAGTAGCTCACCCCTTTTCCCTAATCCCTCAGGATTGCAGGTACGGGCTAGACAGAGAAGTCAAGAAGAGTGAAGTCTTGTAATTGTGATAGTTAGAAAGTGGACATGATAAATTGTAAGATGATGTAAAAGTTATGAATAGTTATGTCATGTATGTGTTGATTATGAGATTGAGGTTTAGAAGTTGTGCTTGACCCTATGGATATTGTAATCCCTTTTGATACATGATCTTAATGTTTATTGATGTCTATGTTTAGCCAACTCAACACATGTTATGCCACCCATTGGGGGCATTGATGAGATCCCACAGAGGGGTTAAGTTTATGATTATGGCTATGTTCAGTGCATGCACAGGTTGAGTTTGGTGTATGAGAAAATGAATGAAAGAAAAGTTTTAATTTTTACATATGTTGTTGATCATGTATGGGATTAAGCAGGTTCACAGGATGTATGTTTGGCTTGCTACGGGTCCCGGCGGCCTTAAGTCGACCCGGATCCTAGCGCCGGTAGCGGTCCGATTTTCGGGTCGTTACAGAGGTGGTTTTAGCTACTTCATAACGTTCATAGATTACTGTAACCGATATGGCTATATCTATCTGATGAAGTACAAATCTGAGACTTTTGAAAAGTTCAAAGAGTTTCAAAATGAAGTGCGAAACCAACTTGGCAAAAGTATAAAAGCCATTCAATCCGATTGAGGTGGAGAATACTTAAGCCAAGAGGTTATCAATCATCTAAAAAGTGCATAATAGTTTCACAACTTACCCCTCTAGGAACACCTCAATGGAATGGTGTGTCTGAAAGGAGAAATCGAACTCTATTAGATATGGTTCGATTAAAGATGAGTCAAGCTGACCTTTCAACTTCCTTCTAGGTTTTCGCCCTTGAAACAGATGCATTCCTACTAAATAGAACTCTAACTAAAGCAGTTGAGAAGACACCATATGAAATATGGATTCAAAAAAAAAGCCCAACATGTCTTTTCTGAAGATTTGGGGTTGTGAAGCTCATGTTAAGCAATTAACATCGGATAAGCTATCCGCCAAAACTTTAAAGTGCTTGTTTGTGGGATATCCTAAAGAAACTAAAGGATACTATTTCTACAATCCCGAAGAGAACAAAGTATTTGTTGCTCTAAAAGCTATTTTTCTAGAAAGAGAATTTATTCTCAAGAAAAATAGTGGGAATCGTATACAACTTGAAGAAATTCAAGTTTCACAAACTCCTATTCAACACAGTTTGGAAATAGAATCAAATTCACAACAAGTTGTGGAGCCCAAGCCCATTACATAAGACCTGAGAAGGTCCGGTAGGATTCGTCACGAGCCCATAAGATATGGATTTCTTAGGACTAATGATAAAATTATAGAATTAATGGATCAAAATGATCTGGTTATCTACCGAGAAGCTATTGAGAGTCCTAACTCAGAAAGATGACTCGAAGCCATGAAATCTGAGATACAATCAATGTACGATAACCAAGTATGGACTTTGATTGATCCATTTGAAGGTTCTAAGATAATTGAATGCACATGGATTTATAAACTCAAGGCCGATAATACCTTCAAAGGTAGACTAGTGTCAAAAGGTTTCAAGCAAACTCATGGTATAGACTATGATGAAACTTTTTACCAGTGGTCATGCTCAAATCCATTAGGATTCTGCTTGCCATAGCTACACATCATGACTATGAGATATGGCAAATGGATGTCAAAATGGCTTTTTTTAATGGAAACCTCATTGAGGATGTGTATATGATACAACCCGAGGGTCTTGTCGATTTAAAGAATCCTAATAAGGTTTGCAAGCTTCAAAGATCCATTTATGGATTAAAGCAAGCATCCCGAAGTTGGAATCTTCGTTTTGATGAAGCAGTAACGGAGTTTGGCTTCCTCAAGAACAAAGATGAGCCTTGTGTGTGCAAGAAGGCTAGTGGGAGCATTATGGTGTTTTTAGTCTTATATGTAGACGACATCTTGCTCATTGGAAATAACATCCCAACATTGTGAAGTGTTAAGCAATGATTAGGAAAATATTTCTCAATGAAAGAATTAGGAGAAGACGAGACTATACTGGGTATAAAGATCTATAGAGATAGATCGCATCGACTCTTGGGACTAAGTCAAGAAAAGTACATAACCAAAGTACTGAAGAGGTTCAGTATGCTAGACTCCAAGAAAGGGTATATACCTTTATCACAGAGAGTAACTCTTAGTAAAGGGGATTGTCCCTCTACTAGAGAAGATAGAGAATACATGAGTAAGATTCCATATGCATCTGCTATTGGATCTATCATGTATGCCATGTTATGTGCTCGACTTGATGTCGCACATGCACTAAGTATCATAAGTAGATATCAATAGGATCCAGGTGTAAAATATTGGATTGCTATTAAAGGGATCTTAAAGTACTTACGAAGGACTAAAGATATTTTCTTAGTGTATGGTAGTCAAGAAGAGGTCGTCATAAATGGTTATGTCGATGCTGCTTTCCAAAGCAGCGTAGAAGACTCTAGATCGCAAAGTGGTTATGTGTTTTATTTGAATGGAGGTGCTATAAGCTGGAAGAGCTCAAAGCAAGAAATTGTCTCTGATTCTACTATAGAGTCTAAGTATATTGTAGCTTGTGAAGCTGCTGAGGAGGCTGTTTGGATTAGAAAGTTTATTAAAGGATTAGGAGTTGTCCCAAACATCCTAGATCCATTAGAACTATTTTGTGACAACAGCGGGGCCATTGCACAGGCTAAGGAGCCCCGGTCACACTAGAAATCTAAACATATACTTAGAAGGTACCATCTCATCAGAGAGATCGTCGGAGAAGGGATCGTCAAGATAAGCAAGATTGTAAGTCAAGACAATGTACCTGATCCTCTAAGCAGTTAGTTAGAGACAAACATGAGGGACATGTTAGATCATTCAGGTTTAGAACTATGCCTCATTGGGACTAGTTCTAGTAGGAGATTGTTAATGTAAGCCGTAGTCCCATTTATATTGTAAAGACATTTTATCTACGATAAATAAAGATGAGGTATTTGTTTTATCGTTTTGTTTATTACTGTGCATATTAAATTAATAAAACATCCTTGAATGTTGGGTCTGTTCAAGTTATTAAGTGTGAGGCACTTGGTAGTAAAACCTTAAAACTTTAAGGAGCAACATTGTAACGACCCGAAAATCGGACCGCTACCAGCGCTAGGATCCAGATCGACATAAGGTCGCCGGGACCCGTAGCAAGCCTAACATACATCCTGTATACTTGTTTAATCCCATACACGATCATACCTAAACATAAAACTGTAAACTTTTTCTTTTCTTTTACCAAACTTAACCTGTGCATGCACATAACCATAAACATAAAACCCCACACTGGGGCCCTCATCAAATGCTCCAATGGGGTAACATATCATACATTAAGCTTGGTTTACATAAACATCATTAAAAACATTTCAATAAAAGATCATGTAACCAAAAAGGGATTAACATACACTAGGGCCAAGCACAATTCTATCCTCGATACAATTCTTTACATTACATCACATTATAACATTTTACAATACATGTCCACATCTAACTATTACATACATAAACTTCTATTCCTGGTGACTTCCTGGTCTAGCCCGTACCTGCAAACCTAGGAGTTAAGCGAAAGGGGTGAGCTACTAGAGCCCAGTGAGCAGAATAGTAAAATATTATATTTAAAATTCATGCTTTTATGAAATGCATCACATCACAAACAAATCACCTTAAGGATGAACTTGTCACCAATAGCCCTTAACATATCCAGTAGTGCCAGGGACGTAGAATGAGTCTTCCTGGACTTTCTCTTACATAACATATCATAACATTCCAATATGTCAGGGACGTAGAATGGGTCTTCCTGGACTTTCCCTTACATAGTGCCAGGAACGTAGAATAGGTCTTCCTGGACTTCCGTACCATATCATCATCATATCATATCATACCATACAAGGGCTAATAGATTATCCAATGTTCACCCACATCAACATCATATTATGCAGTGCAACATATTCATGAAGTCTAATGCAAACAACCTAATATATCTCATGGCATTCGTGATGCATAAACATGCTCAAAATTTATTTATTTACTTTGCAACATAAAGAGTTATTCTACTCACCTCAGGCTAGCTCTGAAAAGACACTGAAGCAGCTATCTCACTGCTGGGGTCCTCGGTTCCTCGGGTCCGAACCCACACAGGTGGACTCAAATGAGGGACCAAACATACATAACATGACTCTAAACTACTCCCCAAAAATCCCCTAAAACACCTTAAAATAAACATAGGAAACATGCAAAGGAAGGCTGAATAGGGCACTTTCGGCGGCAGTTTCGGCGGCCGAAAGTCCCTCCAGAGTTGAAACTCAGTCACCTTCGGCGGCCGAAAGTTCCTTCCAAAGACGAAACTCATGCATGTTCGGCGGCACCTTCGGCGGCCAAAAGTCCCTTCCAGAGCCGAAAGTCCACTTTCGGGGGCAGGGTTCGATAGCCAAAAGCTTGCCTCCACAGGCAGGTTCGGCGGCCGAAAGTGCCTTCGGCTGCTGAACCTGAGTTCTTCCCAAGTGGCAGAACTCAGCCTCCTCATGCACATTTTGTTTTCCAAATCTTTCAAACATGCATTTAGCTATTCTACAACATACATACATACATACATAAACATATAGGGGCCTCAAACTATCCTAAACCCCAACAACAACACAAAACAACTCAAAATAACATACATTATCCAATAAACCAACATACACCCTAACATGCATCAACCCTCTTAAAACCCCTCAAAACCTTTATAAAACATACAAGGAGGGTAGGATCCAAGCTTACCTCTTAAAGATCTAGAGGAGAAACGATCCTTAACTTGGAGATAGGAGAAATCTAGCTCCTTGGGTCTTCAAGCTCCAAAACTTGATCTTAGCTTCAAAAACTTCAAAAACCAAGCAACCACTTGTTAAAACTTGAAAGATTTGAGGAAAAACATCAAAACCAACCATGGGAGGGCATGGACTCACCTCTGGCCGGAAATGGGGAAGAAAAATCGCCTATTTTCGGCCATGGGGCCTTTTATAGGTGGCTGGCCAGACCACCTTCGGAAGTCGAAGATGACTCCAAAACTCATGCAAGTTCGGCGGCCGAACATGAGGTTCGGCGGCCGAACATGAGGTTCGGCGGCCGAACCTGGATTTCCCTCCATGGTCTTTTTCGTTCAAAACTCAATTTCTTTCTTACTTAAAACCATAAAATACATTAAAACATTTTATAAAAACATGATTTTACTCTTCTACAGGTTTCCGACATTCGGGATTCCACCAGACGGTAGGAATTCCGATACCGGACGGTAGGAATTCCGATACCGGAGTCTAGCAAGGTATTACATTCTCCCCCCCTTAAGAACATTCGTCCCCGAATGTTCCTCAACTGGCACATGCATATCATAAACATAAACATACTTATGAAAACACATAACACTCACCTGAGAAGAGATAAGGATATTGCTGGAGCATGGACTCCCGTGTCTCCCAAGTACATTCCTCGACGTTGTGGTGATTCCAAAGGACTTTCACCATCGGGATTTCCTTGTTCCTCAACTTTCTGATCTGCATGTCTAGGATCCGTACTGGCTGCTCAACATAGGTGAGATCTCCTAGGATTTCTACATCAAGTTCACTAAGAACCTTGTCCGATCTGACACGAATTTCTGTAACATGGAAACATGGAAAATCGGATGGATTCTCTCCATAGATGCAGGTAAGTCCAGCTTGTACGATACATTCCCGATCTTTTGCAAGATTTTAAAGGGTCCGATGTACCGTGGAGCTAGCTTACCTTTCTTCCCAAAACGAATTACCCCTTTCATAGGAGACACCTTGAGCAATACCAGATCTCCCTCCTGAAACTCTACTTGCTTCCTGCGGACATCTGCATAACTCTTTTGCCTGCTCACAGCAGTTCTAATCCTTTCTCTGATTATGGGCACTACTCTGCTGGTGATCTCCACTAGCTCAGGCCCTGCCAAGGCCCTTTCTCCAACTTCTTCCCAACAGAAAGGTGACCTGCACTTCCTCCCATACAAAGCTTCATATGGAGCCATCCCTATGCTAGCATGATAGCTGTTATTATAGGCAAACTCCACCAAGGGTAGATGTTGCCTCCAAGAATCGCCAAAATCTAGCACACACATTCTGAGCATATCTTCTATTGTCTAGATGGTCCTCTCTGATTGTCCGTCCGTCTGAGGATGGAAAGCAGTGTTGAAGTCTAGCCTGGTACCCATAGTACTCTGCAGACTCTGCCAAAACCTAGAGGTGAACTGGGGTCCTCTATCCGACACTATTAAAACAGGAGCCCCATGCAACCTGACAACTTCATCCACATAAACCTGCGCCAATTTGTCCACAGAGTAGCCACTCCTGATAGGGATGAAGTGAGCAGATTTGGTCAGTCTGTCCACGATCACCCATATGGAGTCCAATCTGTTGGACGTCGCCGGTAACCCCACCACGAAGTCTATAGCGATATTCTCCCATTTCCACTCTAGAATCGATAGTGGGTTAAGCATTCCAGCCGGCTTCTGATGTTCCAGCTTCACCCTCTGACATATCTCGCAGGCTGACACAAACTGTGCCACTTCTCTTTTCATACCTGGCCACCAATAAACTCTCTTCAGATCTTGATACATCTTGGTGGCTCCAGGGTGAACACTGTATCTTGCATTATGAGCTTCCCTCATAATGTCTCCCTTTAAACTCACGTCATCTGGTACACACAATCTATTCCCATAGCGGAGGATCCCCTTGCTGTCGAATCTGAACTCACCATTCTTGCCTGACTGAACAGTCCTGGCAATCTTCACTAACTCTGGGTCCTCATGCTGTTTCTGAGCCACCTGCTCCAGAAACACAGGTGTCACTCTCATCTGGGCTATCAAAGCACCTGTACTAGACAACCCTAACTACATCCCTTCATCAATGAGCTTATAGAACTCTCTCACCACCGGTCTCCTCTCTGCTGTGATATGGGACAAACTGCCAAGTGATTTCCGGCTTAAGGCATCTGCCACAACATTCGCCTTACCCGGATGGTACTGAATCTTGCAATCATAGTCACTAAGCAGCTCTACCCATCTTCTCTATCTCAAGTTCAACTCTCTCTGACTCAGGATGTACTACAGGCTTTTATGATCTGTAAAGATCTCACATTTAATCCCATAAAGGTAATGCCTCCACATCTTGAGTGCAAAGATCACAGCTGCCATCTCTAGGTCATGTGTAGGATAATTCAACTCATGCTTCCTCAGCTGCCTAGAAGCATAAGCAATTACCCTCTCATTCTGCATCAACACACAACCCAATCCCACACGGGACGCATCACAATACACTGTGAAATCCTCATTACTGTTAGGCAGAGCTAACACTGGTGCTGATGTTAACCTCTTCTTTAGCTCTTCAAAACTCTCTTCACACTGGTCAGTCCACATAAACTTCTGATTCTTCCTAGTCAACCTGGTCATAGGAGCTGCAATCTTAGAGAAGTCCTGAACGAACCTCCTGTAGTACCCTGCCAAACCCAAAAAGCTCTTAATCTTTGTCACTGTAGTGGGTCTAGACCAGTTAGCTACAGCTTCCACCTTCTTGGGGTCCACTTCTATTCCATTTTCTGACATAACATGCCCCAAGAATGAAATGCTCCTCAACCAGAACTCACACTGGGAGAACTTGGCATACAAGTCGTGTTCCCTCAAGGTCTGCAGAACCAATCTCAGATGATGGGTATGCTCCTCTGCATTTCTGGAGTACACTAAGATATCATCTATGAAAACAATAACAAAGTGATCTAGATACTGACTGAAAACTCTGTTCATGAGGTCCATGAATGCTGCAGGGGCATTAGTTAACCCGAATGGCATCACAAGGAACTCATAGTACCCATATCTGGTCCTGAACGCCGTCTTTGGCACATCTTCTTCTCTTATTCTCAGCTGATGGTACCCGGATCTCAAATCTATCTTGGAGAAACAACCTGCTCCTGCTAGCTGGTCGAAAAGATCATCGATCCTAGGCAACGGGTACTTGTTCTTGGTAGTGACTTTATTCAACTGCCTGTAGTCGATACAAAGTCTAAAGGATCCATCTTTCTTTTTCACAAACAATACTGGAGCACCCCAAGGTGAGGTACTCGGTCGGATGAAACCCTTATCTACCAGCTCTTGCAACTGATCTTTCAACTCTTTCAACTCAGCTGGTGCCATTCTGTAGGGAGGGATAGAGATCGGTCTGGTTCCAGGCATCAACTCTATTTCAAACTCTATCTCCCTAGCAGGTAGTAAACCTGACAGCTCGTCTGGGAAAATATCTAAAAACTCCCTGGCCACGGGCACTAAGGGGGGCTCTCTAACATGACTATCCAGCTCTCTCACATGAGCTAGAAAACCCTGACAACCCCTCCTGAGCAACCTACGAGCCTATAGGGCTGATATCAAACCTCTAGGTGTACCCCTCCTGTCTCCTCTGAAGACAACCTCTGACCCATCCTGACCTCTGAACCTAACTACCTTGTCTCTGCAGTCCAAGGTAGCACCATGGGTAGATAGCCAATCCATCCCTAGAATGATGTCAAAATCTGTCAAATCTAGAACCACAAGGTCGGCTGAAAGGCATCTCCCATCAACAAAAACTAGACTACACTGGCAGACTGACTCTGCCACTGATGGATCACACTTGGGTCCACTGACCCATAGGGGACACTCTAACCCAGAGACCATCAAACCCAACCTCTCGACGGCTCTCAGAGCAATAAAAGAATGAGATGCACCAGGGTCCATTAAGGCATAAACATCTGAACAACCAATGAAGAGATTACCTGACACCATGGTGTTTGATGCATTTGCCTCCTGTTGTGTCATAGTGAAGATCCATGCTGGAGCTGATGGACCTTCACCCCTGAAACCCGCTGAAGAAGAGGCTGCCCCTCTCCCTCTGCCTCTGCCACTGGCCTGAGTCGCGGCTGGAGCTACTGGCTGAGCCACACTACCAGAAGCTGTCTGCTGGGACTGTGCCATATAAGCTGCTCTAGGACACTCCCGTGCCATGTGTCCCTCCTGCCCACATCTGAAGCAGGCTGTCGTCCCAAACCAACATACTCCCTTGTGCGGCTTCCCACACCTCATACATACTGCACTGTCTGCACCTGAGCTCGAGCCACTTCCTAATCCCATACCTGACTTGATCTTGTTCCATAACTTGTTCTTCTTAGACTTCTTGGTGGTGTTGCTCCACCTCTTACTGCTTAAAGCTGCTGTGCTCCAGGAAGAAGGATCTAACTTTCCCCCACCTGGGGTCTTGGAACCAGAAGGCTGTGCCACTGACTGCTTAACTTTTCCTTCGATTATTGCACTAGCCTCCATCCTCTGGGCCATATCCACTATAGCATGGAAGCTCTCCCGTTATGCTGATTGAATCAAGGAGGAATACTTAGAATGAAGCCTCATAATATACCTCCTTACCTTCTTCTGGTCTGTGTCAAGATTTTGCCCTGCAAACGGCAACAGCTCCAAGAACTTGTCTGTGTACTCATTTACCCTCATTTCCTCCATCTGCCTCAACTGCTCAAACTCAATCATCTTCAACTCCCTTGAACTATCAGGGAAAGCCCATCCTGCAAACTCATTAGCAAATTCTTCCCAAGATAGACTATCCAACCTCGGGTTCACATAGTTTTTGAACCACTCATGAGCCTTCTTGCATTTCAGTGTGAACCCAGCCATCTGAATGGCTCTACTATCATCAGCTCCTAACTCATCTACAATCATCTTGACCGTCCCAAGGTACTCAAATGGGTCATCGCCGGTTTCATACTGGGGAGCACCCAGCTTCATGTAATCGGTCATCTTGACCTTGCTCCCTCCAGATGAGCTAGGTTTAGGTACTTGGACTTCTGGGACCATAGGTTCTGCTGGTGGTGGAGGAGGTGCAACATCCCCCGGGTTAGGGTTTGCTGTACCTGGGTAGAAAAATGGGGGTGGGTACATAGGGTACTGTGGGTATGGTGGATAGAAAGGTGGGTATGGCATTTGAGAAGGGTAAGGGTTAAAATTGGGGTAATCCAATATACCTCCCATCGAATACCCGGGATTCTGTGAAAAGGGTGGGTATTGGGGTGGCTGAACAAACCCCGAGGCCTGAGTGCCTCCTTGAGACTCTCTCATGCCCTCTTCAGACATGCTCACACCAAGACTGCCATCCCTCCTCTGATCCACATCCATATCATCCCCCACATCTTCTGACATTTCTCCCTGAAATGTTCCTCTTCTGCTCACATCAAAAGACCTTCTAGGGTCCCTTGACGTTCTCTCCCTACTAGACCTGCAGGACATTGCCCTAGGCAATGTAGGAGGACGGGCATCCGTGCCCTCGTCCTGAGGTGGTACTCCAGTCAATCGTGCAGATCGACGAGTTTCTCTCATCCTGTTTACTGAAAAACATCACACATCACATAAAACATTAGCATCAAATGGTTCATGTGGAAACACATGAACCCGCATCACATACATCACATATCATTAATGCACATGTATATAATCATGGCATTTCACATCATCATTCAAGACAGGACTCTATATCCTATCCTAGTGGACATGATTTTCCTATTGTGCTTGCCCTTCTATAACATCTATGAGCCCGACACTCTCTATAGGTCCGACCATATGAACCTAGGGCTCTGATACCAATCTGTAACGACCCGAAAATCGGACCTCTACCGGCGCTAGGATCCAGATTGATATAAGGTTGCCGGGACCTGTAGCAAGCCTAACATACATCCTGTATACTTGTTTAATCCCATACATGATCATACCTAAACATAAAACTGTAAACTTTTTCTTTTCTTTTACCAAACTTAACCTATGCATACACATAACCATAAACATAAAACCCCACACTGGGGCCCTCATCAAATGCTCCAATAGGGTAACATATCATATATTAAGCTTGGTTTACATAAACATCATTAAAAATACTTCAATAAAAGATCATGTAACCAAAAAGGGATTAACATACACTAGGGCCAAGTACAATTCTATCCTCAATACAATTCTTTACATTACATCACATTATAACATTTTACAATACATGTCCACATCTAACTATTACATACATAAACTTCTATTCCTGATGACTTCCTGGTCTAGCCCGTACCTGCAAACCTAGGGGTTAAGGGAAAGGGGTGAGCTACTAGAGCCCAGTGAGCAGAATAGTAAAATATTATATTTAAAATTCATGCTTTCATGAAATGCATCACATCACAAACAAATCACCTTAAGGATGAACTTGTCACCAATAGCCCTTAACATATCCAGTAGTGCCAGGGACGTAGAATGGGTCTTCCTAGACTTTCTCTTACATAACATATCATAACATTCCAATATGCCAGGGACGTAGAATGGGTCTTCCTGGACTTTCCCTTATATAGTGCCAGGGACGTAGAATGGGTCTTCTTGGACTTCCGTACCATATCATCATCATATCATATCATACCATACAAGGGCTAATGGATCATCTAATGTTCACCCACATCAACATCATATTATGCAGTGCAACATATTCGTGAAGTCTAATGCAAACAACCTAATATATCTCATGGCATTCGTGATGCATGAACATGCTCAAAATTTATTTATTTACTTTGCAACATAAAGAGTTATTCTACTCACCTCAGGCTAGCTCTGAAAAGACACTGAAGTAGCTATCTCACTGCTGGGGTCCTCGGTTCCTCGGGTCCGAACCTACACAGGTGGACTCAAATGAGGGACCAAACATACATGAACATGACTCTAAACTACTCCCCAAAAACCCCTAAAACACCTTAAAATAAACATAGGAAACATGCAAAGGAAGGCTGAACAGGGCACTTTTAGCGGCAGGTTCGGCGGCCGAAAGTCCCTCCAGAGCTGAAACTCAGTCACCTTCGGCGGCCGAAAGTTCCTTCCAAAGACGAAACTCATGCATGTTCGGCGGCACCTTCGGCGGCCGAAAGTCTCTTCTAGAGCCGAAAGTCCACTTTCAGGGGCAGGGTTCGACAGCCAAAAGCTTGCCTCCACAGGCAGGTTCGGCGGCCAAAAGTGCCTTCGGCTGCCGAACCTGAGTTCTTCCCAAGTGGCAGAACTCAGCCTCCTCATGCACATTTTGTTTTCCAAACCTTTCAAACATGCATTTAGCTATTCTACAACATACATGCACACATACATAAACATATATGGGCCTCAAACTATCCTAAACCCCAACAACAACACAAAACAACTCAAAATAACATACATTATCCAATAAACCAACATACACCCTAACATGCATCAACCCTCTTAAAACCCCTCAAAACCTTTATAAAACATACAAGGAGGGTAGGATCCAAGCTTACCTCTTGAAGATCTAGAGAAGAAACGATCCTTAACTTTGAGATAGGAGAAATCTAGCTCCTTGGGTCTCCAAGCTCCAAAACTTCCCTTAGCTTCAAAAACTTCAAAAACCAAGCAACCACTTGTTAAAACTTGAAAGAATTGAGGAAAAACATCAAAACCAACCATGGGAGGGCATGGACTCACCTCTGGCCAGAAATGGGGAAGAAAACTCGTCCATTTTCGGCCATGGGGCCTTTTATAGGTGGCTGGCCAGACCACTTTCGGAAGCCGAAGATGACTCCAAAACTCATGCAAGTTCGGCGGCCGAACATGAGGTTCGGCGGCCGAACCTGGATTTCCCTCCATGGTCTTTTTCGTTCAAAACCAATTTCTTTCTTACTTAAAACCATAAAATACATTAAAACATTTTATAAAAACATGATTTTACCCTTCTAGAGGTTTCCGACATCCGAAATTCCACCGGACGGTAGGAATTCCAATACCGGTGTCTAGCAGGGTATTACAAACATTCTAAACTTTTCTAGTTAATCATTGTCATGAGAGTGACATTGAACGAAGGCTAGTATGGTATCTGTGAGATGATCATGTTTTACAGTTCATAGGATATTGGATATCAATCAGAGAACATAAATACAAGTTAAGAAAGTTGTATTTGAAAATGATCCACTTACAAGAACACTTTATGGTTGAAAGTCATAAGTGTCTCTCTAGTGATACTTGTACTAGAAGTCCTTAGACTGAAAATCTCTATGGATGCCTAGATGAGTCCTTGTATGCTTTGACTTACGCCTAACGCGCCTGTAAATGGGTTGGCAAGTACGGGTATGATTGGGTATGCCACGATTCATACTAAGTAACATGAGAAATGAAGACATTGCCTCTCTCAAAAAAAGAAAAAATATCATCAGCCAATTGACTAGTGAAACTGAAAAGAGTGTGGCCACACCCAAGTTGTATGATAAGAGTTATCATTAATTTGATTGATTCAGTATCATTAATAGATCAAGAAAAATGATTTAGCAATGGGTAAGGATGACTTGTTCCATGCCTTATGCAAATCATGATATCTTATGGCAAAGGATTGTACTAGTTCACTAGTAGGTTGATTTTCTGAGCAAATTCACAACTATTCAATTTGAGTAATTATAATGTCTTGCTAGAGACCAATTATAATTTATGGACCTTAAAAATCCATTGCCAACATTGAATAGTCCTACAAGATCGCACACGATAAAATTTGGATAAATGGTACTTTGGTCTTTTCCTTATCGGGCCATTTATAAGTATTTTGTTTAAAATATTATCAATAGGCTCATATAAATTTTGGCACATATTCCTAGACCCACTTAATATGGCTTAAGGTCTAATATAATTAGTTAATTAAAAGGTTTAATTAATTAGTTAAAAGAGAGAAAGAGTCCTAATAGGATTAGGATTTGTTTTAAGGAAGTTTATATTAAATTAAATACTAATATCTAATTAGATTTGAATTCAAATTAAATCAAGCTTTCTCTTCAAGTTTTTTACTCATGAATCAAGCAATGTGTAAAATGAATTAAAATATAAAATTCCCTATATAAGATTATTTATTGATTTCAAGTTAAATGATCACTTACACACTTATTACTTGAGTAATCCTTAAACACTGGTTATTTTCCATATGTATTTCTCAGATGGGTCAGTTCAGTACATTTATTCATAAAATAAGTACCTACATATTAGTTATAGATATCTCACATATCTCAATCTATGAGATCAGTTGTCTCTTCTAAAAGGAAAGAACTGATATGTACTAATCTCAACAGCTCTAAATATTGTCCAATCATGATAAAAATATCAACTAAGAACATTTGAAGACGTTACTTAAATGCAATAAAAATCTCACAATTATAATCATATTATAATTTCTTTTGCACAGTAATATAGTCTCATAGATTTTATCTTTACTTGAAATTTGATTAAATTAGCACTAAAAATAAATAATTGTTTTTATAAAATTATATTTAAATACTAAAAATATATAAACAATAATATTCAACTATAGTTAATAGATTGATTGTAGGGCATATTACTAACAGAATAATACCCTACGTTATATGTTAATCATATATTTGACTATGCTTTTCACTTCTACCTACCTTCTTCCTCCGTAACGAGCATCTCTGCTATAAAGCTTAATTATGTCCGATAAAATTATTCCTTGCATTGATATTTTTCCTTCCTTTCCTTTTTGGGTATTTTATGACTTGTCTTGGTTAAATGGAGATTCAATTGCTTTGAGGGGATATTGCCGTGCTTGGTGTGAATTTTAGAGCCGATATCTTATTTCATTTCTTTTGGTTCTAAGAATCTAATAAAAGAAATTTTATTTGGGTAGATGTGAATTTTAAATTATGATATATTTGAATTTTACAAAATATTAAAATTTTATTGTTTTCATTAGATACAAATTTGAATCTCATTTGAAGAATTAAATGGAAAAAATGGTTCATTGCTCTACATGACTTTTTCTTGATTTTTAGTTTGACTATAATTTATCTAACGTGTGTGGCACGTTTTTATACTTATTCTAATATTTGCAATTTATTTTACAAATAATAAAATTTTAATATTTATATAACTTATTTTTTATATAATTTTATATTAAAAATATAATAAAATTAAAATTTAAGTATGTGAATAATAATTTTAAATTTTTTTAATCCTAAATAGTAAATTTATATTAATTTTATTGTAATAATTTTATATATGCTCCATATATAATATAGCATAAATTATAGATTTTAAAATTTGAGATTTTTTAAAATTAATTTATTTAATAAAATTATAAATAATTAAAAAATTAAAAATATTGAGATAGAATAATTATTGAATTATCAGTTCATCATTTTTTAAAAAATTATCTATTACAAAAAAAAAATCTTATCTTAATAACTCTTATCAATTAATTAAATTTTAATATATTAAATTAATATAAAATTAAGAATTTATTATTTTTATTATTTTTAAAATACTTTTTCATATTATTTAATATTTAAATGTGCCATTTTAATAATTTTTGTCCTAAAATTTAATATTATTGAAATTTTTTTGAACCATAAATAATAAAATTTATATTAATTCATAATTAAAATTAGTTTTATTGTGATAATTTTAAATTATTATGGCATTTTTAATAATTTCATTTTTTCATCTTCCATCTCTTATATATAATTTTGTTTATTTTATTTTATTGACAATAATTTGAATTAACTAATATTATTTATTAGATTTAGATAGTAAGATTATTTTAAATTTTAAATTATAACGAGTCTTAGTATAAATTATAAATATTATTAAAATAATATTAACTTTTTATTTAATATTATATAAAGTTAATTAGTGTTTAACAGATTTAAGTTTAATTAAAAAAAAATCTATTTAATCAATTAAATTAAAGAAATTTAAATAACAATAAAGTATTGAATTTTTTAGTCAATTAAATAATTAAAAATAGTCAACTTAAATAATTCTTGAATTATCAGTTCATTTTATAAGATTGTGAAGATTTTATCTATTTTAAAAGAAAAATTTTATTTCAACAATCCTTATAAATTAATAAAATTTAAAATTATTATTTTAATATAAAATTGAAAATTTATTATTTTAAGATTTATTTTTTTATAATAATTTATTATATTATTTAATATTTGAATATATTATTCTAGTAGTTCATATCTTAAAATTTAATATTGTTATAATTATACATATATCAAACTTTGATATTTTTTAAGCTAACTATAAAATTTATTTAAATAATATATATATCAATGAATTTAAGATTTAAATAAAATTATAAATAATTAAAAATTATTATGATATTTTAACAATTATATTATTCCTTTTTTTCTTCATAACATATATTACAAAATTATATTTTATTTTAGATTTAATAAACTAAATTTTTAATTTTAAAAATATTATAAATTTATTTAATTTAATAATAAAAATTATATTTTTTGGCTTTTAATTATGGTTAAAAAGAGAATTAGGTTAAAAAAATTCAATATTTTATTTTTAAAGTTTTAAAAAAGTAAAAATAATAACTTTTTAAAAACAATTTAAATTATAATAGAAGCTTAATTAAAAGGATTATAAATATGATAAGAATTTAAAACTTATACAAACTCACTGATTAATTTAAATAAGAATAAAAATTAAAATAATTAACAACAATTAAATTTACTACTTTATTGTAATAATGCAAATTTTTAATAGACATTAAGATTTTTTTACAAAAATGTGGATTTCTTTTTTATTTGTTTAATTAATAATTTTTTCAAATTAGAAGCATGAAATTTTTTTTTTCAAAAAATATTTAATACTTTTAACTATTGTTTTTTATAAATTTATTTTAAATTGTATAACAAAATTTTTTAAAAATTAATTTAAATATAAGTAGGACAAGGACTTTAAATTTATATAAGCTTTGAAATTATATAATTAATTAAAATTAAATTATAAATAAAAAAAATTTAAATTTAAATAAAAATTAATTTTCAAGTAAATTAAACTTTAAAATAATAAAAAATTTATATTATTTTTTAATCAATTAAAATTGAAAATAATTAATAATTATTAAATTTAAGTAAGAATAGTTTAAAAATTCT
Source organism: Manihot esculenta (assembly GCF_001659605.2). NCBI lineage: Eukaryota > Viridiplantae > Streptophyta > Magnoliopsida > Malpighiales > Euphorbiaceae > Manihot > Manihot esculenta. Next base: position 29,041,692 of record NC_035162.2, read on the forward strand.
CATTATTTCTCTCCTTTTCACTTTTATATATAATATAAATTATTAATTAAACAATAATGATTTTAAAAGAAAAAGAAAAAATTAATTTATAAGATATATAAAATACAGGCTAAAATTATATTAAAATATTAAAGAATAGTAAATTAATTTTTTATTTTTTATTCAATCATAATAAATGCAACTCCTGGTTACATCATTTGGTTCCTGTTGCTGAGAATATTTATTGGACCCCTTTTATTCATTTTGATTACGATCAGTTTCCTATTCTTTCTATCTCCTCTCACTCTCAAAATTGTCGGTATCCCTACAGTTGTTGCTAATGTTGCTATCAACGAGGGGATCATCGTTTCCTCTGTCCTAAACAACCGAGAAAACACACCTCCAGTGATTAACGAAGCAGATCTTAATAATCTGAATAATGAGCAAATACTTCAGTATATCCAAAGGTTGTAGACTATTCTCGAGCAGTATAAGACTTAGGAAGAGGCATCTATGGTGGATCCCGAGAGAAGAGATGAAGCTTCCGTAGACACCCCAGGGCCCAGACGGAAGCAACCAGAATGCAACACAAAAATAAATCTGAATATGAAGATGAATCAGATGAGACTTTGAAAAGAGTGGATTGAAAGTTAGTACAGGCCGTACAAAGATATTATAAAGAATAGGAAGAGGATTTTAGTTTTGATGGAATCTCGCCTCTTGCGAAAGAAATACTAGCGAAAATTTTCCTGCCAAGTTCAAGTTGCCCAGTTTGGATAAATATGATGGAAATGTGGACCCTCGAAGCCATCTAGCCATCTTCAGGACGACCATGCAGCTTCAAGATGTAAATGACGTTGTGCTATGCCGGGTTTTCCCGTTGACACTCACGAGTTTAGCCCAGAAATGGTATCAATATCTAGGTCTAGGTTTAATTTGAAACTTTACACAGTTTTCCACGATATTTAAATTTAGATTTATTACTTGCATACCTCCAAAGAAAATTTTCTCGGACCTGTGGAAGATCCACCAAGAAGAAGGTGTGTCTTTGAGGAGTTTTATTGCCCATTTCAATGCTAAAGCCATACAGATAGAAGAGTTGAATCACGAGGTAGCATGTAAAGAATTGAAAAAAGGCACCCATAACATCAAATTTATGGATTTCTTAATAAAAAACCCAGCGGTAACATACCAATAGCTGATAGACAAAGACATTAAAAGAAGGCAAGAAGGCGAGTCAAAAGTTAAATCAAAAGTTTGAGAGACAAGCCCCTGAGGGGGATAACAGAAGTTATCCCATCTCATGAAAGAAGACGAACATGGTAAGTATAGGAATTACACCCCGTTAAATGACTCATAAACTCGTATCTTGAAAGAATGATAAAGAGATCAGGAGGCCTCCCAAGCTAAATCCCGAGAAGGAAAACAAATGAGAAAAGACAAAATATTATCGCTTTCATGAAGATCATGGCCATACAACGGAAGAATGTTAACAACTAAAGGACGAGATTGAGAGGCTCATAAGGGATGACACCCTCCGAAAATTCACAAGGAAAGGAAAAGAAGAGCAAACTTCTGAGCCTGAGAAAGTAACTCTTGAGATGACCCCTGATCGAGAAACTATGGGAGTCATACATGTGATAACAAAAGGACCTGATGAAGTATAGACAAGGTTACAGTTTGGTTACCAGAAAGGCGAGGAAAACATTCGCCCATAAGGGTCATCCACTCGAAGTATCTATTCTGGTATTGTTTACGTTTTGAAAAGCAATATTAGTTTTTTCCTCATATGTAAATAAAAGATATTCTTTTAATAAAGTCAACAAAGTAATTAGGCGATCCCCGCCAGACCACTTAGGCATTGGTCTCATGAATTAAGGTCATAAGCAAATTTTAGCCAGGTCAGATCACAAGGCAATCTTCGCCAGACCACTCGGGCATTGGTCCTATGAAGCAAGGCCATAAGGCAAATTTTAGCTAACTCAGGTCATAAGGCAATCTTCGTCAGACCACTTGGGCGTTGGTCCAGCGAATAAGGGCCACAGGGCAAATTTTAGCCAGGCTAGGTCACGAGGCAATCTTCGCTAGACCACTCGAGCGTTGGTCCCACGAATCAAGTCCATAAGGCAAATGGCATTGGTCCTGCGAATAAAGGCCACAAGGTAAATGTAATACCCGGCTAGACTCCGGTATCGGAATTCCTACCGTCCGGTGGAATCTCGGATGTCGGAGACCTCTAGAAGGGTAAAACCATGTTTTCATGAAATGTTTTAATGTTTTTGATGATTTTAAGTAAAGGGGAATTGAGTTTTTTGAATAAAAACAACCTTGGAGGAAAACCCAGGTTCGGCCGCCGAACATGCAAGCATTTCGTGTGTGCCTTAGGCCCCCGAAGGCATAGGTTGAGGAAAGTCCAGGTTCGGCCGCCGAACCTCAAGTTCGGCCGCCGAACATGGCATGCATGCGGAGGCACGTTCGGCCCCCGAACGTGGCCTGGCCAGCCACTATAAAAGGGTCCCTTAGCCGAAAACGGGCGAGTTTTTCTCCCCATTGTCGGCCAAGGTGAGCTCTCCGCCGTTCCTCACCAATCCTTGAGTTTTTCCTTCAAATCTTTCAAGATTTTCACAAATTTTTGCTTTTTTTTGAAGATTTTCGAGTTTAAAGCAAGTTTTGGAGCTTTGAGGTTCAAGAACTCAAAAATCTCCCACCTCCGAGTTTAGGACGTCTCTCTCTCGATCTTCAAGAGGTAAGAGCCGATCTTAAGCTCATTTCATGTTTAAAGTAAGTTTTATGCAAGATCTATGGGGTAGAATGCATGTTTAGCTAATATTTAGGTTTTTGAGTTAATGTTATGTTTTGAGCAATGTATGTTGGATTTGTGTTGTTGTTGTGTGTTGTAGTTGGGGTTTAAGTTAGTTTGAAGCCCCTAGGAGCCAATGTATGTATATTTGCATGTTTTGGTTGAGCTAAATGCATGATTAGAAGTTTTGGAGGCAAATGTGCTTGAAGGAGCCAAGTTTCTGCCCTTTGGCAGAAACCAGGTTCGGCAGTTGAAGGAACTTTCGGCCGCCGAACATGGCTGGGGAGGCAGGCCTTTCGGCTGCCAAAGTTGCCCCCGAAAAGAGACTTTCGTCTCTGTCTGGGACTTTCGACTGCCGAAGGTGCCGCCGAACCTGCCTAGGTTTCGGCTCTGGAGGGACTTTCGGCCGCCGAAGGTGCCGCCGAACCTGCCCTGTTTTGCCTTCCTTTGCATGTTTTTGCATGATTGTTTTGAGGTGTTTTAGGGGGTTTTTGGGGGATGTTTTTAGAGTTATGTTCTAGTTGTTTGGTCCCTCATTTGAGTCCACCTGTGTAGGTTCGGACCCGAGGAACCGAGGACCCCAGCAGTGAGTTCAGCTGCTTCTAAGTCAGTAAAGCTTCTGCTAGAGGTGAGTAGAATAAACCTTATGTTTTTAAAGCAAATGAATTATACAGTTGAGCATGTTCATGCATCATGAATGCCATGTGATGAAATAGGTTGTTTGTATTAGAATCCACGAATATGTTGCATTGCATTTATGATGTTGATGTGGATTGGTTATTGGATGACCCTTTAGTCCTCATATGATATGATGATTGTAACGACCCAAAAATCGGACCGCTACCGGCGCTAGGATCCGGGTCGACTTAAGGCCGCCGGGACCCGTAGCAAGCCTGACATGCATCCTGAAAACCTGCTTAATCCCATACATGATCAACAACATACATAAAAATTAAAACTTTTCTTTCCATGAACATCAACCAAACTCAACCTGTGCATAAACATTAACATAACATTGATCCCTCTGTGGGATCTCATCAATGTCCCCAATGGGTATCATAACATATGCTGAGTTGGTTACATAAACATCATAAAAATCTCTAAGATCATGTATTAAAAGGGATACAACAATCTATGGTCAAGCACACCACTAACATCCATATACATCATCTCATTACATAACTATACTGATTAAGACTTTACATTACAATATGATCATGTCCATTACTAGCTATTACATAAACATGAATTCTTTACTCTATCCGGACTCCTGCTCTATACTGTACCTGCAAGCCTGGGGGTAAAGGGAGAGGGATGAGCTAAAAGCCCAGTGAGTAGAACCATAAAACATATTAACACTATGCTTCAATGAAATGCATCATAACACAGACAATTCACATAAGGGTTGGGTGAACTTGTCACCAATTAGTCCAAGCTAACTCTGTGCCAGGCCGTAGCTGTAACGCCCCGGAAATCCGGACCGCTACCGGCGCTAGGATTCAGGTCGGCTTAAGGCCGCCGGAACCCGTAGCAAGCCTACATACATCCTGTTTACCTGTTTAATCCCATACATGATCAACAAACATACATAAGAATTAAAAACTTTTCTTTTTCTTCATTCACCAAACTCAACCTGTGCATACACTATATTCATCATATACATAAACATTAATCCCTCTGTGGGATTTCATCAAAGCCTCAATGGGCAATATATATCCTGTGTTGAGTTGGTTCACATATACATCATAAAATAAGATCATGTACATACCAAGGGATTAACATATACTATGGTCAAGCACAACTCTATCCTCAATAACATAACTACATAAACATAACTGTTCAAAACTTTACATTACATTCTTATCATTTGTCATGTCCACATACTCTAGCTATTACATACATAAGACTTTTCTCTTCTTTTCTTCTCTATCAAACCCGTACCTGCAAACCTGGGGTTAGGGGAGAGGGGTGAGCTAAAAGCCCAGTGAGCAGAAACTAAAAACATTATATTAAATTTCATGCTTTCATGGAATGCATCATATCACAAACAATTCACATCAAGGGTGAACCTGTCACCAATTAGTCCCAACATAGTCTCGTGCCAGGCCGTAGCATGGGGTCCTGGTCTTCCTGTCATAACATACATAAAGTCTCGTGCCAGGCCGTAGCATGGGGTCCTGGTCTTCCTGTCATAACATATATAAAGCCTCGTGCCAGGCCGTAGCATGGGGTCCTGGTCTTCCTGTCATAACATATATAAAGCCTCGTGCCAGGCCATAGCATGGGGTCCTGGTCTTCCTGTCATAACATATATTAAGTCTCGTGGACTAATTGGATCATACAGCATTCACCCACAACCACAAAATAAAATGCAATGCGACATATTCGTGAACTAATGCAATCAGCCTATTACATGTCATCATGATGCATGAAACATGCTCAAAACATTTAATTGCTTGATTTAAAATATTAAGCTTGTTTCCACTCACCTCTGGCTAGCTCTGACCAGACACTGAAGCAGCTCACTCACTGCTGGGGTCCTCGGTTCCTCGGGTCCGAACCTACACAGGTGGACTCCAATGAGGGACCAAACATATATAAACACAACTCTAATATATCCCCCAAAAACCCCCTAAAACATCATGAAAACATCACAGAAAATATGCATGAAAAGGCTGAACAGGGCACCTTCGGCGGCACCTTCGGCGGCCGAAAGCCCCAGACAGAGACGAAACTCAGCTAGGTTCGGCGGCACCTTCGGCGGTCGAAAGTGCCAGACAGAGACGAAAGTCTCTTTTCGGGGGCACCTTCGGCAGCCGAAAGCTGCCTCCACAAGGGGGGTTCGGCGGCCGAAACTCCCTTCGGCTGCCGAACCTGGTTTCTGCCAAACGGCAGAAACTTGGTTCGAATGAACCTCCTGCCTCCCAACCATAAATCATGCATATTTCTCAACTAAAACACACATACAAGTTCCTAGGGGCCTCAAACATGCATATACCCCATCTACAACACTTCATTCACACACAAACAAGCTACATTGCTCAAAAATCACAACTTAAACCCATAAACCTACACAAGAACTAAACATGCCTTTAATCCCCAAAGATCTTCATAAAACTTGTGTCAAGCATAAAAGAGTTCAAGATCGACCCTTACCTCTTGAAGATCGAGAGTAGAGGCGGTCTAACTTGGAGTTGGAAGAGATTTAGCTCCTTGGGTCTCCAAGCTCAAAACTTGCTCAAAACTCGATTCAAAAGCTTAAAAACTTCAAAGCAAGATGAAAACTTGTTAAAACCATGAAAGATCTAGAGGAAACACTCAAGATCGAGGGAGGAACGGTGGAGACTCACCTTGGCCGACAATGGGAGAGAAAAAGCTCGCCCGTGCGGACCAAGGGGACCCTTTTATAGTGGCTGGCCAGGCCACGTTCGGGGGCCGAATGTGCCTCCGCATCCATGCAATGTTCGGCGGCCGAACATAAGGATCGGCGGCCGAACCTGCACTTCCCTCACTTAGACTTTCGGGGGCCTAACGTGCCTCCCAAAGTCCATGCATGTTCGGCGGCCGAAAGTGAGTTTCGGCGGCCGAAAGTGAGTTTCGGTGGCCGAACCTGGGTTTTTCCTTAAAGAATTTTCATGCAAAAACTTATTTGAAATCATGCTTAAAACATTAAAATACATGAAAACATTTTATAAAAACATGCTTTTACCCTTCTAGAGGTTTCCGACACCCAAATTCCACCGGACGGTAGGAATTCCGATACCGGAGTCTAGCCGGGTATTACATTCTCCCCCCCTTAAGAACATTCGTCCCCGAATGTTCCTCAACTAGTACATGCATAGCGAAACAAACATAACATACACACATATAGCACATGGAACACATCTCAACTAACCTCAGAAGAGGTGGGGGTACTGCTGGAGCATGGACTCCCGGGTCTCCCAAGTGCATTCTTCCAAATTGTGGTGGTTCCAAAGGACTTTCACCATCGGGATTTCCTTGTTCCTCAACTTTCTGATCTGAGTGTCAAGAATCCGCACTGGCTGTTCAACATAAGTGAGATCCTCTTGGATCTCCACATCAGGCTCGCTAAGAACCTTGCCCGGATCTGACACGAACTTCCTCAACATGGAAACATGGAAAACCGGATGGATTCTCTCCATAGAAGCAGGCAAGTCCAGCTTGTACGATACATTCCCAATCCTTTGCAGGACTTCAAAGGGTCCAATGTACCGCGGAGCTAGCTTACCCTTCTTACCAAATCGAACCACCCCTTTCATCGGAGACACCTTGAGCAATACTAGATCCCCCTCCTGAAACTCTACCTGTTTCCTGCGGATGTCTGCATAGCTTTTCTGCCTGCTGGTGGCAGTCTTTATTCTCTCTCGGATAATGGGCACCACCCTGCTGGTGATCTCTACAAGTTCAGGCCCTGCTAAGGACCTCTCTCCAACCTCTTCCCAGCAAACGGGTGATCTGCACTTCCTCCCATATAAAGCTTCATATGGAGCCATCCCTATGCTAGCATGATAGCTGTTATTGTAGGCAAACTCCACCAAAGGTAGATGTTGCTTCCAAGAACCGCCAAAATCTAGTACACACATCCTGAGCATATCCTCTATTGTCTGGATGGTCCTCTCTGACTGTCCATCAGTCTGGGGGTGGAAGGCAGTACTGAAATCCAACCTGGTACCCATAGCACTCTGCAGACTCCGCCAAAACCTGGAGGTGAACTGGGGCCCTCTATCTGACACTATTGAAACTGGGACCCCGTGTAGTCTGACAATCTCATTTACATAAACCTGCGCCAACTTATCCACAGAATAGTTGCTCCTAACTGGAATGAAGTGAGCAGATTTGGTGAGTCTGTCCACAATCACCCATATGGAGTCTAGTCTGTTGGATGTTGCCGGTAACCCCACTACAAAATCCATAGCAATATTCTCCCATTTCCACTCTGGAATCGGTAGCGGGTTAAGCATTCCAGCCGGCTTCTGATGTTCCAGCTTCACCCTCTGACATATTTCGCAGGCTGACACGAATTGTGCCACTTCCCTCTTCATAGCTGGCCACCAATACACTCTCTTCAGATCTTGATACATCTTGGTGGCTCCAGGGTGAACACTGTATCTTGCATTATGAGCCTCTCTCATAATGTCTCCTTTAAGTCCGATGTCATCTGGTACACATAGTCTATTCCCATAGCGGAGGATCCCCTTACTGTCGAATCTGAACTCACTGTTTTTGCCTGACTGAACAGTCCTGGCAATTTTCACTAACTCTGGGTCCTCATGCTGTTTCTGAGCCACCTGCTCCAGAAACATGGGTGTTACTTTCATCTGTGCAATCAAAGCACCTGTACCAGACAACTCCATCTGTAGACCTTCCTCAATGAGCTTATAAAATTCCTTCACCACCGGTCTCCTCTCTGCCGTGATGTGGGATAGACTGCCAAGTGATTTCCGGCTTAAGGCATCAGCTACTACATTAGCCTTACCCGGATGGTACTGTATCTTACAATCATAGTCACTGAGCAGTTCTACCCATCTCCTCTGCCTCAAGTTCAGCTCTCTCTGGTTCAAGATGTGCTGCAGGCTCTTATGATCTGTGAAGATCTCACATTTTACCCCATAGAGGTAATGCCTCCACATCTTGAGTGCAAAGATAACCGCTGCCATCTCCAGATCGTGTGTGGGGTAATTCATCTCATGCCTCTTTAGCTGTCTAGAAGCATAAGCGATCACCCTACCATTCTGCATCAACACACAACCCAAGCCTACTCTGGATGCATCACAGAACACTGTGAAGTCCTCATTGCTGGTTGGCAGAGCTAACACTGGTGCTGAAGTCAACCTCTTCTTGAGCTCCTCAAAGCTTTCCTCACACTGGTCGGTCCAATCGAACCTCTGATTCTTTCTGGTCAATCTGGTTAAAGGAGCTGCAATCTTGGAGAAGTCCTGTACGAACCTCCTGTAATAACCAGCCAAACCCAAGAAACTTCTGATCTCTGTCACTGAGGTGGGTCTGGGCCAGTTAGTCACAGCCTCTACTTTCTTGGGGTCTACCTCTATTCCATTTTCTGACACTATATGCCCCAAGAATGAGATGCTCCTCAACCAGAACTCACACTTGGAGAACTTGGCGTACAAGCCATGTTCCCTCAAGGTCTGCAGAACTATCCTCAGATGATGGGCATGCTCCTCTGCATTCCTGGAATACACTAGGATATCATCTATGAAGACAATAACGAAGTGATCCAGGTATGGTCTGAATATTCTGTTCATGAGGTCCATGAATGCTGCAGGGGCGTTGGTTAACCCAAACGGCATTACAAGGAACTCATAGTGCCCATATCTGGTCCTGAAGGCCGTCTTTGGCACGTCCTCCTCTCTGATTCTCAACTGATGGTACCCGGATCTCAGATCTATTTTGGAGAAACAACCCGCTCCTGCTAGCTGGTCGAATAGATCGTCAATCCTTGGCAATGGGTACTTATTCTTGATGGTGACTTTGTTCAACTGCCTGTAGTCGATACAAAGCCTGAGGGATCCATCCTTTTTCTTCACAAAGAGTACTGGAGCACCCCAAGGTGAGGTACTCGGTCGGATGAAACCCTTGTCTACCAGTTCCTGCAACTGTTCTTTCAACTCTTTCATCTCGGCTGGTGCCATCCTGTAGGGAGGGATAGAGATAGGCCTAGTTCCAGGCATCAGCTCTATTTCAAACTCTATCTCCCTTGCAGGTGGTAGTCCTGGAAGCTCGTCTGGGAAAACATCTAAAAACTCATTGACCACTGGCACTGAGGTGGGCTCTCTAACCTGACTGTCTAGTTCCCTCACATGAGCCAAAAACCCCTGACATCCCCTCCTAAGCAACCTACGAGCCTGAAGAGCTGATATCAGACCTCTAGGTGTACCCCTCTTGTCTCCTCTGAAGACGACCTCTGACCCATCCTGACATCTGAACTTAACTACCTTGTCCCTGCAGTCCAAGGTAGCACCATGGGTAGATAGCCAATCCATCCCTAGAATGACGTCAAAGTCTGTCAAATCTAGAACCACAAGGTCGGCGGACAAGCATCTTCCCTCTATAAAAACTGGACTACACTGGCAGACTGTCTCTGTCACTGACGGGTCACACTTGGGTCCACTGACCCATAGGGGACACTCTAGCCCAGAGACCATCAACCCTAACCTCTGAACGGCTCTCGGTGCAATAAAAGAATGAGATGCACCCGGGTCCATTAATGCATACACATCAGAACACCCAATGATGAGATTACCTGACACCACGGTGTTGGATGTGTTAGCCTCCTGCTGCGTCATGGTGAAGATCCTGGCTGGAGCTGACGGACCCTCACCTCTGAACCCTGCTGAAGAAGAGGCTGACCCTCTCCCTCTGCCTCTGCCACTGGCCTGTGTAGCAGCTGGAGCTACTGGCTGTGCCACACTTCCTGAAGCTGTCTGCTGTGTCTGTGCCGTAGGAACTGCTTTAGGACATTGCCATGACATATGCCCCTCTTGCCCACATCTGTAGCAGGTCGTCGTCCCATACCGGCATAAACCCCTGTGTGGCCTACCACACTTCGCACAAGCTGCATTATCTGCCCCAGAACTAGAACCACTGCCAAATCCCAGACTAGACTTGACCTTGTTCCAGAACTTATTCTTCTTACCCTTGGGCTTACCCCATCTCTTACTGCCTGAAGCTGCTGCACTCAAGGTAGAGGGATCTAACCTTCCCCCACCCGGAGTTTTAGAACCAGAAGCTTGTGCCACTGTCTGTTTGACTGTCCCCTGAACGATGGCACTAGCCTCCATTCTCCTAGCCATGTCTACTATGGCGTGAAAACTCTCTCTATCTGCTGACTGTACCAAAGAGGAATACCTGGGATGGAGCTTCATGATATACCTCCTCGACTTCTTCTGGTCTGTGCTAAGGTCTTGCCCAGCAAATGGCAGCAACTCCATAAACCTGTCAGTATATTCGTCTACACTCATATCATCGGTTTGCCTCAACTGCTCGAATTCTATCATCTTCAATTCCCTTGAACTATCAGGGAAAGCCCATCCTGCAAATTCATTAGCGAACTCCTCCCATGATAGGCTATCCACCCTCGGCTTCACATAGTTTTTGAACCACTCACGGGCCTTTTTGCATTTCAAAGTGAAACCAGCCATCTGAATGGCTCTACTATCATCAGCCCCAATCTCCTCTGTGATCATCTTGACCTTCTCCAAATATACAAACGGGTCATCACCTGACTCAAACTGGGGAGCACCCAACTTCATGTAATCTGTCATTTTAGCCTTGCTTCCCCCAGATGAGCTAGGTTGGTGTATCTGGGTATCTGGGACTGTAGGTGCTGGTGGTGGAGGAGGTACAGCATCCCCAGGGGTAGGGTTTGCTGGATTTGGATAGTATGGTGGAGGTGGGTACATAGGATACTGTGGATATGGTGGGTAGTATGGTGGGTATGGCATCTGTGTGGAGTAAGGGTTAAAACTAGGGTAATCCGATGTACCTCCCATCGAATACCCGGGATTTTGGGTGTAGGGCGGATAGTGAGGTGGCTGAACAAATCCCGAGGCTTGAGTGCCTCCTTGGGATTCTCCCATACCCTCTTCTGACATACTGACGCCCAAACTGCCATCCCTCCTTTGATCAACATTCATCTGATCCCCCATATCCTCTGACATACCTCCCTGCACTGTTCCTCTGACTGATCTGCTTCTTCCCAGATCTAAAGACCTTCTAGGGTCTCTCACTGCTCGGTCCCTGTTGGACCTACTTGACATTGCCCTAGGCAATGTTGAAGGACGGGCATCAGTGCCCTCGTCCTGAGGTGGCATTCCAGTCAATCGCGCAGATCGACGGGTTCCTCTCATCCTGTTTTCTGAGAAACAGTAAACATCACATAAACATTAGCATTAAATGGTTCATGTGGGCACACATGAACCCTCATCACATACATATCACATCATTTATGCACATGCATTTTATCATGGCATATCATATCATCATAGCAAGACAGGACTCTACATCCTATCCTAGTGGACATGACTTTTGCCTATTGTGCTTGACCTTCTATAACTTCTATGAGCCCTACACTCTAGGTCCGACCATATGAACCTAGGGCTCTGATACCACTCTGTAACGCCCCGGAAATCCGGACCGCTACCGGCGCTAGGATCCAGATCGGCGTAAAGCCGCCGGGACCCGTAGCAAGCCTAACATACATCCTGTTTACCTATTTAATCCCATACATGATCAACAAACATACATAAGAATTAAAAACTTTTCTTTTTCTTCATATACCAAACTCAACCTGTGCATGCACTGTACTCATCATATACATAAACATAAATCCCTCTGTGGGATCTCATCAAAGCCTCAAGGGCTATACATCATATGGTGAGTTGGTTTACATCAATATCAAAACACAAGATCATGTACATACCAAGGGATTAACATATACTATGGTCAAGCACAACTCTATCCTCAATAACATAGTTACATAAACATAACTATTCAAACTTTACATTACATTCTTATCATTGTCATGTCCACATACTCTAGCTATTACATACATATGACTTTTCTCTTCCTTTCTTCTCTATCAATCCCGTACCTGCAAACCTGGGGGTTAGGGGAGAGGGGTGAGCTAAAAGCCCAGTGAGCAGAAACTAAAAACATTATATTAAAATTCATGCTTTCATGAAATGCATCATATCACAGACAATTCACATCAAGGGTGAATCTGTCACCAATTAGTCCCAACATAGTCTCGTGCCAGGCCGTAGCATGGGGTCCTGGTCTTCCTGTCATACATACATAAAGTCTCGTGCCAGGCCGTAGCATGGGGTCCTGGTCTTCCTGTCAGATCATATATAAAGCCTCGTGCCAGGCCGTAGCATGGGGTCCTGGTCTTCCTGTCATACATACATAAAGTCTCGTGCCAGGCCGTAGCATGGGGTCCTGGTCTTCCTGTTATATCATATATTAAGTCTCGGGGACTAATTGGAACATACAGCATTCACCCACAACCACAAAATAAAATGCAATGCGACATATTCGTGTACTAATGCAATCAGCCTATTACATGTCATCATGATGCATGAAACATGCTCAAAACATTTAATTACTTGATTTAAAACATTAAGTTTGTTTCCACTCACCTCTGGTTAGCTCTGACCAGACACTGAAGCAGCTCACTCACTGCTGGGGTCCTCGGTTCCTCGGGTCCGAACCTACACAGGTGGACTCCAATGAGGGACCAAACATATATAAACATAACTCTAATATATCCCCCAAAAACCCCCTAAAACATCATGAAAACATCACAGAAAATATGCATGAAATGGCTGAACAGGGCACCTTCGGCGGCACCTTCGGCGGCCGAAAGTCCTGGACAGAGACGAAACTCAGCTAGGTTCGGCGGCACCTTCGGCGGCCGAAAGTGCCAGACAGAGACGAAAGTCTCTTTTCGGGGGCACCTTCGGCAGCCGAAAGCTGCCTTCACAAGAGGGGTTCGGCGGCCGAAACTCCCTTCGGCTGCCGAACCTGGTTTCTGCCAAACGGCAGAAACTTGGTTCAAGTGAACCTCCTGCCTCCCAAAACCATAGATCATGCATATTTCTCAACTAAAACACACATACAAGTTCCTAGGGGTCTCAAACATGCATATACCCCATCTACAACACTTCAATCACACACAAACAAGCTACATTGCTCAAAACATCATCAAAACCCATAAACTCAACATATGTCCTAACATGCATTTCTACCCATAGATCTTACTTAAAACTTGTTTAAAACATAAAAAGGGTTCAAGATCGACCCTTACCTCTTGAAGATCGAGAGTAGAGGCGATCTAACTTGGAGTTGGGAGAAATCTAGCTCCTTGGGCCTCCAAGCTCAAAACTTGTTCAAAACTCACAAATCTTCAAAACAAAGTTATAAACTTGTTAAAACCGTGAAAGATCTAGAGGAAACACTCAAGATCGAGGGAGGAACGGTGGAGACTCACCTTGGCCGACAATGGGAGAGAAAAAGCTCGCCCGTGCGGACCAAGGGGACCCTTTTATAGTGGCTGGCCAGGCCACGTTCGGGGGCCGAATGTGCCTCCGCATCCATGCAATGTTCGGCGGCCGAACATGAGGTTCGGCGGCCGAACCTGCACTTCCCTCACTTAGACTTTCGGGGGCCTAACGTGCCTCCCAAAGTCCATACATGTTCGGCGGCCGAAAGTGAGTTTCGGCGGCCGAACCTGGGTTTTCCTCAAAAGATTTTTCATGCAAAAACTCAATTAATTCCATACTTAAAAACATTAAAAACATGAAAACATTTTATAAAAAACATGCTTTCACCCCTTCTAGAGATTTCCGACAACCGAATTCCACCGGACGGTAGGAATTCCGATACCGGAGTCTAGCCGGGTATTACATTCGGCGGCTGAAACTCCCAGACAGAGACGAAACTCATGCATGTTCTGCGGCACCTTCGGCGGCCGAAACTGCCAGACAGAGACGAAAGTCTCCTTTCGGGGGCAAGCTTCGGCAGCCGAAAGGCTGCCTCCCCAGCCATGTTCGGCGGCCGAAAGTGCCTTCGGCTGCCGAACCTGGTTTCTGCCAAAGGGCAGAAACTTGGCTCCCAATGCACATTTCGCCTCCAAACTTATCAAACATGCATCAAACCTATTCTACAACACACAAACGCAAGCATACATGTTCCTAGGGGTCTCAAACCATCATAAACCCCATCTACAACACATCAAGCATCCACATTGTTCAAGAACACACATTTATACCCATAAACATAACCATAACCTAAACATGCATTCTAACCCATAGATCTTGCATAAAACTTATTCAAAACATAAAACGTCGGCTCTTACCTCTTGAAGATCGAGAGAGACGACCAAAAACTCGGAGTTGGGAGAGATTTGGTTCTTGAACCACCAAGCTCCAAAACTTTGCTCAAAAGCTTAAATCTTCAAAACCAAGTTAAAACAAGTGAAAATCTTGAAAGATTTAGAGGAAGAACATAAAAAATGGGTGAGGGACGGCGGAGAGCTCACCTTGGCCGAAAATGGGGAAAAACTCGCCCGTTTTCGGCTAAGGGACCCTTTTATAGTGGCTGGCCAGACCACGTTCGGGGGCCGAATGTGCCTCCGCATGCATGCCATGTTCGGCGGCCGAACATGAGGTTCGGCAGCCAAACCTGGACTCCCCTCACTTATGCTTTCGGGGGCCTAAAGCACACCCGCAACGCATGCATGTTCGGCGGCCGAACTTGAGGTTCGGCGGCCGAACCTGAGTTTTCCTCCAATGCTATTTTCATGCAAAAACTCATTTTCTTTCATGCTTAAAACATAAAACACATTAAAACATTTCATAAAAACATGGTTTTACCCTACTAGAGGCTTCCGACATCCGAGATTCCACCGGACTGTAGGAATTCCGATACCGGAGTCTAGCCGGGTATTACATTCTCCCCCCCTTAAGAACATTCGTCCCCGAATGTTCCTCAACTAGCACATGTAAGGCATACAACATAAAACACATAGAGACTAACCTTAAAAGAGATGAGGATATTGCCGGAGCATAGACTCCCGTGTCTCCCAAGTGCATTCTTCCAGCTTGTGGTGGTTCCAAAGGACTTTCACCATCGGGATTTGAGCAATTTTTCAAATCATGTATGTTTAAAAAAATAATTTTAAAATGATGCAGGATCCGAAAATATTTTCGGATCCTGTGTGTCAACCCAGCTTGTTCGGCAGTCATACTGCCGAACACGCTGGTTCGACACTCAAAGTGTCGAACAGCAGCAAGTTCGACACTATGAGTGTCGAACTTTGCTGATTTGTGCCGCGGGCAAATTATCTGCCCGAAGAGAAGCAGGCCAACATTCTTCGGTACTCTAAGTGCCGAAGATGTGAAAGCTGCATGCACCTGCATGGTGCATGCATGCAATTATATAAAAAAAATTATTATTTATTTTTTTATATTATAATAATAAATAATTTTACTTTATATTTAAATTTTTGTTAAAATTTTTTAATATATATTAAAAATTAATAATTTTAAAATAAATAATTTATATTATAATAATAATAAATTATTTATTATTAATTTTATTGATGTTTAAGTTTTTATAAATAATTTTGTTAGAAAATATACAATTCAATATTTTTAAAATAAATAATAACTATGAAAATAAAATGAAGTATTTTTTTATTAATATAATAATTTAATTTTTAAAAATATTTTATCCGTTCTATTTATTTATTATTTTAAATTTATGATTTAATTTTTATTACAACAAATTATAATAAATTATAATAAAATTATAATCTAAAAAAATAAATAATAAGCAGAAAGGGCTGTTTCATTCTTTGATCTGCTAAACATTCGATCATAATTTTATAGTTTTATTACAACAAATTATAATAAATTATAATAAAATTATAATCTAAAAAAATAAATAATAATTTTAAAATAATAAATAAATAGAATGGATGAAATGTTTTTAAAAATTAAATTATTATATTAATAAGAAAAATATTTCATTTTATTTTCATAATTATTATTTATTTTAAAAATATTAAATTATATATTTTCTAATAAAATTATTTACAAAAACTTAAATAATAATAAAATTAATAATAAATAATTTATTATTATTATAATATAAATTATTTATTTTAAAATTATTAATTTTTAATATATATTAAAAAATTTTAACAAAAATTTAAATATAAAATAAAATTATTTATTATTATAATATAAAAAAATAAATAATAATTTTTTTTTTATATAATTGCATGCATGCACCATGCAGGTGCATGCATGCATGGCCTGCAGGCTCGTGGAAGCCTGCAGGCTTTCACATCTTCGGCACTTAGAGTGCCGAAGAATGTTGGCCTGCTTCTCCTCGGGCAGATTATCTGCCCGAGACACAAAACAGCAAAGTTCGACACTCATAGTGTCGAACTTGCTGTTGTTCGACACTATGAGTGTCGAACGAGTGTGTTCGGCAGTATGACTGCCGAACAAATTGGGTTGACACACAGGATCCGAAAATATTTTTGGATCCTGCATCATTTTAAAATTATTTTTTTAAATATACATGATTTGAAAAATTGCTCTCGGGATTTCCTTGTTTCTCAACTTCCTGATTTGGGTGTCTAGGATCCGTACCGGCTGCTCAACATAGGTGAGATCCTCTTGGATCTCCACATCAGGCTCACTAAGAACCTTGCCCGGATCTGACACAAATTTTCTCAACTTAGAAACATGGAAAACCGGATGGATTCTTGCCATAGAAGCAGACAAATCTAGCTTGTACGACACATTCCCAATCTTCTGCAAGATTTCAAAGGGTCCGATGTATCGTGGGGCTAGTTTACCTTTCTTCCCGAAGCGAACCACTCCCTTCATTGGAGACACCTTAAGCAATACCAGATCCCCTTCCTGAAACTCTACTTGCCTTCTGCGGATGTCTGCATAACTCTTCTGTCTGCTTGCAGCAGTCTTGATTCTTTCTCTAATTAAGGGTACCACCCTGCTGGTGATCTCTACTAACTCAGGCTCTGCCAAGGCCTTTTCTCCAACTTCTTCCCAGCAAACAGGTGACCTGCACTTCCTTCCATATAAAGCTTCATATGGAGCCATCCCGATGCTAGCATGATGGCTGTTGTTGTAGGCAAACTCCACCAAAGGTAGATGCTGCCTCCAAGAACCGCCAAAGTCCAGCACACACATTCTCAGCATATCTTCTATGGTCTGGATGGTCCTCTTTGACTGTCCGTCTGTCTGTGGATGGAAGGCAGTGCTAAAATCCAACCTGGTACCCATGGCATCCTGCAGACTCCGCCAAAACCTGGAGGTGAACTGGGGTCCTCTATCTGACACAATAGAAACAGGAACCCCATGCAGTCTGACTATCTCATCAACATACACCTGCGCCAACTTGTCCACAGAATAGCCACTCCTGACAGGGATGAAGTGAGCAGATTTGGTGAGTCTGTCCACAATCACCCATATGGAGTCCAATATGTTGGACGTCGCCGGTAACCCCACTACGAAGTCCATAGCTATATTCTCCCATTTCCACTCTGGAATAGGTAGCGGGTTAAGCATTCCAGCCGGCTTCTGATGTTCCAGCTTCACCCTCTGACAAACTTCGCAGGCTGACACAAACTGTGCCACTTCTCTCTTCATAGCTGGCCACCAATAAATCTTTTTCAGATCCTGATACATTTTGGTGGCTCCGGGGTGAATGTTGTATCTTGCATTATGAGCCTCTCTCATAATGTCTCCTTTTAGCCCTATGTCATCTGGTACACATAAACGACTCCCATAGCGGAGGATCCCCTTGTTGTCGAATCTGAACTCGCTGTCTTTGCCTGACTGAACAGTCCTGGCAATCTTCACCAACTCTGGGTCCTCATGCTGTTTCTGAGCCACCTGCTCCAGAAACACGGGTGTCACTTTCATCTGAGCAACTAAAGCACCTGTACCAGACAACTCCAACTGTAGACCTTCCTCAATGAGCTTGTAAAACTCCTTCACCACTGGTCTCCTCTCTGCCGTGATGTGGGATAGACTACCTAGTGACTTCCGGCTTAGGGCGTCTGCCACGACATTCGCCTTACCCGGATGATACTGAATCTTGCAATCATAGTCACTCAGCAGCTCTACCCATCTCCTCTGTCTCAAGTTCAAATCTCTTTGACTCAGGATGTACTGTAGGCTTTTATGATCTGTGAAGATCTCACATTTCACCCCATAGAGGTAGTGCCTCCACATCTTGAGTGCAAAGATTATTGCCGCCATCTCAAGGTCATGTGTGGGGTAATTCAAACTTCTGGTTCTTCCTGGTTAGCCTGGTCAGAGGAGCTGCTATTTTCGAGAAGTCCTGAACGAACCTCCTGTAGTAACCTGCCAAACCCAAGAAACTCCTGATCTCCGTCACTGAAGTGGGTCTAGGCCAGTTAGCCACAGTTTCTGTCTTCTTGGGGTCCACCTCTATCCCATTCTCTGACACTACATGCCCCAAGAACGAAATGCTCCTCAGCCAGAACTCACACTTAGAGAACTTGGCATACAAGCCATGTTCCCTCAAGGTTTGTAGAACCAACCTCAGATGATGGGCATGCTCCTCTGCATTCCTGGAATTCACTAAGATATCATCTATGAAGACAATAACAAAGTGATCCAGGTACTGGCTAAACACTCTGTTCATGAGATCCATGAGTGCTGCAGGGGCGTTGGTTAACCCGAACGGCATTACAAGGAACTCAAAATGCCCATATCTGGTCCTGAAAGCTGTTTTTGGCACATCCTCATCTCTGATCCTCAGCTGATGGTACCCAGATCTCAGATCTATTTTGGAGAAACAACCCGCTCCTGCTAGCTGGTCGAATACATCGTCGATCCTTGGCAATGGGTACTTGTTCTTGGTAGTGACTTTGTTCAACTGCCTGTAGTCGATACAAAGCCTAAGGGATCCATCCTTCTTTCTCACAAACAAAACTGGAGCACCCCAGGGTGAGGTACTCGGTCGGATGAAGCCCTTGTCTACCAACTCCTGTAACTGCTCCTTCAACTCTTTCAATTCTGCTGGCGCCATCCTGTAGGGAGGGATAGAGATCGGTCGGGTTCCAGGCATCAGTTCTATCTCGAACTCTATCTCCCTAGCAGGTGGTAAACCTGGCAGCTCGTCTGGGAACACATCTAAGAACTCTCTAACCACTGGCACCGAGGCGGACTCTCTAACCTGACTGCCAAGCTCTCTCACATGAGCCAAATACCCCTGACATCCCTTCCTAAGCAACCTACGAGCCTGAAGGGCTGATATCAGACCTCTAGGTGTACCCCTCCTGTCTCCTCTGAAGACGACCTCAGACCCATCCTGACCTCTGAACCTGACTACCTTGTCCCTACAGTCCAAGGTAGCACCATGGGTAGATAACCAGTCCATCCCTAGAATGACGTCAAAATCTGTCAAATCTAGAACCACTAGGTCGGCGGACAAGCATCTTCCCTCAACAAACACAGGACTACACTGGCAGACTGACTCTGCCACAGATGGATCACACTTGGGTCCACTGACCCAGAGAGGACACTCTAACCCAGAAGTCATCAGACCCAACCTCCCCACGGCTCTCGGAGCGATAAAAGAATGAGATGCACCAGGGTCCATCAAGGCATACACATCTGAACAACCAATGATTAAGTTACCTGCCACCACGGTGTTAGATGCATCTGCCTCCTGTTGTGTCATTGTGAAGATCCGTGCTGGAGCTGATGGACCTTCACCTCTGAAACCCGCTGAAGAAGAGGCTGCTCCTCTCCCTCTGCCTCTGCCACTGACCTGAGTCATGGCTGGAGCTGCTGGCTGCGCTACACTGCCTGAAGCTGTCTGCTGGGACTGAGCCATCGGGACTGCTCTTGGACAATCTCGAGCCATATGCCCCTCCTGACCACATCTGAAACAGGCGTTCGTCCCAAACCGACATACTCCTTTGTGTGGCCTACCACACCTCGCACAAACTGCATTATCCGCACCAGAGCTTGAGCCACTCCCAAATCCCAGACTGGACTTAACCTTGTTCCAGAACTTGTTCTTCTTACCCTTGGGCTTACCCCATCTCTTACTGCCTGAAGCTGCTGCACTCAGGGTAGAGGGATCTAATCTTCCCCCACCCGGAGTTTTAGAACCGGAAGACTGTGCCATTGACTGCTTAACTGTCCCCTGAACGATGGCACTAGCCTCCATTTTCCTGGCCATATCTACTATGGCATGGAAGCTCTCCCTGTCCACTGACTGGATCAAGGAGGAATACCTGGAATGAAGTTTCATGACATACCTCCTTGACCTCTTCGAATCTGTGTCCAGACTCTGCCCAGCAAAAGGCAACAGCTCCAAGAATCTGTCGGTGTACTCCTCTACACTCATTTCATCCGTCTGCCTCAACTGTTCAAACTCTATCATTTTCAGCTCCCTTGAACTATCGGGAAAAGCCCAACCTGCAAACTCGTTTGCAAACTCTTCTCAGGACATGCTGTCCACTCTCGGGTTCACATAATTCTTGAACCACTCTCGTGCCTTCTTGCACTTAAGCGTGAACCCAGCCATCTGAATGGCTCTACTGTCATCAGCCCCAATCTCCTCTGTGATCACTTTAACCCTTTCAAGATACACAAATGGGTCATCCCCTTTTTCATACTGAGGAGCACCCAGTTTCATGTAATCGGTCATCCTGACCTTGCTCCCACTGGCTGAGCTAGGTCTAGAAGGTTGAGTAACTGGGGCTGTTGGTTCTGTAGGTGGTGGAGGTGGTGCAACATTTTCTGAGGTAGGGTTTGCTGGATTTGGATAGTAAGGTGGGGGTGGATACATTGGGTACTGTGAGTATGGTGGGTAGTATGGTGGGTATGGCATCTGTGTGGGATAAGGAGTGAAGCTAGGGTAATCCGATGTGCCTCCTATCAAATACCCGGGGTTTTGTGAGAAGGGTGGGTAGTAAGGTGGCTGAACAAATCCCGAGGCCTGAGTGCCTCCTTGGGATTCTCCCATACCTTCCTCCGACATGCTAACATCCCCCACGTCCTCTGACGCTCCTCCCTTAACTGTTCCTCTGACTGATCTGCTTCTACCCAGATCCAGAGACCTTCTAGGGTCTCTTACTGCTCTTTCTCTACTAGACCTACTAGACATTGCCCTCGGCAATGCTGGAGGACGGGCGCTCATGCCCTCATCCTCAGGTGGCACTCCAGTCAATCTTGCTGATCGACGAGTTCCCCTCATCCTGTTTTCTGAAAAACAGTACACATCACATAAACATTAGCATCATATGGTTCATGTGGGCACACATGAACCCGCATCACATACATCACATATCATAGCATATCATTAATGCACATGCATATTATCATGGCATTTCACATCATCATACAAGACAGGACTCCACATCCTATCCTAGTGGACATGATCTTTCCTATTGTGCTTGACCTTCTATGACATCTATGAGCCCGACACTCTAGGTCCGACCATATGAACTTAGGGCTCTAATACCATTCTGTAACGACCCGAAAATCGGACCCTACCGGCGCTAGGATCCGGGTCGACTTAAGGCCGCCGGGACCCGTAGCAAGCCTGACATGCATCCTGAAAACCTGCTTAATCCCATACATGATCAACAACATACATAAAAATTAAAACTTTTCTTTCCATGAACATCAACCAAACTCAACCTGTGCATAAACATTAACATAACATTGATCCCTCTGTGGGATCTCGTCAGTGTCCCCAATGGGTGACATAACATATGCTGAGTTGGTTACATAAACATCATAAAAATCTCTAAGATCATGTATTAAAAGGGATACAACAATCTATGGTCAAGCACACCACTAACATCCATATACATCATCTCATTACATAACTATACTGATTAAGACTTTACATTACAATATGATCATGTCCATTACTAGCTATTACATAAACATGAATTCTTTACTCTATCCGGACTCCTGCTCTATACTGTACCTGCAAGCCTGGGGGTAAAGGGAGAGGGATGAGCTAAAAGCCCAGTGAGTAGAACCATAAAACATTTTAACACTATGCTTCAATGAAATGCATCATAACACAGACAATTCACATAAGGGTTGGGTGAACTTGTCACCAATTAGTCCAAGCTAACTCTGTGCCAGGCCGTAGCATGGGGTCCTGGTCTTCCTGTCATACATACATTACTTACCATTATCCCAGGGCCTCCTCTGGGCTCCTGGTCTTCGAGTCCCATAACCGTGCCAGGCCGTAGAATGGGGTCCTGTTCTTTCCTTACTCTGTACCAGGCCGTAGAATGGGGTCCTGGTCTTCCTGTCATGGACTAATTGGGTCATCCAACATTCACCCACATCAACAACAATCGATGCAATGCGGCATATTCGTGAAACTAATGCAATCATCCTATTGCATAATCATGATGCATGAAACATGATAAAACATTTAATTTAAAAGATTAAGTTTAGTTCCACTCACCTCTGGCTGACTCTGACAACACCGAAGCAGCTGAACTCACTGCTGGGGTCCTCGGTTCCTCGGGTCCGAACCTACACAGGTGGACTCAAATGAGGGACCAAACATACCTGCACATAACTATAAACTACTCCCCAAAAACCCCCTAAAACATCATGAAACAACCATACAAAATCATGCAAAGGAGGCCTGGACAGGGCACTTTCGGCGGCAGGTTCGGCGGCCGAAAGTCCCTCCAGAGCCGAAAGTCAGGCAGGTTCGGCGGCACCTTCGGCGGCCGAAACTCCCAGACAGAGACGAAACTCATGCATGTTCGGCGGCACCTTCGGCAGCCGAAACTGCCAGACAGAGACGAAAGTCTCCTTTCGGGGGCAAGCTTCGGCAGCCGAAAGGCTGCCTCCCCAGCCATGTTCGGCGGCCGAAAGTGCCTTCGGCTGCCGAACCTGGTTTCTGCCAAAGGGCAGAAACTTGGCTCCCAATGCACATTTCGCCTCCAAACTTATCAAACATGCATCAAACCTATTCTACAACACACAAACGCAAGCATACATGTTCCTAGGGGTCTCAAACCATCATAAACCCCATCTACAACACATCAAGCATCCACATTGTTCAAGAACACACATTTATACCCATAAACATAACCATAACCTAAACATGCATTCTAACCCATAGATCTTGCATAAAACTTATTCAAAACATAAAACAAGCTTAAGATCGGCTCTTACCTCTTGAAGATCGAGAGAGACGACCAAAAACTCGGAGTTGGGAGAGATTTGGTTCTTGAACCACCAAGCTCCAAAACTTTGCTCAAAAGCTTAAATCTTCAAAACCAAGTTAAAACAAGTGAAAATCTTGAAAGATTTAGAGGAAGAACATCAAAAATGGGTGAGGGACGGCGGAGAGCTCACCTTGGCCGAAAATGGGGAAAAACTCGCCCGTTTTCAGCTAAGGGACCCTTTTATAGTGGCTGGCCAGACCACATTCGGGGGCCGAATGTGCCTCCGCATGCATGCCATGTTCGGCGGCCGAACATGAGGGTCGGCGGCCGAACCTGGACTCCCCTCACTTATGCTTTCGGGGGCCTAAAGCACACCCGCAATGCATGCATGTTCGGCGGCCGAACTTGAGTTTTCCTCCAATGCTATTTTCATGCAAAAACTCATTTTCTTTCATGCTTAAAACATAAAACACATTAAAACATTTCATAAAAACATGGTTTTACCCTACTAGAGGCTTCCGACATCCGAGATTCCACCGGACTGTAGGAATTCTGATACTGGAGTCTAGCCGGGTATTACAATGATGCTACGACATGGTATGGTATGGAAGTCCAGGTTGTACCCATTCTACGTCCCTGGCACTATGGAAGAGAAAGTCCAGGTTGTACCCATTCTACGTCCCTGGCACATTGGAATGTTATGATATGTTATGTTAAGAGAAAGACCGGTTGTACCCATTCTACGTCCCGGCACTTTGGAATGTAGAGGACTATTGGTGACAATACCATCCGAGATGTGATTTGTTGTGATGTGTTGCATTACATGATGGCATGAGATTTAAATGTTTTCTATTATTCTGCTCACTGGGCTCTAGTAGCTCACCCCTTTTCCCTAATCCCCCATGATTGCAGGTACGGGCTAGACAGAGAAGTCAAGAAGAGTAAAGTCTTATGTTTGTAATAGATAGATAGTGGACATGGTAAATTGTATAATGATGTAAAGTTAAATAGTTATGTTATGTATAATGATATTGAGGTTTAGAAGTGTGCTTGACCATAGTTCATTGTAATCCCTTGTTGATACATGATCTTAATGTCTATTGATGTTTATGTTTAACCAACTCAACTTATGATGTATCGCCCATTGGGGCATTGATGAGATCCCACAGAGGGGTCAAGTTTATGATTATGTTTAGTGCATGCACAGGTTGAGTTCGGTGTATGAGGAATGAATGAAAGAAAAGCTTTAATTTTTATGTATGATTGTTTATCATGTATGGGATTAAATAGGTTTACAGGTTTCATGTCAGGCTTGCTACGGGTCCCGACGGCCTTAAGCCGATCTGGATCCTAGCGCCAGTAGCGGTCCGATTTTTGGATCGTTACAGAATGGTATCAGAGCCCTAGGTTCATATGGTCGGACCTAGAGTGTCGGGCTCATAGATGTTGTAGAAGGTCAAGCACAATAGGAAGATCATGTCCACTAGGATAGGATGTGGAGTCCTGTCTTGTTTGATGATGTGAATTGCCATGATTTTATACATGGGCGTTAATGCTATGATATGAATGATATGTATGTGATGAGGGTTCATGTGTGCCCACATGAACCATATGATGCTAATGTTTATGTGATGTGCTGTTTTTCAGAAAACAGGATGAGGGGAACTCGTCGATCAGCAAGATTGACTGGAGTGCCACCTGAGGATGAGGGCATGAGCGCCCGTCCTCCTACATTGCCTAGGGCAATGTCTAGTAGGTCTAACAGAGAAAGAGTAGTAAGATACCCTAGAAGGTCTCTGGATCTGGGTAGGAGCAGATCAGTGAGGGGAACAGTTCAGGGAGGAATGTCAGAAGACATGGGGGATGATATGGATGTAGAGCAGAGGAGGGATGACAGTTTGGGAGTTAGTATGTCAGAAGAGGGAATGGGAGAATCCTAAGGAGGCACTCAGGCCTCGGGATTTGTTCAGCCATCCCACTACCCATACTTCTCACAAAATCCCGGGTATTCGATGGGAGCTACATCGGATTACCCTAGCTTCACCCCTTACCCCACACAGATGCCATACCCACCCTACTACCCACCATATTCACAATACCCAATGTATCCACCCCTACCTTACTATCCAAATCCAGCAAACCCTACCTCAGAAAATGTTGCACCACCTACAGAACCGGCAGCCCCAGTTACCCAACCTTCTAGACCTAGCTCAGCCAGTGGGAGCAAGGTCAAGATGACCGACTACATGAAGTTGGGTGCTCCCCAGTATGAAAAAGGGAATGACCCATTTGTGTATCTTGAGAGGGTCAAGGTGATCACAGATGAGATTCGGGCTGATGACAGTAGAGCCATTCAGATGGCTGGGTTCACTCTTAAGTGTAAGAAGGCACGAGAGTGGTTCAAGAATTATGTGAACCCCAGAGTAGACAGCATGTCTTGGGAGGAGTTTGCAAACGAGTTTGCAGGATGGGCGTTCCCAGATAGTTCAAGGGAGCTGAAGATGATAGAGTTTGAGCAGTTGAGGCAGACCGAGGATATGGGTGTAGAGGAGTTCACAGACAGATTCTTGGAGCTGTTGCCATTTGCAGGGCAAAACCTTGACACGGATCAGAAAAGATCAAGGAGGTATATCATGAAACTCCACTCTAGATATTCCTCCTTGATCCAGTCAGCAGATAGGGAGAGCTTCCACGCCATAGTGGATATGGCCCGGAAAATGGAGGCCAGTGCCATCGTTCAGGGAACAGTTAAGCAGTCAGTGGCACAGCCTTCTGGTTCCAAGACCCCAGGCTCTTCTTCTTTCAGTGCAGCAGCTTCAGGTAGCAAAAAGTGGAATAACACCACTAGGAAGCCCAAGAAGAACAAGTTTTGGAACAAAGCCAAGTCTAGTCTGGGACTAGGGAGCGGCTCAAGCTCTGGCGCGGATAATGCAGTTTGTGCAAAGTGTGGTAGGCTACACAGGGGAGTTTGTCGGGCTGGGACATCAGCCTGCTTCAGATGCGGGCAAGAGGGACACATGGCTCGGAAGTGTCCTAGGGCAGCTTTTGGAGCACAGTCTCAGCAGACAGCTTCAGGTAGTGTAGCTCAGCCAGCAGCTCCAGCCGTGACTCAGGCCAGTGGCAGAGGCAGAGGGAGAGGGGCAGCCTCTTCTTCAGCGGGTTTCAGAGGTGAAGGTCCATCAGCTCCAGCACGGATCTTCACAATGACTCAGCAGGAGGCAGATGCATCTAACACCGTGGTGGCAGGTAATTTAGTCATTGGTTGTTCAGATGTGTATGCCTTGATGGACCCTGGTGCATCTCATTCTTTTATTGCTCTGAGAGCCGTCCAGAGGTTGGGGTTGATGATCTCTGAGTTAGAGTGTCCTCTCTGGGTCAGTGGACCCAAGTGTGATCCATCAGTGGCAGAGTCAGTCTGCCAGTGTAGTCCTGTGTTTGTTGAGGGAAGATGCTTGTCCGCCGACCTGGTGGTTCTAGATTTGACAGATTTTGACGTCATTCTAGGGATGGACTGGCTATCTACCCATGGTGCTACCTTGGACTGCAGGGACAAGGTAGTCAGGTTCAGAGTTCAGGATGGGTCAGAGGTTGTCTTCAGGGGAGACAGGAGGGGTACACCTAGAGGTCTGATATCAGCTCTTCAGGCTCGTAGGTTGCTTAGGAAGGGATGTCAGGGGTATTTGGCTCATGTGAGAGAGCTTAGCAGTCAGGTTAGAGAGCCCGCCTCGGTGCCAGTGGTTAGAGAGTTTCTAGACGTCTTCCCAGATGAGCTGCCAGGTTTACCACCTGCTAGGGAGATAGAGTTCGAGATAGAATTGATGCCTGGAACCCGACCGATCTCTATCCCTCCCTACAGGATGGCTCCAGCCGAGTTGAAAGAATTGAAGGAACAGTTGCAAGAGTTGGTAGAAAAGGGCTTCATCCGACCGAGCACTTCACCTTAGGGTGCACCAGTCTTGTTCGTGAGAAAGAAGGATGGATCCCTTAGGCTTTGTATCGACTACAGGCAGTTGAACAAAGTCACTACCAAGAACAAGTACCCATTGCCAAGGATCGACGATCTATTCGACCAGCTAGCAGGAGCAGGTTGTTTCTCCAAAATAGATTTGAGATCTGGGTACCATCAGCTGAGGATCAGAGATGAGGATGTGCCAAAGATGGCCTTCAGGACCAGATATGGGTATTTTGAGTTCCTGGTAATGCCGTTCGGGTTAACCAATGCCCCTGCAGCATTCATGGATCTCATGAATAGAGTGTTTAGTCAATACCTGGATCACTTTGTTATTGTCTTCATAGATGATATCTTAGTGTATTCCAGGAATGCAGAGGAGCATGCCCATCATCTGAGGTTGGTTCTACAGACCTTGAGGGAACATGGCTTGTATGCCAAGTTCTCTAAGTGTGAGTTCTGGCTGAGGAGCATTTCGTTCTTGGGTCATGTAGTGTCAGAGAATGGAATAGAGGTAGACCCCAAAAAGACAGAAACTGTGGCTAACTGGCCTAGACCCACTTCAATGACGGAGATCAGGAGTTTCTTGGGTTTGGCAGGTTACTACAGGAGGTTCGTTCAGGACTTCTCGAAAATAGCAGCTCCTCTGACCAGACTAACCAGGAAGAATCAGAAGTTTCTGTGGACCGACCAGTGCGAAGAGAGTTTTGAAGAGCTTAAGAAGAGGTTGACTTCAGCACCAGTTTTAGCTCTGCCATCTAGTGATGAGGACTTTACAGTCTTTTGTGATGCATCCCGTGTGGGACTGGGTTGTGTACTGATGCAGAATGAGAGGGTGATTGCTTATGCTTCTAGGCAGCTGAAGAAGCATGAGTTGAATTACCCCACGCATGACCTTGAGATGGCAGCAGTAATCTTTGCACTCAAGATGTGGAGGCACTACCTCTATGGGGTAAAATGTGAGATCTTCACAGATCATAAAAGCCTGCAGTACATCCTGAGTCAAAGAGATTTGAATTTGAGACAGAGGAGATGGGTAGAGCTGCCGAGTGACTATGATTGCAAGATTCAGTATCATCCGGGTAAGGCGAATGTCGTGGCAGACGCCTTAAGCCGGAAGTCACTAGGCAGTCTATCCCACATCACAGCAGAGAGGAGACCAGTGGTGAAGGAGTTTTACAAGCTCATTGATGAAGGTCTACAGATGGAGTTGTCTGGTACAGGTGCTTTAGTGGCCCAGATGAGAGTGACACCTGTGTTTCTGGAGCAAGTGGCTCAGAAACAGCATGAGGACCCAGAGTTAGTGAAGATTGCCAGGACTGTTCAGTCAGGCAAAGACAGTGAGTTCAGATTTGACAGTAAGGGGATCCTCTGCTATGGGAGTCGTTTATGTGTACCAGATGACATAGGACTAAAAGGAGACATTATGAGAGAGGCTCATAATGCAAGATACAACGTTCACCCCGGAGCCACCAAGATGTATCAAGATTTGAAAAAGGTTTATTGGTGGCCAGCGATGAAGAAAGAAGTGGCACAGTTTGTATCCGCCTGCGAAGTATGTCAGAGGGTGAAGCTGAAACATCAGAAGCCGGCTGGAATGCTTAACCCGCTACCTATTCCAGAGTGGAAATGGGAGAATATAGCTATGGACTTCGTAGTGGGGTTACCGGCAGCGTCCAACAGAGTGGACTCCATATGGGTGATTGTGGACAGACTCACCAAATCTGCTCACTTCATTCCTGTCAGGAGTGGCTACTCTGTGGACAAGTTGGCGCAGGTATATGTGGATGAGATCGTCAGGCTGCATGGGGTTCCTGTTTCGATAGTGTCAGATAGAGGGCCCCAATTCACCTCCAGGTTTTGGCGGAGTCTGTAGAATGCCATGGGTACTAGGTTGGATTTCAGCACTGCCTTCCACCCCCAGACTGACGGACAGTCAGAAAGAACCATCCAGACTATCGAGGATATGCTTAGAATGTGTGTGCTGGACTTTGGCGGTTCTTGGAGGCAGCATCTACCTTTGGTGGAGTTTGCCTACAATAACAGCCATCATGCTAGCATCGGGATGGCTCCATATGAAGCTTTATATGGGAGGAAGTGCAGGTCATCTGTTTGCTGGGAGGAAGTTGGAGAAAGGGCCTTGGCAGGGCTTGAGCTAGTAGAGATCACCAGCAGGGTGGTACCCATAATCAGAGAGAGAATCAAGACTGCTGCAAGCAGACAGAAGAGTTATGCAGACATCCGCAGAAGACAGGTAGAGTTTCAGGAGGGGGATCTGGTATTGCTCAAAGTGTCTCCAATGAAAGGAGTGGTTCGCTTTGGGAAGAAAGGTAAACTAGCCCCACGATACATCGGACCCTTTGAAATCTTGCAGAAGATTGGGAATGTGTCGTACAAGCTAGATTTGCCTGCTTCAATGGCAAGAATCTATCCGGTTTTCCATGTTTCAATGTTGAGGAAATTTGTGTCAGATCCGGGCAAGGTTCTTAGTGAGCCTGATGTGGAGATCCAAGAGGATCTCACCTATGTTGAGCAGCCAGTGCGGATCATAGACACCCAGATCAGAAAGCTGAGAAACAAAGAAATCACGATGGTGAAAGTCCTTTGGAACCACCACAATATGGAAGAGTGCACTTGGGAGACACGGGAGTCCATGCTCCAGCAGTACCCTTATCTTTTCTAAGGTTAGTTCTTTGTGAGTTATATGTGCTTTACATGTATGTTATGTGTATGCCATGCTTTGTGCTAGTTGAGGAACATTCGGGGACGAATGTTCTTAAGGGGGGGAGAATGTAATACCCGGCTAGACTCCGGTATCGGAATTCCTACCGTTCGGTGGAATCTCGGATGTCGGAGACCTCTAGAAGGGTAAAACCATGTTTTCATGAAATGTTTTAATGTTTTTGATGATTTTAAGTGAAGGGGAATTGAGTTTTTTGAATAAAAACAACCTTGGAGGAAAACCCAGGTTCGGCCGTCGAACCTCAAGTTCGGCCGCCGAACATGCAGGCATTTCGGGTGTGCCTTAGGCCCCCGAAGGCATAGGTTGAGGAAAGTCCAGGTTCGGCCGCTGAACCTCAAGTTCGGTCGCCGAACATGGCATGCATGCGGAGGCACGTTCGGCCCCCGAACGTGGCCTGGCCAGCCACTATAAAAGGGTCCCTTAGCCGAAAACGGGCGAGTTTTTCTCCCCATTGTCGGCCAAGGTGAGCTCTCCGCCGTTCCTCACCAATCCTTGAGTTTTTCCTTCAAATCTTTCAAGATTTTCACAAGTTTTTGCTTTGTTTTGAAGATTTTCGAGTTTAAAGCAAGTTTTGGAGCTTTGAGGTTCAAGAACTCAAAAATCTCCCACCTCCGAGTTTAGGACGTCTCTCTCTCGATCTTCAAGAGGTAAGAGCCGATCTTAAGCTCATTTCATGTTTAAAGTAAGTTTTATGCAAGATCTATGGGGTAGAATGCATGTTTAGCTCATAGTTAGGTTTTTGAGTTAATGTTATGTTTTGAGCAATGTATGTTGGATTTGTGTTGTTGTTGTGTGTTGTAGTTGGGGTTTAAGTTAGTTTGAAGCCCCTAGGAGCCAATGTATGTATATTTGCATGTTTTGGTTGAGCTAAATGCATGATTGGAAGTTTTGGAGGCAAATGTGCTTGAAGGAGCCAAGTTTCTGCCCTTTGGCAGAAACCAGGTTCGGCAGCCGAAGGAACTTTCGGCCGCCGAACATGGCTGGGGAGGCAGGCCTTTCGGCTGCCAAAGTTGCCCCCGAAAAGAGACTTTCATCTCTGTCTTGGACTTTCGGCCGCCGAAGGTGCCGCCGAACCTGCCTGGGTTTCGGCTCTGGAGGGACTTTCGGCTGCCGAAGGTGCCGCCGAACCTGCCCTGTTCTGCCTTCCTTTGCATGTTTTTGCATGATTGTTTTGAGGTGTTTTAGGGGGTTTTTGGGGGATGTTTTTAGAGTTATGTTCTAGTTGTTTGGTCCCTCATTTGAGTCCACCTGTGTAGGTTCGGACCCGAGGAACCGAGGACCCCAGCAGTGAGTTCAGCTGCTTCTAAGTCAGTAAAGCTTCTGCCAGAGGTGAGTAGAATAAACCTTATGTTTTTAAAGCAAATGAATTATACAGTTGAGCATGTTCATGCATCATGAATGCCATGTGATGAAATAGGTTGTTTGCATTAGAATCCACGAATATATTGCATTGCATTTATGATGTTGATGTGGATTGGTTATTGGATGACCCTTTAGTCCTCATATGATATGATGATGCTACGGCATGGTATGGTATGGAAGTCCAGGTTGTACCCATTCTACGTCCCTGGCACTATGTAAGAGAAAGTCCAGGTTGTACCCATTCTACGTCCCCGGCACATTGGAATGTTATGATATGTTATGTTAAGAGAAAGACCGGTTGTACCCATTCTACGTCCCGGCACTTTGGAATGTAGAGGACTATTGGTGACAATACCATCCGAGATGTGATTTGTTGTGATGTGTTGCATTACATGATGGCATGAGATTTAAATGTTTTCTATTATTCTGCTCACGGGACTCTAGTAGCTCACCCCTTTTTCCTAATCCCCCAGGATTGCAGGTACGGGCTAGACAGAGAAGTCAAGAAGAGTAAAGTCTTATGTTTGTAATAGATAGATAGTGGACATGGTAAATTGTATAATGATGTAAAGTTAAATAGTTATGTTATGTATAATGATATTGAGGTTTAGAAGTGTGCTTGACCATAGTTCATTGTAATCCCTTGTTGATACATGATCTTAATGTCTATTGATGTTTATATTTAACCAACTCAACTTATGATGTATCGCCCATTGGGGCATTGATAAGATCCCACAGAGGGGTCAAGTTTATGATTATGTTTAGTGCATGCACAGGTTGAGTTTGGTGTATGAGGAATGAATGAAAGAAAAGCTTTAATTTTTATGTATGATTGTTGATCATGTATGGGATTAAATAGGTTTACAGGTTTCATGTCAGGCTTGCTACGGGTCCCGGCGGCCTTAAGCCGATCTGGATCCTAGCGCCGGTAGCGGTCCGATTTTCGGGTCGTTATAGTAAACTTTAGCCAGGCTAGGTCACGAAGCAATCTTCACCAAACCACTTGGGCATTGATCTCGCGAATAAGGGCCATAAGGCAAATTTTACCCAGGCCAAGTCACAAAGAAATCTTTGTCAGACCATTTGGGCATTGGTCCCACGAATAAAGGCCACAAGGCAAATGTTAGCTAGGCCAGGTCATAAGGCAATCTTTGCCAAACTACGCGAGCATTGGTATGATGAATCAAGGCCATAAGGCAAATCTTAACCAGGTCAGGTGGCAAGGCAATTCCTGCCAGACCACTGGAGTGAATGATCCCACGAATTAAGGCCATAAGATAGTTCATGCCAGGTCATGACTTATAACCACAAGGCGAGTATTCGCCATACCTTATGGTTGGTTGCTAGAAATTCAACAAGTTCCTTATCTCATGGACCCAAGACGGGCCAGTGACTAAACGTCATAAATAAGTGTTAGCCACATGAGCAAACCTTTCTTCTCATAGAAAAAATTATATGCAGGAAATATGAACAATAGACAAAGGAAACATTCTCATTAAATATAAAAAGATTACAAAGAGGCAGAGTCATCAGCGTCATTCGCCCAAGTCTCCGTTACATTAAAATTCTCAACATTCATTATAGGAGAAACCCAGTTAGAGGGTACAACTTCATCACGCTCATCCTTAAAAGGAGTATCTTCAACATGCTCCCCTTCGCCCTCACCTTCTTCCTCGGGGAGGATATCATCTATCTAGGAGAAATCTTCATAAGGATAATGCTTCATCAACTCCTTCTTCACGGAACCCTGATCCTGAACAAACATCTCTCTGCCCTGTGCCACTATCTCTTGGAGTTCCGCTTCTAGCTCGACTATCCTGGTGGAGGCGATCCGGGCATCCTCAGCTTAAGCCTGCAGCTCCAAAACCTGGGGTTGCAACAAGGCCACTTGATCATCGACAGATTTAGCCCGATTCTTGAGGCTCAGCTTAGAGGGAAGGGTCGCGTCAAGGTCAGCTTGAAGCTTGTCCATAGATTCCAGGGTCTCCTTCATTGTGCCTTCAACCTCGGCCTCCGGGCCTTCAAAGTCGAACATTCTTCGGCCAAAAGCTCCATGTGCATCTCATTTGTTCCGAATTCCCATCTCAAGGTCCTAAAATGCTCCTTGACCACATAGGCGCAAAGGATCCCCTTTAGCGCAAAATGAATAGCATTTATAAATAGTTCGTCCGTCTTAATCTCATTTAAGTGACGACGATTTGCAGGCCTCAAAGCATTCGGGATGGACTGCCTTTCCTACTTATCTGGTCCTTGCCATGTGGCCCTATCTCGTAATGACAGTTCATGGTGTTTCTTTGGCGGTTGTTATGTATCATCAGAGGCCTCCCGCTGGTCTTTGATTCTTCAAATTTGAAGGTGATGTTTTATCTTTTTTATCACGTGGCACAATTTG
This sequence comes from Manihot esculenta, assembly GCF_001659605.2. Taxonomy (NCBI): domain Eukaryota; kingdom Viridiplantae; phylum Streptophyta; class Magnoliopsida; order Malpighiales; family Euphorbiaceae; genus Manihot; species Manihot esculenta. Next base: position 29,075,687 of record NC_035162.2, read on the forward strand.
ACTATTTGCATTATTTTGCCTTTCCTTAGTCATAATGGGGGCCTTATTCTTTGGTCCGTATTAAAGACTTTGCCGGCTACAATACTGTATAAGAATCCTCCTTTCTCTTTTGTATTTGCGACTACTATATTCAGAAGACATGGAATAGGATGCTTTCTTTCTACTTTTTAAGGATAACTAGATCTATATGGAGGATATCATCATGTTCTATGAAAGTGCAGCTGAAGGTGAGTTTTTGTGAAGGTGCAGGCATATTGCTGAAGGTTGCATTTAGCCCGACTATAATGCCTCTTCAGTGTCACGATCCTTGGACCTTTATAAAGGTGCAGTCATACTGCTTAGCACTGAGGGCTGCAACTAGTCCGACTATAATTATAACGATCCGGAAACCGGACCGCTACCAGCGTTAGGATCCAGATCGACTTAAGGTCGCCAGGACCCGTAGCAAGCCTATCATACATCCTGTGCAATTGGTATAATCCCATACATGATCAAACATATACATAAAAATTTTAACTTTTCTCTTACCAAGCTTGACCTGAGCATGCACTATACCTGTAATTATAAAAACCCCCTTACTGGAGCCCTCGTCAAATGCCCCAGTTGTGTCAACATAACATATATCAAGCTTGGGTCATCATTTCTCAATATAAAAACCTTACATACAGATCATGTGACAAGGGATTAACCAAACACTCGGGCCAAGCACCACTCTATCCATTACAGTACATTATAACATTTTACATTATATCATGTTCACTACTATTCTATTACAAAACATAACCATAGCCATAACCTGCTGACCTCCTAAACTATCTCTGTCCCTGCAAACCTGGGGGTTAAGGGAAAGGGGTGAGCTATAAAGCCTAGTGAGCAGAACTATATAAAGAAAACATTTAAACATATGCCATCATAAAATGCCTCACATCACAAACAATACACATCAAGGATGAACTTGTCACCGATAGCCCTCTACATATCTCATATCATAACATGTCCAACTATGCCAGGGGCGATACAGCCACACCTGGTCTTCTCTTGCATAGCTCATATCATAACATGTCCAACTATGCCAGGGGCGATACGGCCATGCCTGGTCTTCTCTTACATATAACATATTGCGATACGGCCACACCTGGTCTTTCCATCTCATATCATATCATATCGTATCATAGTGAGGGCTATAGGATCATTCAATATTCATCCACATCATCATCATCATCATCGTATTATGCAATGCATCATATTCGTGAATTCTAATGCAAACAACCTATTACATAACATGGTATTCATGATGCATGAACATGCTTAAAATATTTGATTTCATTTTTAAACATAAAGTTCAGTTCTACTTACCTCTGGCTACCTCTGGACTAACTCTGAAGCAGCTAACACTGCTGAACACCTCGGTTCCTCAGGTCCGATCCTGAACACAAGTGGACTCAAATGAGGGACCAAACATACTCTAACAGGACTCTAAACAACTCCCCAAAAACCCCCTAAAATATCATAAAACAATCATGCAAAACAAGTAAAGGAAGGCTGGACAGGGCACCTTCGGCGGCACATTCGGCGGCTGAATGCTCCCACAGATCCGAAAGTCAGGCACTTTCGGAGGAAGGTTCGGCGGCCGAAAGTCCCTTCCAGAGCCGAAAGTCCATTTTCGGGGGCAAGGTTAGGCGGCCAAAAATTGCTTCCACAGGCAGGTTCGGAAGCCGAATGTAACGACCCGAAAATCGGACCGCTACCGGCGCTAGGATCCAGGTCGGCTTAAGGCCACCGGGACCCGTAGCAAGCCTAACATTCATCCTGTAAACCTGTTTAATCCCATACATGATCAGCAACATACATAAAAATTTAAAACTCTTCCTTCAAACATCCAACTCAACCTGAACATAAACTGTACATAGTCATCATCATAAACATGATCCCTCGGTGGGATCTCATCAATGCCCCAACGGGCGATATAACATGAGATGAGTTGGCTTTCATAAACATTATAAAACATTTTTGATCATGTAATAAAAGGGATACCTCAAACACAACGTCAAGCACAATATCTAACCCTCAATATCATTACATGACTGAAACTATAATCTTACATAACATTAATACATTTATCATGTCCACACTATCTATTACATACATTAGACTTCATTACTCTTGTAAACCTCCTGGTCTACCCTGTACCTGCAAACCTGGGGAAATTTGGGAGAGGGGTGAGCTACTAGAGCCCAGTGAGCAGAATAAATAAAAACATTTAAATCATATGGATCATGGAATGCATCACATCACAGCTAATCACATCAAGGATGAACTTGTCACCAATAGCCCTCTACATGGTCCAACTGTGCCAGAACGTAGAATGGGTCCTGGTCTTTCCCTTACATATCATAACATAACAGTGTTCAACTGTTCCAGAACGTAGAATGGGTCCTGGTCTTTCTCTTACATAGTGCCAGCGAATGTAGAATGGGTCCCACTGGTCTTACTTTCCGTACCGTACATATCATATCGTCATATCATAGATCGAGGGCTATGGATCATCCAACATTCATCCACATCAACATTTAATATATGCAATGCAACATATTCGTGAATTCTAATGCAAGCAACCTAATTCATCACATGGCATTCATGATGCGTGAATCATACTAAAAAGTTCATCATTTGCTTTAAAACATAATAAGTTGTTCCACTCACCTCTGGATAGCTCTGACCAGACACTGGGGCAACAAACTCACTACTGGGGTCCTCGGTTCCTCGGGTCCGAACCTACACAGGTGGACTCAAATGAGGGACCAAACATACATGAACATAACTCTAAACTATCCCCCAAAAACCCCCTAAAACATCATAGAACAATCATGGAAAAACATGCAAGAAAGGGCTGGACAGGGCACTTTCGGCGGCAGGTTCGGCGACCGAAAGTCCCTCCAGAGCCGAAAGTCAGGCAGGTTCGGCGGCACCTTCGGCGGCCGAAACTCCCAGACAGAGGCGAAACTCATGCATGTTCGGCGGCACCTTCGGCGGCTGAAAGTGCCAGATAGAGACGAAAGTCTCCTTTCGGGGGCAACTTCGGCAGCCGAAAGGCCTGCCTCCCCAGCCATGTTCGGCGGCCGAAAGTTCCTTCGGCTGCCGAACCTGGTTTCTGCAAAAGGGCAGAAACTTGGCTCCCTTATGCATTTATGCCTCCAAAACTAACCAATCATGCATAAACCTATTCTACAACATTCCCAAGCATACATAAGCAAACATACAAGTTCCTAGGGGCATTAAACTATCAAAACCCCAACTACAACACACAAGCAACTCACATTGCTCAAAAACACATATAAAACCCATAAACCTAACTATGAGCTAAACATGCATTCTACCCCATGGATCTTGCATAAAACTCACTTTAAACATAAAATGAGCTTAAGATCGGCTCTTACCTCTTGTAGATCGAGGGAGAGGTGTCCTAAACTCGGAGGTGGGAGGTTTTGAGTTTTTGAACCTCAAAGCTCCAAAACTTTGCTCAAAGCTTGAAAATCTTCAAAACCAGATAAAAACTCATGAAAATCGAGTAAGATGGGAAGGAAAGAACTCAAGATCGGTGAGGGGCGGCGGAAAGCTCACCTTGGCCGGAAATGGGGAGAAAGCTCGCCCAGTTTCGGCTAAGGGACCCTTTTATAGTGGCTGGCCAGGCCACGTTCGGGGGCCGAACGTGCCTCCGCATGCATGCCATGTTCGGCAGCCGAACTTGAGGTTCGGCGGCCGAACCTGGACTTCCCTCACTTGTGCTTTCGGGGGCCTAAAGGCGCTCCCGAAGGCATGCATGTTCGGCGGCCGAACTTGAGGTTCGGCGGCCGAACCTGAGTTTTCCTTCAAGGTTGTTTTTGTGCAAAAACTCATTTTCATTTTACTTAAAACCATGAAATACCTTAAAACATTTTATGAAAACATGTTTCTACCCTACTAGAGGCTTTCGACATCTGAGATTCCACCGGACGGTAGGAATTCCGATACCGGAGTCTAGCCGGGTATTACATTCTCCCCCCCTTAAGAACATTCATCCCCGAATGTACCTCAACTAGCACATAACATGGCATAAAACATAACATACATACATAGCACATAAATACATAGAAATCTAACCTTAAAAGAGATGAGGGTACTGCTAGAGCATAGACTCCCGTGTCTCCCAAGTGCATTCCTCCAAATTGTGGTGGTTCCACAGGACTTTCACCATCGGGATTTCCTTGTTCCTTAACTTTCTGATCTGGGTGTCTATGATCCGTACTGGCTGTTCAACATAGGTGAGATCCTCTTGGACCTCCACATCAGGCTCACTAAGAACCTTGCTCAGATCTGACACAAATTTCCTCAACATTGAAACATGGAAAACCGGATGGATTCTTTCCATTGAAGCAGGTAAATCCAGCTTGTACGACACATTCCCAATCTTTTGCAAGATTTCAAAGGGTCCGATGTATCGTGGAGCTAATTTACCTTTCTTCCCGAAGCGAACCACTCCTTTCATAGGAGACACCTTGAGCAATACCAGATCCCCCTCCTGAAACTCTAACTGCCGTCTGCGGATGTCTGCATAACTCTTCTGTCTGCTTGCAGCAGTCTTGATCCTTTCTCTGATTATGGGTACTACCCTGCTGGTGATCTCAACAAGGTCAGGCCCTGCCAAGGCCTTTTCTCCAACTTCATCCCAGCAAACAGGTGACCTGCACTTCCTCCCATATAAAGCCTCATATGGAGCCATCCCGATGCTAGCATGATGGCTGTTATTGTAGGCAAACTCCACCAAAGGTAGATGTTGCCTTCAAGAACCGCCAAAGTCCAGCACACACATTCTGAGCATATCCTCTATGGTCTGGATGGTCCTTTCTGACTGTCCGTCCGTCTGTGGGTGGAAGGCAGTACTGAAATCCAACCTAGTACCCATGGCATTCTGCAGACTCCGCCAAAACCTGGAGGTGAACTGGGGCCCTCTATCTGACACTATAGAAACAGGAACCCCATGCAGCCTGACGATCTCGTCAACATACACCTGCGCCAACTTGTCCACAGAGTAGCCACTCCTGACCGGAATGAAGTGAGCAGATTTGGTGAGTCTGTCCACAATCACCCATATGGAGGCCACTCTGTTGGACGTCGCCGGTAACCCTTCGTAGACGTCGCCAGTAACCCCACTACGAAGTCCACAGCTATATTTTCCCATTTCCATTCTGGAATAGGTAGCGGGTTAAGCATTCCAGCCGGCTTCTGATGTTCCAGCTTCACCCTCTGACACACTTCGCAGGCTGACACAAACTGTGCCACTTCTTTCTTCATAGCTGGCCACCAATAAACCTTCTTCAAATCTTGATACATCTTGGTGGCTCCGGGGTGAATGCTGTATCTTGCATTATGAGCCTCTCTCATAATGTCTCCTTTTAGCCCAATGTCATCTGGTACACATAGTCTGCTCCCATAGCGGAGGATCCCCTTGCTGTCAAATCTGAACTCACTGTCATTGCCTGACTGAATAGTCCTGGCAATCTTCACTAACTCCGAGTCCTCATGCTGTTTCTGAGCCACCTGCTCCAGAAACACGGGTGCCACTCTCATCTGGGCCACCAAGGCACCTGTACCAGACAACTCCGTCTGTAGACCTTCCTCAATGAGCTTGTAAAACTCCTTCACCACTGGCCTCCTCTCTGCCGATATGTGGGATAAACTGCCTAGTGACTTCCGGCTTAGGGCGTCTGCCACGACATTCGCCTTACCCGGATGGTACTGAATCTTGCAATCATAGTCACTCAGCAGCTCCACCCATCTCCTCTGTCTCAAATTCAAATCTCTTTGACTCAGGATGTACTGCAGGCTCTTATGATCTGTAAAGATCTCACATTTAACCCCATAGAGGTAGTGCCTCCACATCTTGAGTGCAAAGATTACTGCTGCCATCTCCAGGTCATGTGTGGGGTAATTCAACTCATGCTTCTTCAGCTGCCTAGAAGCATAAGCAATCACCCTCTCATTCTGCATTAGTACACAACCCAGTCCCACACGGGACGCATCACAAAAGACTGTAAAGTCCTCATTACTAGATGGCAGAGCTAAAACTGGTGCTGAAGTCAACCTCTTCTTAAGCTCTTCAAAACTCTCCTCGCACTGATCGGTCCACAGAAACTTCTGATTCTTTCTGGTTAACCTGGTCAGAGGAGCTGCTATCTTTGAGAAGTCCTGAATGAACCTCCTGTAGTAACCTGCCAAACCCAAGAAACTCCTGATCTCTGTCACTGAAGTGGGTCTAAGCCAGTTAGCCACAGTTTCTGTCTTCTTGGGGTCTACCTCTATACCATTCTCTGACACTACATGCCCCAAGAACGAAATGCTCCTCAGCCAGAACTCACATTTAGAGAACTTGGCATACAAGCCATGTTCCCTCAAAGTCTGCAAGACCAACCGCAGATGATGGGCATGCTCCTCTGCATTCCTGGAATACACTAAGATATCATCTATGAAGACAATAACAAAGTGATCCAGGTATTGGCTAAATACTCTGTTCATGAGGTCCATGAATGCTGCAGGGGCGTTGGTTAACCCGAACGGCATCACAAGGAACTCAAAATGCCCATATCTGGTCCTGAAAGCTGTCTTCGGCACATCTCCATCCCTTATCCTCAGCTGATGGTACCCCGATCTTAGATCTATTTTGGAGAAACAACCCGCTCCTGCTAGCTGGTCGAATAGATCATCGATCCTTGGCAGAGGGTACCTATTTTTGGTAGTGACTTTGTTCAACTGCCTGTAGTCGATACAAAGTCTGAGGGATCCATCTTTCTTCCTCACAAACAAGATCGGAGCACCCCAAGGTGAGGTACTCTGACGGATGAAGCCCTTCTCTACCAGCTCTTGCAACTGCTCTTTCAACTCCTTCAACTCGGCTGGGGCCATCCTGTAGGGAGGGATAGAGATCGGTCTAGTTCCAGGCACCAACACTATCTCAAACTCTATCTCCCTAGCAGGTGGTAAACCTGGAAGCTCATCTGGAAAGACATCCTGAAACTCTCTGACAACTGGCACCGAGGCAAGCTCCCTGACCTGACTACTAAGCTCTCTCACATGAGCTAAGTACCCCTGACATCCCTTCCTAAGCAACCTACGAGCCTGGAGAGTTGATATCAGACCTCTAGGTGTGCCCCTCTTGTCTCCTCTGAAGACGACCTCTGACCCGTTCTAATCTCTGAACCTGACTACCTTGTCCCTGCAGTCCAAGGTAGCACCATGGATAGATAGCCAATCCATCCCTAGAATGACGTCAAAGTCTGTCAAATCTAGAACCACAAGGTCGGCGGAGAGGCATCTTCCCTCAACAAAAACTGGACTGAACTGGCAAACTGACACTGCCACTGATGGGTCACACTTGGGTCCACTGACCCATAGGGGACACTCTAACGCAGAGACTATCAGACCCAACCTCTCAACGGCTCTCGGAGCAATAAATGAATGAGATGCACCCGGGTCCATTAATGCATACACATCAGAACACCCAATGACGATATTACCTGACACCACGGTGTTGGATGTGTTAGCCTCCTGCTGAGTCATGGTGAAGATCCTGGCTGGAGCTGATGGACCTTCACCTCGGGAACCAGAAGAAGAGGCTGCCCCTCTCCCTCTACCTCTGCCACTGCCTTGAGTTGTGGCTGGAACTGCTGGCTGTGCCACACTACCGGAGGCTGTCTGCTGGGGCTGGCCCATAAAAGGTGCTCTAGGACAATCCCGAGCCATGTGTCCCTCCTGTCCACATCTGAAACATGTATTAGTCCCAGCTCGACACACTCCCCTGTGCGGTCTTCCACATCTCTGGCATTCTGTACCATCTGAGCCTGAACTCGAGCCACCGCCAAAACCCAAACCGGATTTCAACTTGTTCCAAAACTTATTCTTCTTCGGCTTCTTGGTGGTGTTATCCCACCTCTTCTTACTTGAGCTCTGAGAAGAGAAACCTGGTCCTCCTCTGCCTGGGGTCTTAACCCCTGAAGACTGGGTCACTGACTGCTTCACTGACCCCTCAACTATAGCACTTGCCTCCATCCTTCGAGCCATATCCACCACAGTGTGGAAACTTTCTCTCTCAGCTGACTGAATCAACGAGGAGTACCTGGAATGCAGCTTCATAACATATCTCTTGGCTTTCTTCGTATCAGTATCTAGAGCTTGCCCTGAAAAAGGCAATAGCTCCAAGAATTTATCCGTGAACTCCTCTACACCCATGTGCTCTGACTGCCTCAGTTGCTCAAACTCAATCATCTTCAGTTCTCTGGAACTGTCTGGAAAAGCCCATCCAGCGAACTCATTCGCAAATTCCTCCCATGTCATACCGTCTAGTCTCGGGTCCACATAACACTTGAACCATTCCCGTGCCTTCTTGCACTTCAAAGTGAACCCTGCCATCTGAATGGCCCTGCTATCATTCGCCCCTAGCTCATCAGTTATTGTCTTCACCACTCTCAGATACTCAAAGGGGTCATCCCCTGACTTGTATTTGGGAGCATCCAACTTAAGGTAATCTGTCATCTTTACCTTGCTCCCATCAGCTGAGCTAGGTCTGGGAGGTTGAGTAATTGGGGCTGCTGGTTCTGTAGGTGGTGGAGGTGGGGGTGCAGCATTCCCCGAGGTGGGGTTTGCCGGGTTTGGATAGAAGGGTGAGGGTGGATAAGCTGGGTACTGTGTGTAAGGTGGATAGAAAGGTGGATAAGGCATGTAGGTAGGGTAGGGGTTAAAGCTGGAGTAATCCGATGTACCTCCCATCGGATACCCTGAACCCTGTGGGAAGGGTGGATAATGGGGTGGAAAACCATACCCCGAGGCCTGAACGCCTCCCTGAGACTCCCCTGTCCCTTCTTCCTCCATGCTCACATCCAGGTTCCCATCCCTCCTCTGCTCCTCTTCCATAACCTCCCTCACATCTGCCGAACTTCCTCCTCTATCAGTCCCCCCTTCTGCTAGCATCAAAAGACCTTCTAGGGTCCCTTGACACTCTTTCTCTGTTGGCTCTACAAGACATTGCCCTAGGCAATGTAGGAGGACGGGCGCTTGTGCCCTCATCCTCAGGTGGCACTCCAGTCAATCGTGCAGATCGACGAGTTCCTCTCATCCTGTTTTCTGAAAAACAGTACACATCATACAAACATTAGCATCATATGGTTCATGTGGGCACACATGAACCCTCATCACATATACATCATTCATATCATAATATCAATGCGCATGTATATAATCATGGCATTTCACATCATCATACAAGACAGGACTCAACATCCTATCCTAGTGGACATGATCTTTCCTATTGTGCTTGACCTTCTATAACATCTATGAGCCCGACACTCTAGGTCCGATCCTATGAACCTAGGGCTGTGATACCATTCTGTAACGACCCGAAAATCGGACCGCTACCGGCGCTAGGATCCAGGTCGGCTTAAGGCCGCCGGGACCCGTAGCAAGCCTAACATTCATCCTGTAAACCTGTTTAATCCCATACATGATCAGCAACATACATAAAAATTTAAAACTCTTCCTTCAAACATCCAACTCAACCTGAACATAAACTGTACATAGTCATCATCATAAACATGATCCCTCGGTGGGATCTCATCAATGCCCCAACGGGCGATATAACATGAGATGAGTTGGCTTTCATAAACATTATAAAACATTTTTGATCATGTAATAAAAGGGATACCTCAAACACAATGTCAAGCACAATATCTAATCCTCAATATCATTACATGACTGAAACTATACTCTTACATAACATTAATACATTTATCATGTCCACACTATCTATTACATACATTAGACTTCATTACTCTTGTAAACCTCCTGGTCTACCCTGTACCTGCAAACCTGGGGAAATTTGGGAGAGGGGTGAGCTACTAGAGCCTAGTGAGCAGAATAAATAAAAAGATTTAAATCATATGGATCATGGAATGCATCACATCACAGCTAATCACATCAAGGATGAACTTGTCACCAATAGCCCTCTACATGGTCCAACTATGCCAGAACGTAGAATGGGTCCTGGTCTTTCCCTTACATATCATAACATAATAGTGTCCAACTGTGCCAGAACGTAGAATGGGTCCTGGTCTTTCTCTTACATAGTGCCAGCGAACGTAGAATGGGTCCCACTGGTCTTACTTTCCGTACCGTACATATCATATCGTCATATCATAGATCGAGGGCTATGGATCATCCAACATTCATCCACATCAACATTTAATATATGCAATGCAACATATTCGTGAATTCTAATGCAAGCAACCTAATTCATCACATGGCATTCATGATGCGTGAATCATGCTAAAAAGTTCATCATTTGCTTTAAAACATAATAAGTTGTTCCACTCACCTCTGGATAGCTCTGACTAGACACTGGGGCAACAGACTCACTGCTGGGGTCCTCGGTTCCTCGGGTCCGAACCTACACAGGTGGACTCAAATGAGGGACCAAACATACATGAACATAACTCTAAACTATCCCCCAAAAACCCCCTAAAACATCATAGAACAATCATGGAAAAACATGCAAGAAAGGGCTGGACAGGGCACTTTCGGCGGCAAGTTCGGCGGCCGAAAGTCCCTCCAGAGCCGAAAGTCAGGCAGGTTCGGCGGCCGAAACTCCCAGACAGAGGCGAAAGTCAGCCAGACAGAGACGAAAGTCTCCTTTCGGGGGCAACTTCGGCAGCCGAAAGGCCTGCCTCCCCAGCCATGTTCGGCGGCCGAAAGTTCCTTCGGCTGCCGAACCTGGTTTCTGCAAAAGGGCAGAAACTTGGCTCCCTTATGCATTTATGCCTCCAAAACTAACCAATCATGCATAAACCTATTCTACAACATTCCCAAGCATACATAAGCAAACATACAAGTTCCTAGGGGCATCAAACCATCCAAACCCCAACTACAACGCACAAGCAACTCACATTGCTCAAAAACACATATAAAACCCATAAACCTAACTATGAGCTAAACATGCATTCTACCCCATGGATCTTGCATAAAACTCACTTTAAACATAAAATGAGCTTAAGATCGACTCTTACCTCTTGTAGATCGAGGGAGAGGCGTCCTAAACTCGGAGGTGGGAGGTTTTAAGTTTTTGAACCTCAAAGCTCCAAAACTTTGCTCAAAGCTTGAAAATCTTCAAAACCAGATAAAAACTCATGAAAATCGAGTAAGATGGGAAGGAAAGAACTCAAGATCGGTGAGGGGCGGCGGAAAGCTCACCTTGGCCGGAAATGGGGAGAAAGCTCGCCCATTTTCGGCTAAGGGACCCTTTTATAGTGGCTGGCCAGGCCACGTTCGGGGGCCGAACGTGCCTCCGCATGCATGCCATGTTCGGCGGCCGAACCTGGACTTCCCTCACTTGTGCTTTTGGGGGCCTAAAGGCGCTCCCGAAGGCATGCATGTTCGGCGGCCGAACCTGAGTTTTCCTTCAAGGTTGTTTTTGTGCAAAAACTCATTTCCATTTTACTTAAAACCATGAAATACCTTAAAACATTTTATGAAAACATGTTTCTACCCTACTAGAGGCTTCCGACATCCGAGATTCCACCGGACGGTAGGAATTCCGATACCGGAGTCTAGCCGGGTATTACACCGAAACTACCTTCGGCGGCCGAACTTGGGTTCCCCAGCACGGCAGAACCCGTTTCCGCCTCATGCAATCCGCCTCCAAAACCTCCCACACTCACGTCCAACACTTCCAAAACATGCACAACCCATACAACAAGCATATAGGGGTCTCAAACTAGCCTAAACTCCAACAAACATCACATTAACCATGCATAACAACACCCAATACCTCATAACTCACATAACCCTAACATGCACATCTATACAACTCATACATTCCTAGCCCTTAACCCTTCATAAAACTCACTTAAAACATCATAAAGGATAAAGATCTACACTTACCTCTTGAAGATTGAGGTTTGGTGCGATCCAAGCTTGAAGGTATGGAGAGTCCAAGCTCCAAAAGTCTCCAAGCTCTCAAAACCTTGATCAAAGCTTAAAACTCTTCAAAACAAAGATAAAACTCATGCAAACTTGAGGGATTTGAAGAAAAAGCATAAAAACAACTAAAGAAGAGCATGAACTCACCTATGCCCGAAAAGAGAGAAAACTCGCCCATTTTCCGGACAAAGGGCCTTTTATAGGTGGCCGACCAAACCTCCTTCGGCGGCCAAAACTGCTTCCAAAACTTCACCACGTTCGGCGGCCGAAAGAAAGCCACTTTCGGAAGCCTAATGTGCCTCCTAAACAGCCCCATGTTCGGCGGTCGAACCTAGGTTCTTCCCTCCTTGGTCTTTTCTTTCAAAACTCAATTTCTTTCTCATTGAAAACCTTCAAAACACTTAAAAACATTTTAGAAAACCTTTATTTTACCCTTCTAGAAGGCTTCGACATCCGAGATTTCCGGATTCCAGCGGAGATTCCGCCGGAAAGTTGGAATTCCGATGCCGGGGTCTAGCCGGATATTACAATAATGCCTTTTTAGTATTGTGATCTTAAGGAGAGGGATTGGATTATGCAAGATTGATTCTGAGGACAAAGCTAGAAAGGTAGTTGGAGAGGCAGTTCTTCGCATGGCCTTTCAAACAATGTCTTCCCATAGAATGAAATAGAGTTTCTGCTAATAGATTTCTGAAGGTTTTGATGTAATAGAGACTTTACTCGAGTCTCTTTTATCTCCTTATAATCTTTTGTGATGAAAATGTTTATTTTGCCTATCTTATTCGACAGCAAAGACATGTGATTTGTGTTTTAATTCCTGGTTTAGCGATTATTCTTTATAAAACTTTAGTAAAATAGAACAAATATTCCTGATTTTTATTTTATTTAAATTACAAGTATTTGATATTAAAACAATACGATACATGTTTAATATAGTATTGAAATATTATATTATATATATTTTTTTGAAACGATATTATATTATATATTAAAATTATATATAAAATAATAACAGATATAAAAAACTAGTTATATAAAAATATCAAAAGCATTCTTTTTTCATATTAATTTAGAAATAAATCTAAATTAAAGCTTTATATTTTTATTTGAAGGTTAAATAAATTAAATTAAATTTTTTTATTGATTAAATTCTATATTTTTAATAAGGATCAAATAAATTTTGACATAATATAATATTATTTTATTAATTATAAAATATTATTTTTATTATTTAAGATATAAGAAATTTAATATTTTAATTAACATCAAAATTAAGAAACATAAAAATAGTAAATTATTTTTAAAATTATAAAAAATAAATTTTATTACATTAAAAAATAATATATTATTATTAAAAAATAATATATTATTATTAAAAAATAATATTATATTTATCTGAATTTATTTAACTCTTATTAAAAGCATAAATATTTAATTTATAAAAAAATTTGAATTAAATTTATTTGTGTCAAGTAAAATTATAAGGTAACCAAAAGTTATAAAACATTAATTCCTTTGCTTCTAAAATTTTTCTCTTATTCTCTCTCTCTCTCTTTCTTTCTCTTCTTATTAATCCGTCCAGCGTAGGGGAAAAAAAAAAAAAAAAAAATCCATCCAGAGTCCAGTCACCTCATGACCTGAATTTGGTACAGATTTCTATCTCCAACAATCTGATACTCGTGGGATCTTCCCTTTTCATTTCTTTCGTATAATGTTGGAATTGGGGATTGGTAGATCTGGATCGAGGAGGAAGTAATAGGAGGGAGTAGCGTCGGAGAGAGAGAGAGAGAGAGAGAGAGAGAGAGAGAGGGCGAGATAGGAAGAGAGAGACAGAAAGTGAAGATGAGTGAGAGCCAGAGGTTCCAGCTGGGGACTGTTGGGGCTTTGAGCTTGTCAGTTGTATCGTCGGTTTCGATTGTGATATGCAACAAGGCTCTCATTAGTACTCTCGGTTTCACTTTTGGTGAGTAGTTTTCATTAGTAATTGTATTACTTTCCACCAGATGCGTTTGATTTTATTTTTCTTTATTTGCGTTTTCTTGAGATTATTCCGATGAGATCAGTTCATTTGTAAAGCAGGTTTTGGGTTTAAGATCAATTGACATGCTCTGTAATTCTTTTTTGTTTGTTTTTGCTTAGTTATTTTTAGATCTAATATGATTTTATTTCCACTAATTTGGTAGAATACTGCTGTTATTGCTCTGTAATTTTGGTCCATCTTAAATCCTGCATTGATTCATTAAACCCCCTTTTTTGTTGCCCAAATATGAATGCTACCAGTGCTATATGTTATATTTTGTGGAAAAGAAAAGCAACTTGGATTTTTTCTTTTATTTGCCTATCCGTGTCTGTTCTTTGTGTAGGCTGATGATTATCAGAGCATAATTAATTTTGATCCCATGCTAATATGTTCTAAGTGGGTGTAATTGTCGAAAAAGAAAAAAAAGTACATATACTAGATTCCAAAACTTTGGTTATGAATGGGCGTCTATTCCTTCGCTGTTGCTCTATCCTGAATTTTGCATGCAATTACAGGCCGAAGTTGATGGTAGTTAGAGGAAACGAGTTGATGCCATGAATAAAATATTATTTTATCATGGAAGAAGGAAGCAGGCAGCTATTAATTTTTTTCATGCACATGTTTAATTTGAATAACCTTTTATTTTTATCCCTTAGCCTTTTGTTTTTCTGATTTCTTTATCTTTTTTTTTTCTTTCTTATTGATATTACGGGCGTTATTGGGGGCTACAGCCACAACATTGACGAGCTGGCATCTACTGGTCACATTCTGTTCTCTTCATGTGGCATTATGGATGAAATTGTTCGAACACAAGCCTTTTGATGCAAGAGCTGTAATGGGATTTGGCATATTAAATGGCATATCCATTGGGCTTTTGAATCTTAGCTTGGGTTTCAATTCTGTTGGCTTCTACCAGGTTAGGTTCTTAATATGGTTCAGAGTTTTCTTTCTCAACTAGCACAATTACTAGCATCTTTCAATCGATTTTTTCTTTCTTTTATGTAATTTGGTTTTAATTTTGTGTGATGACTGCATCTTGATGTAGAAGACTTGGAAAGAATAGCATTTTCAGTGTTTGTTCGGGAAACATAGTGCTTGAATTTAGTGAAATCATAAAAATATTTCATGATATTTGATTCTAGTCTAAATGAGTTTGGATGGCTCTTTAACCTTTCCAAATTACTGATGGTTATTTATTAACCAAGAAGAATAAACAGGGTTGGTTGACTTTTGCAGTGTCTTTAAATATTTTTATCCAGTAAACGATGTTTTCAGGAAACTCCAGAAAAAAGAAAATATTGTTTAAAATTTTTGGGAGTATCATGTTCTGACATTTATCTATGATCTTGTTGTCAGATGACAAAATTGGCAATAATCCCATGTACAGTTCTTTTGGAGACACTTTTCTTCAGGAAGAGATTCAGGTTTGTCATGTGCTTCTGACTGTACTTGACATGATGAATATATTAGTATTAGTATGGTGTCAGTTTCTGTGGTTAGTTCAATCTTGTACACCCACAGCTATTTGGAGTTGACTCTAGTTTGGTTTTTTAGAGGTTTGAAATGGTTGTCAATCTTAAAAGGAAAATACGAAAAATAGAGACCACATTGCTTGAAGGTATGTGCAGCTGGTAGTGACCCTTAGTCAAAGTTACTAGCAACCCTAGAGCAACCTTTCTGCTTGCCCTGAGAAACCAGATTTTCTTCATCTGCAGACCCTTACCATGCACTTTTCTGGAGGCTTCAGCAATATTATCATTATGCTCTTCATCACCAACAATATCAACCTCTTCCTCTTCTCCATCAAATACATGAAGCCCATATCTACCTCCAGCTTTTGTTTTCCTCTTTTGACGTCAAGGATCTTGGCATCTATAATTGAAGTGCGTAATTGAGGTTGCATTTCCGCACCCAAATTTTCAAATCTTTGATCCCATTTGCAGCATTTCATTGTCTTTTGTATGCTTCTCTTTAAATGTGTGAAAAAACTCAACAATTTGTCTTTTTTCTGAGGTTGTATTTCCTTGTTTGGTGACCTGATTATATTTCAGATTCTGGTTTCTAGAGGAAGAACATAATTTTCAAGAATTCCAGGAAACGGTCTTTCATATGTTGGAAATGAGGTTTTAAAGAAATAGAAGAAAACCAGAAAACAATAGAAAAAGAAAGAATTTGATTCAAGAATTTAATTAAGAGATTCCAGAGGGGAAAAGGGAGTTCAGAAACAGGGTTTTGCCAAGAAGAAGAAGAAATAAAGCAAGATCAGAAGGAAAAGAAAAGGTAGAAATTTCTGAAAAGGAAAAGAAAATTCAGGGAAAGAAAAAAAAGAAGCAATAGAGAAGTATTCTATTTGTATGTCGATTTTAAATCCAGCTTAGAAAAGTATTCTACTTGTATAACTCGTCCAATAACTCATGTATAACAGTATAGGGTATTTATTAGTAACAATAGCTTGGTTTAGCTAGTGATAAGCTATGCAAAATCTCCTACTCCCGTCCTTCTTTTTAACCAAAATAACTGGACTTAACAAAGGGTTGGTGCTTAGTTGAATTATCCCAATGATTACATTTTTTATACTAATTTCTCAATTTTATCTTTTTGAACATGCCCGTATTTTTAAGGTCGCACCAAGATTGGTCTTGCCCATCCTTCTCCTTTTCTCTTCATCTCTTCATCTTCCATAAATTCATTTTCTTCTATCCTTTCTCTAAATAAGTGACATCTCTTTTTTTTTTTTTTTTTGTTCTTGCAATTTTAGTTAATTACTTTATGTATTTATGTTATTTTATTGTTTATAGTTAAATAATTTTAGAAATCATAAATTGCTTTCTTGTTTATTTTAAATGGGTATCGTTCTATTGTTTTTAATTTAGAATTTCAAAATTATAATTTATTTTTTTTATTAATTTTAGATGGCTTTTTTATATATATATATATTATAGATTTGTATTATTGATTTGTTGTTGATTAAATGGGTAATGCATTATTGATTTATTTCTCTTATATTATTGCAAATAATTTTTTTTTCCTTTGAATATGGATATCCATTGATGTGTGTATATGTGAAGAATTTTGGGAGGAGTTTTGTGTGTATATTCCAATTGAATTGACCTTTATAAGGTTTGACTATTTATACACAGAGAATCAACCTAATTAGGAATATTTACAGTAAACCTCCTTAGGAATATTTACAATAAAGAATCAACCTATAAGGTTTGTCCCATTTCTCTATACTTAGTTTCAGCACTTGATTGAGTAATGTAGAAATATAATATTTTATTATTGTCTCACAATAGAGATTACAATCTATTTATACATGAGAGACAGTATCTAAACAGGAAGGGAAATCAAGCCTATGATTATACAATCCCTAAGATTAAGCAACTGACCCTTCTATCACTATTTACTTCCTATATTAACATATTTACTTTCTATAACTTATAACACTCTCCCTCAAGTTGGATCATAAATGTTAATCATGCCCAACTTGTTACATATATAATCAACTCGAGTCTCATTCAGAGCTTTAGTGAAAATATCTTCTAATTGTTCTCCAGTTCGAATATGTCCTATTGATATTATCTTTTGTTGGACTTTTTCACGAATAAAATGACAATCAATCTCGATGTGTTTAGTCCTCTCGTGAAATACTGGGTTGGAGGCAATGTGGATAGCTGCTTGATTATCACACCACAACTTAGTAGGCACCGAATTTGTGAACCCAACTTCTTCCAACAGTTGACGTACCTACAAGATTTCACAAACGGCTTGTGCCATGGCTCGATATTCAGATTCAGCACTAGAATGGGAGACCACATTTTGCTTCTTACTTTTCCATGAGACCAAGTTACCTCCCACAAAAACACAATACCCAGTAGTTGACCTCCTATCAACTTTCGAGCCTGCCCAATCAGCATCAGAAAAACATTCAATATTTGAGTGCCTATGGTTACTATAGAATAGGCCTCGCCCTGGGGCCCCTTTAAGGTAACAAAGAATCTGTCCCTAAGCATCCCACTGGGCAACAGTAGAAGATATAAGCTGACTTACCACACTAACTGAATATGCAATATCAGGACGAGTCACCGTCAAATAATTCAGCTTGCCAACTAATCTTCTATACCTTCCAGGATCTGTAAATGGCTCACTGTCTTATGTGGTAAGTTGAAGGTTAGGGGTCATTGGGGCACTACAAGGCTTAGCACCCAATTTTCTTGTTTCTGCCAACAAATCAAGAACATATTTTCTTTGAGATAAGAAGATGCCTTTCTTACACTGCATAACTTTGATTCCCAAAAAATATTTCAAGGAACCCAAATCCTTTGAATGAAACTGTGTTTTAAGAAATTCTTTTAGGGATGTGATGCCAACAATGTCACTTTCTGTGATAACGATATCATCCACATATACTACAAGCAGAATTACTCCACTATCAGAATTTCTATAAAACACTGAGTGATCACACTTACTCATCTTCATTCCAAACTGTTGGACCACCTCACTAAACCTGCCAAACCATGCCCGAGGACTCTGTTTCAAGCCATAAAGGGATTTTTGAAGTTTACAAACCTTACCTGACTCCCCCTGAGCAACAAAACTGGGTGGTTGCTCAATATAAACCTCCTCCTGAAGATCACCATGAAGAAAAGCATTTTTAATATCCAATTGATGCAAAGGCCAATCATGAGTAGCCGCCAATGAAATAAACAATCGGACAGATGCGAGCTTGGCAACTGGGGAGAATGTATCAGAATAGTCAACTCCATAAGTTTGTGCATAACCTTTGGCCACTAAACGGGCCTTGAGGCGAGCAATAGATCCATCAGGGTTTACTTTCACTGCAAATACCCATTTGCTCCCAATAGCCCGCTTTCCTAGGGGCAAGGACATCAACTCCCAAGTACCATTAGTGTCAAGGGCCATCATTTCCTCTTCCATTGCAGCACGCCAATCAGGATGGGACAAAGCCTCAATAACAGTTTTGGGAATTGAAATAGAATCTAAAGCAGTGACAAAACAACGAGAAGAGGAGGATAATTGATCATAAGAGACACAAGATGAAATAGGATAAGTGCAAGTACGTTTACCTTTGCGAAGAGCAATGGGCAAATCCAAATCAGACAGTGAAGGATCAGTGGGAGCAGGACCGGTAAAGCAGTGACAAAACAACGAGAAGAGGAAGATAATTGATCATAAGAGACACAAGATGAAATAGGATAAGTGCAAGTACGTTTACCTTTGCGAAGAGCAATGGGCAAATCCAAATCAGACAGTGAAGGATCAGTGGGAGCAGGATCGGTCGACGAAGAAGCGGATAGCGGAACGGAGTCAGAGTCCTCTAAGCGTCTGGAATACACATGAAAGATGGGAGGGCGACCTGACACATGAGCGAAAGGTGTAGGAGTAGTCTGAGGAGACAGAGAGCGAACAGTGTATAACAAGAGGTCATCTTCTTCCTCCTGGGTGTTATAAACAGATGATGGCGGAAAAAACGGAGTGGACTCAAAGAATGTTACATCCGCAGACACAAGATACCGATTCAAATCAGGAGAAAAACAACGATACCATTTCTGACGTCGAGAGTAGCCAAGGAAGATACATTTGAGTGATTTGGGATCCAATTTAGTAACCTGTGGACGAACATCACGAATAAAACAAGTACAATCAAAGATACGTGGCTCAATAGGAAACAAAGATTTAGTGGGAAACAAAATGTTATAAGGGATATCACCATGAAGGATGGAGGAAGGCATGCGATTGATAAAAAACAAGCAGTGGATACAGCATCAGCCCAAAAACATTTAGGTACCTTCATTTGGAATAAGAGGGCTCTGGCTACTTAAAGAAGATGTCGATTTTTTCTTTCAGCAACTCCATTTTGTGAGGGAGTGGCAACACAAGAGGAATGATAAAGAATCCCTTTTTGTAACAAATAAGATTGAAATTCCCCAGAGAGATACTCTTTAGCATTATCACTTTGCAATATACGGATGGAAGTATTGAATTGGGTTTGGATTTCAGCATAAAATGCTCAAAAAATAGAAAATAATTATGAACGACTTCATTAAAAATAACCAAGTAGTACGAGAGAAATCATCAACAAAAGTAACAAAATACTTAAAGCCAGACTTAGACACAACAGGATAAGGATCCCAAACATTTGAATGGACTAACTCAAAGGGGGACGAAGCCCGTTTATTGAATCGAGACAATGTAGGCAAACGATGATGTTTGGCAAATTGACAAGACTCACAATCTAGAATAGACAAAGAATGAAACTGTGGATATAACTTCTTCAAAACCAAGAGAGAAGGATGCCCCAAACGACAATGAACATCAAAAGGTGTTAAACGCGTGCAGCATACCAGAGATCGAGGAGGTCGAGATAGTTGCTGATCCAAGACGTGAAGACCCTCTGACTCACTCCCTCTACCAATAATCTGCTTCGTCGAAAGATCCTGAAGAACACAGTGATCAGGAAAGAATGAGACAACAATTTAATGCACGAGTGAGTTTACTCACGGAAAGCAAATTAAATGCGAACTTAGGGAGACATAACACAGAGGATACAGAAAGAGGAGTTAAGTTGACATGACCAGAACCCATGACAGAAGATTTAGTGCCATCAGCAAGAGTAACATAAGAAGGCGATGTATGAGACTCAAGATTGGACAAAAGGGTAGAATTACCTGACATATGATCGGTAGCACCAGAATCAATAACCCATTTGGAGGATGAAGACACAAGACATGCAGTAGAGTTACCTGACTCGGCAATTGCAGTGATAGAGGAGGAATTAGAGAATTTTAGAGATGCCTGGTATTGGATGAATCGTGCATACTCATCTACAGATATCAAAATTCCCTGATCGGAAGATCCATTCAATTTGTGTTCCGTGATTTTAGTCATCATAGGAATCACATCAGTTACGGTGATGGTTTTAACTTCAGCCATAAGGACAACCAACCCAAAACGATAGCAACAAAAGAAACATAGAATCAGAAAACAGTACCCGGCGTGAACAGTACCAATGAACAGTACCCGAATATGAATAGTACCTAAAACACCTCCACCCAACACCCAAACGGCAAACAAACTTCAGATCTGACAAGGGGACAGTGTGGCGACTCTAACGACAGTGAGATCCAAATGTTACCCTATATGGGTAATCCAAATGAACAGAACCCTAAGTCTCAAAAAAAAAAAATATATAAAACTTGACGAGAGAGAGAGAGAGAGAAAAAAATAAATCTCTGCGAGAAAGGCTCTGATACTATGTAGAAATATAATATTTTGTTATTGTCTCACAATAGAGATTACAATCTATTTATACATGAGAGACAATATCTAAACAGGAAGGAAAATCAAGCCTATGATTATACAATCCCTAAGATTAAGCAACTGACCCATCTATTACTATTTACTTCCTATATTAACATATTTACTTTCTATAACTTATAACAAGTAACAACATTTTGCTTTTTGCTTCTCCAAGTGATAGATTTCCTCCGACAAGTGTACAGTAACCCGTAGTCGACCTCCTATCATTAAGGGATCCGGTCCAATCTCCATCTATGAATGCGTGTGTGCGGAGATGACCGTGTTTAGAGAATAAGAGACTTTTTTCAGGAGTAGACTTAAAGTATCGCAAAATATGAAAAACAACATGCATATGAGGCTCACGAGGATCATGCATTGACTGCATATGTTATGTCTGGTCAAATATCCGAAAGATAAATCAGTCTACCTATCAACCTCTGATATTTGTCAATATACACTGATTTACCAATTTCTGCATATAGCTTATGATTACTTTCAATGGGTGTTTCTGTTGATTTTTAGCCTAATATACATTCATAATGTATTTCATCTGATAAATAAAGATTTTCTTTTTTGATCTGGCAACTTCAATTCACAAAAAGATTGAAATTTTTTCCAGATATTTAATTTTGAACTCCTGAACCGAAAGATTTTTCAGCCGAGTCATCTCTTCAGTGTCATCCCTTGTCATTACTATGTCATTAATATAGATTATGAGAAAAGTAATCTTATCCTTGTGATGTCTAATAAATAGAGCATGGTCAGCATTGGTCTGTTGATAGCTAAAAGAAATCATAAATCTATTGAATCGATCAAACCAAGTTCTGGGTGATCGCTTCAACCCATACAAAGCCTTCTTTAGTCTGCATACATATTTTTTTTTTATGTTTTTTCATTAGCAAATTCAAGAGGGATTTTCATACACATTTCTTTTTCTAACTCTCTGTGGAGGAATGTATTTTTCACATCAAATTGCTATAGGTCTCAATTAAGATTGGATTGGCAGCGTAAGTTAGCAATACTCTGATTAAGTTCATTTTGGCAACAGGGGGCAAATGTCTCCTGGTAATCTACTCTATAGGCTTGGGTGTATCACTTTGCAACTAGTCTGGCCTTGAATCTTTCAATTGATCTATCTGTTTTGTGTTTCATAGTGAATACCCATTTGTAGCCAACTAGTTTTTTTTGAAGGGGGAAGAGACACTAACTCTCAAGTCGCATTTTTAGCTAAGGCTTCCATTTTTTCAATCATTGCTCCTCTCCAATTAGAATCTTTGAGAGTTTTCTTTCAATCCTGTAAGATAGACAGAGGAAATAGACAAGGCAAAAACTCTATAGGATGGAGACAAAGAATCATAAGAGAGGAAGTTAGAAATAGTGGTTTGTGTAAGGTCCAACTCATTTTCTTTGAGTAATTGGTCAATTTGGATCATTAATGGGCTCAAGGTTTAGGGATGACTCACTAGATGGAGAAGAGGAAGATTCATGACATTGAGCAGGCTGTACAATGACTTTTTTTGCTTCTGTTTTACTCTTCTTGAGTATCTTCTTAAATATGATTTATCCAAATGCTCAATCTGGTCACCAATAGTCTCTCTCTGTATAGTAGTCGCATTTTGAGTAAAATGCTCTATAGTTATAGGACTAAGAACCATCTCTTCTCTTTCATTGTCCTTCCCATGAAGAGGTGATGGAGTAGTGTTGAAGTAAGGTTTAATCTCTCTAAACGTAACATCCATACTGACAAAGTATTTTCTAGATGGAGGGTGGTAGCACTTGTAATCCTTCTGTGTAGGAGAGTACCCAACAAACATGCATTTAAGAACTCTTGGATCTAGTTTTCCACGTCTTAGTATGAACAAAACACATGCATCTAAACAATTTTGGTAGAACAGTATAAAGCATTTTTCACTTGTAGCACCTCTAAATGCCTTTTGAAGGCAAAAACTTTGAGAGGCACTCTATTAATGAGATAAGCTGCGGTAAATACTGCATTTTTCCAGTAGTTTTTTAGAAGATTCATGGTGAAAGGAAGAGATCTGGCTACTTCCAATAGGTTTCTATTTTTCCTTTCAGCAACACTATTTTGGACACTAGTGTAAGGACAATTGGTTTAATGTAGTATTCCATTAGACTCCAGGTAGGCAGAAAAATGACTATTCATGTATTCTGTGCCGTTATCAATTCTTAAAACTTTTATCTTAGCATCAAATTGAGTACAAACCATCTCGTGAAAAGATTGAAAGCAAGAAAACACTTTACTTTTTATATTTATCAAATAAATCCAAGTCATGCGAGTGTAACAATTAATAAAAGCAACAAACCAACGATTACCAGACGGTGAGATATTTTGAGTAGGTCTCCAAACATTAAATGGATAAGTCACAAAAGGGATTGTACTCCTATTGTTACTTGAGGGATAAGAGGTTCTTATATACTTAGTATACGTGCAAGTATTACAAAATAAAGAATCAAATCAAGTATTGGAAAATAAGTCGGGATAAAGTTTTTTTCAAACATAAAAGGATGGATGTCCCAATTGTCTATACCACTGTATGATTTTCTAGTTGACATATGTATTATCTCCAAAAAAGGCACGAGATGAAAAATTTTGGGAGGAATTTTTTGTGTTTATTCCAATTGAATTGATTTTTATAAGATTTGGCTATTTATATACAAAGAATTAACCTAATTAGGAATATTTATAACACACCTCATTAGGAATATTTACAATAAAAATAGAAAATAAAATCTCTATAATCAAGCATAATTATAAGTATCCTCTACATTGGTCAACAATATATATATATACATTTTTTTGGCTTTGGTGCATTTTTCATAAAGGTGTTGCCTTGTCTTTCGCCTAAAGCGATAGGGGACCCTATTGTCTTAGTGGTGCCTCTTGCCTTAGTAACACTGCTCTTATGGATTCTAAAGTTCTGCCTAAGGAAGAATTCCCTTGTAGTTGCACCTATTTCTCTCCTACTTTAAATTTCATAGACAACTTCTGCTAATTTGCTTGGACATCACCCAGTGTCTCCAACTAAGCCACTCCAAAATAACATCCACACCTCCCAAAGGAAATACATAGTAATCTGCAAGTATTGAAAATTCAGATAATTTCCGTTAAAGTTCTTTGCTTATTCATGCCGAAGGAATCTTGTATCCATCTCCCAACTTCACTTTGAAAGATGGTGTTGCAATCACAGGTAGCTGAAGCCATTGTACCAGCTGGGTGGATAGAAAATTATGGCTGGCCTCGCTGTCGACAAGTACCATGATATTTTGCGCTACAATATTGCTGAAAAATTTCATGGTTTTCTGATCTTTGATGCCTCCTACAACCTACTAAGTTTAGCGGTATCTCCATTCTAGAGAAATGAGCTTCATCCAGCCCAGCACTCAAACTTGGTTCTTCGTCCTCTTCCATTTTAGCCAATACACCATTCTTATTCACATACTCATCTTCATCCCCAGTTAAGGTTATTAAGGATTGATTAGGGCACTCATGCAATAGGGAGTATGGTTGTTTACATTTGAAACACAAGCCTTTTGCTCTCTGCTCTTAGTGTTCTTGATGAGAGTACTGCAACAATCCTCTTTGGCGACTTTGTGGGTTTGGGTTTCTGGTTTGGTTGGATGGCAAGGTTAAGGTCTTTTGGTTCAAGTGGGTGATGTTTTGAGTTGGTTTAGGTGGGGGTCCAGCCTTTTATGAATTTGCATGGCCCATAAACAACGTTATGGGTTTGTGAAACTACTGACTTTTGTCCTAGCCCATGAAAGACCTCTTTCATCTTCATACCTTACAACATCTACTGCTTGGTCTTCCCCTGCATGAAAAGGATCTCTGCCTCTTTATTTCTCTAGCAAGTTTAATCGTTTTTACAAATCTGTTATTTTATGAGAATGCAATCTTAGTCAAATATCCTCCCTTAACCCATTCAAGAAAAATCCCAAACATTGCATGTTAGTAACATCAGGAAATAGGGATTCTTGAGCCAAAAACTCATCTATGCAATATGCTACTGTTCCTAATTGTTTCAGAGCAACAAGGTGTTCGTATGGGTTTTCTAATACATAGTACGCTACATAAGTTCTCCACACAGTTGGTCCCAGGTTAATTGCGGATTCCTTTGCCGCATCCATCGCAACAAGTGCAATAGGGCTCCCTCCATGACGACGAAGGCCAACAATATCTTAAGTTCCTTTGAGATATTTTGAATCTCAAAATATTGCTCAATATGAGCTATCCTGATGCGGAACTCAAGACCAACATGTTTAAAATCCCGTCATACAACTTGACAAAGAATGATGCTAAGATATCTTCCAGAAGATTGCTCTACTACACTCCTAACCAACTAATGTGATTAGAAACGAAGATTATGGAGTGAAGGTTGCTATACTATACAATTCTTGATAAATTAACTAAGCATAGAGGAAATCTATATTAAATGCCATAAGGTTGAAACTTGATAAGTTGCTAAATAATGGAGAAGAATTAAATATTGTTCATAACATTATCTTTATTCATTGTATATGAAATTTGTGACTGCCACCTCAAGAGTGTTTTTATAGCCTCCAAATCCTAATTTTAGTGTAGGAAGTTGTAATTACAATATAAGAAGAATATCTAGTCAAATAGTAAAATCTAGATTACATTAAAGATCATTTTCCTAAATTATTTGAGATTAATCTCCTTTCTAAATGGGCTGCACGAATTTGCATTCTAATTTAGGCCAAATTAATTTAAAACAAATCCCATAATATACTAAAATACCAAAATAATAAAATTGGATTAAGTGCAATTCGGCCATACATGCATTACGCGATTTGAAATTGTGTTGCGCGTCCACATGTGTTGAAAAGTGTGTTGCTTATTTTCTTATTCTCCCATGCTTTTTAAATATAGTTCTCATCTCATAAAACTTGAATTAAGCGATGTGAACTTGATTTGTTATGATTTAGAGGTTCCCATATTAAATTTTTGAAGAGTGAATACTTCAATGCACATCTTGTTGTTGAAAAATAATGTCATTTTCGTGCTCATATCATATCCACCCTATCGGGTTTGTCCCATCGAAATTTGGCGTTTCAATCTTCTTACTCGTTAAAGTAGGTTGCTCGATAAGTAATGGTTTCCTTGTCATCCTTGTAGTGGAGGTTTGGGCAGATGAATCCCCAACTTCTGCAGTTCCTTTTCCTTTCAACATCATAGCAATGAGATTCTCCAATTGACTAAATCTTTGTTCTTTGTCCACACACATCTGTTCTTGTCCCAGTCGAATAGACAAAACCTCCTCTTCTAACATCGTAACTCCCCTCCATCCTTGTCTTTGGCACGTATGGGATCTGGCAGGTCGGACCAATTTCATAGAGTGAGGGGAAGAGTTTTTTATAAGAAGCATAAAATAAAATGAAATAATGGAGGGTAGGAATGCAACCAGCTAATATTACAATTGAAAGAGTGAGAAAATAGAACTCTGATTACAGCTTTAAAGTAAAATACCAACAAAACAATAAGGAAAATACACTACTGAAGTAACCAGTAGCCACACTAGAGTAAAGAAAACAAGGCACACAGGCCCCCAGGAAGATGAGACGCTACTCAGCCGCAAATTCTTCTCCCTTTTGAGATTCTGACAATTTTCATGCCTTTCTCCCAATCATTTCCTTATATGCTGTCGAAGAACATTCCGCGATAACTGTTTCTTGACAGGTGTCCACCCTCTCCTACTTTTCTGCAACCGCAGCTCAATTATTCCTCTTCCCTTGCCTTTGCCCTTGGGTCTCCTTGAGTAGACCTTAAAGAGCCTGGAAATGTTACCTGTCTAACTTTGGGCCTTCCTATCAGATACCTTCATGCTTTTGCGTCATCTTCACTTCTTTATTAGATTTTCAAAAATTTTTTGGCTGCAAAACATGTTCAAGTTAATATAAGTCTTCTACTTTTAAGATCATATTATTTACCATGATGCCATACAGTATTGTTGGTCAATTGAGGATATAGGATTCAATTTTTATTTAGCTATTTTTGTCGAAGTTGTTTATCTTATTGCATTTATGTGATCATACTTGCACCATTGCAGTCGGAATATCCAGCTGTCGTTGGCGATCCTTCTTGTGGGTGTTGGAATCGCAACTGTGACTGATCTTCAACTTAATGTCCTTGGTTCTGTCTTATCTCTACTTGCAGTTGTGACAACCTGCATTGCTCAAATTGTATCCTCACTGAAGCACTTGTATCACCTGCTATTCATTACTTGTTCCATTCATTTTTACAAGTCATGATTAACGGAAAAAAAAAAGAGCAAAAAATATAGACGTGGTTATTCTGTATGCCAGCTTGTCACGCATGCATAGTAAGATTGGTTGGTTGGTTTGTTTGTTTGTTAGTGGGCTTTTTTTTTCTCTCTCTCTCTTCCCCCTCCCATCCCCCCCTCCCCCCCAACTCCCTCTCCCTCATTATTCTGTTCCTTATGAAGACGTAAAATCTTGACCAATTAATTTCAGATGACCAATAGTATCCAGAAGAAGTTCAAAGTCTCTTCCACCCAACTTCTATATCAGTCTTGCCCCTACCAGGCGTTAACTTTATTCATCATTGGTCCATTTCTAGATGGTCTGCTGACTAATCAAAATGTTTTTGCTTTCAAGTACACCCCTCAAGTTCTGGTAAGAACTTAAGATTCCTGACCCCCCTGAGCGGCCTTCTCTGTAATATCATGCTTCCAGTATTCTGATTTATGCATTATGTGGTTTCAGTTGTTCATAGTTCTCTCCTGCCTGATATCTGTCTCTGTCAACTTCAGCACTTTTCTTGTAATTGGGAAAACATCTCCCGTCACCTATCAGGTCCTGGGGCATCTAAAAACATGTCTAGTTTTGGCCTTTGGTTATGTTCTACTTCGAGATCCTTTTAGCTGGCGCAACATTTTCGGGATTCTTATTGCAGTAATTGGGATGTTACTATATTCATATTACTGCACTGTTGAGAATCAGCAGAAGGCCAGTGAAGCATCAACAAAATTGCCCGAGGTAAATTACATTCTCTCTTCTTGTATGTACATAAATAACTTACTTTTTGGTAAATTACATTCTCTCTCTTCCTATCTACATAGTTTTGTTATTTTTTTTTTTTGCTGAGTTTGAGTTGAGTTGCGTGCTTATCTCTGTTCCTATAATTTATATTCTCTTTTCATACATTTCATGCTTTCATTTTTCATGGTTTTAGGTCAAGGAAAGTGAATCTGATCCTTTAGTTGGTGTGGAAAATGGAAGTGGAATTTTAGCTGATGGTATTGTTCAAAAAGCTACTGTATGGAATTCGAATAAGGATCTTCATGCGTAAACCTCGTTTTTATAAATTCATTCACCCTAGATCGATATTAGTAGGTGAAATTCAGCAATGAAGATGTTGCTGACGAGCTGTCTTGATATATCCTGGGTATTCTGAGATTAGTACTTCTTTATATTAGACTAAGAGTTTAAGGAAATTGCCCTTTATATAGCATTTTTTGGTTAATGGTTTTGTATGAATCAGGCATGCAGCAGGATAATACCAGAATTTATCTGTTAAAATGTATACTTCGTTCCCAAATACTGGAAAAGAGAAAAAAAAAGAATTCCATTACTGTTCTGTCTTCTTGTAGTCATGCTGATCTTTGAAGAATGAAAGCTTGTCATCTCACTTGTTTTGATATCTCTTTGGTGCATGATACATACTTTGTACTCTTGTTTACTTTTTTAGCAATTGGACGTGACTTGGATTTTTGATGCTGACAACGTAAATTTCACTAAAGCTTATTCAACTCGTTTTCAGTGCCATAATAAGGTTAATATATATGTATACATATACTCCTCGATTTGTACCATATGCACATTTGAAACAATGAGACTTATGACGGAATCATATTATAGTTTAGAGTTTTAAGGTGTGATCATAAAATAGATAAAAATTAAAAAGTTGAAAAATAAAAAAAAATTTAAAATTAAAGAAATGGATAAAATGGTCTTTTTATTTTTTTTAAAAAGATCTTATGGGATCTAAGAACTATTTGGGCCTTAAGAAGGGTGGACTTATCTAAAATAAGGAGCTATCGAAAAAGGAGTGAGCTTCAAGAGTGAGCTTCGTGACTCAATTCGGTCAAAATATTACATTATGGTGGTAATTTTGTAATTTATTGCCATTAAGAGGGGCTTTTTTCAGAATATGGTTAAGAGTTTAATTGAATGAAAATCAAGCCAATCAAAACAAAATCAGAAGGGGGAGGGGCGCCTATTCCTCCTTTCTCCATACAAACTCCAAATTTACAACAATTCCTTATGTTCATCGCTTTCTAACGTTAAAGACATTTAATCAACACCTATATTCTCTCAACTAGAGCGGCTAATCGGTCTAGCCTCTCAAATTTCTTTTTTGCATTCAAGAAAGAAAATCCAGAACCTCCTTCAACTCCAAGCATTGCCACCCTTCCACAGTTTTTTTTTTTTTTTTTAATCTTTTATTTTTTTATTTTTGATTTCTTTCATCATACAAGGTAATTTTTTTTGTTGTTATTAATTAATTCATGGTATAAAAATAATTTATTTGCATGATCTTTAATTAAACTTGATGTGTTGGGCTCTTATATTATTCTTGATGAAAATTTTGAGAGTAATACAAATTCTATGCATGTTGTGTGAAACTTTTGCTTCTATTCGGATTTAACATTTTAATTAGAAGGGATTTACTCTCCCTAAATATTTTTATTGAATTCTATATGAAATTCATTATGATCTTTATATATTATTTGTATTATTTGATTTTTCTTGATTAAAATATGATTTTTCAAAGATTATCAAAGTAATTAGGTTACTATATATCATTCTCCGTCATTGTTGCGACTTCTATAATATGAACCTGGACCTTTTAATAATCAAATTAGGTAATTCTTGAGACAAATCAAATTTGGGGTGTGAACTAAATTTCTTATTCTTTGAGTTTTTAACATTCAACTCTCTAATATAGAGTCATTTTATATGCAAAATTAGTGTCCAGAATTTAACATATTCTATATGAACGCAGAGAGATTAGTTGGGGGTTTAAACTTGTGTTTCTATTCACAAATGACTCTCCTTAAATAGAGATATCAGCAAATACAATCTGTTATAAAGATAATATTACACAGCTGTACATTTATCAATATACACATTTTATGATCAAACTAAACTTTATCACTCTGCTTAATACTCCCCCGCAGGATTGGGGTACCACTTCGAACACCAATCTTGAATCTGTTCGAAACAAACATCTGCTTGATAGAGGTTTGGTTAAAAGATACGCTAACTGGTCTTTAGATGATACATGTGCTATGCGTAACTTCTTCTTTTGCACCAAGTCGAGCACAAAATGTATGTCAATCTCAATATGTTTCATCCTCGAGTGATACACAGGATTTTGACAAGCATACGTTATCGAAACATTATCATAAAAAAGCATAGGATATAAAGTTGAGGGTCTCGAATACCCAAGCTCAAAAAACAAAGACCTCACCCATATTATTTCAGATGCTGCAGATGCTACTGCTCTGTATTCGGCTTCCGTAGAAGACCTAGCAACTGACTTTTATTTTCTATAAGATTAGAAAATAGGAATCGAACCAATATACAATATAAACCCAGTCGTAGAAAATCTATCTGAAGGATCACCCGTCCAATCTGCATCTGAAAATACATGAAAATTTACTGAAGATTGTGGAGTAACTAATATACCATGATCAATGGTTGACTTCAGATAGCAAAGCAGCCTTTTCAACGCATCCCAATGAGCTGTCGTTGGACTTTGCATGAATTGAGATAATTTATTAATAGAGAAACAAATATCAGGGTGGGTCCAAGTGAGATATTGCAAGGCACCAACAAGCTTTCGAAACTCTGGAGCTTCAGCAACTGAATCTAATGATACATTTTTAATCAATTTAGTTGTTGTAGCAAATGGAGTACTCACCGGTTTCGTACCGTCAATTTTGGTAGTCACTAACAATTTATGAATATAGTGATGCTGTGGCAAGAATAGGCCATCTTTGCATGGATGTATATCAATACCCAAGAACAAATTCAAAGGTTGCAATTCTTTTAAGAAAAATCGGGCTGCAAACTCACCAATAAATGAATTTATGAATAATTTACAACTCCTTGTAAGAAGTAAATTATCAACATATACCAAAAAGAAGCAAGCCACATTAGCTTTGCGAAATATAAACAGTGAATGATCACATTTAGATTGAATAAAACCAAATTGCAATGCACAATCCCGCAAAGTTTGGTACCAAGCCCTTAGTGCCTGACAAAGACCATATAAAGCCTTTACAAGCTTACAAACATACTTCAGTCTAGCCGAATCAATAAACCCAGGAGGTTGCTTCATAAAAACTTCTTCCTGTAAGGGTCCATGCAAAAAGGCATTATTGACGTCCAATTGACAAAATGTCCCACCTATTTTTAACTGCAACTGTAAGGACAATACGAATAGTGGCAGGTTTCAAAACAGGACTAAACGTATCCCCACAATCAACTCCTGGTCTTTGACTATATCCTTTTGCAACGAGTCGCACTTTATATTTAGCAAGTGAACCATCTGGATTCTTCTTGACTTGAAAAACCCACTTGCAACGAATCAAATTCTGACTACTATATGGAGGAACCAAAAGCCAAGTACCATTAGTAATTAAAGCATTATATTCAGCAGACATGGCTGACCACCATTCAGGAACATTCAAGGCCTGTGTCACACATGAAGGTTCAATGGAAGGAGGTGAAGGTTCAATGGAAGGAGGTAAAGGATGCTTTGTAAGTGTATGAAGTATTTTAGGCTTGAAAATGTTATTCTGTGACCTTGTGTGCATAGGATGAGTACGCACAACTGCACTAGAAGTTGCAGACAAAGACTCTAATAGAGGAGGAGGTTGAATGGACGATTCTGGTATAGGAGAAAGCAACGATTCAGAAGACACGATTGGAAGGGCAGACCTAGTTCCGACTGGAATTGTGGACCTATTGTCGACTGACTGAGAAACAATAAATGACTCAATGGAAGAAGACACAACAGCAGAATTTGAAGGATTTATACTCAAAAGAGATGGATAAAATGGGACTATTGCTAAGGGAGCTTCATCAGAACTTGATTGATAATTGTACCAAGAATTAGAATTACTCTGAACTTGGAACATTTGACTTTGACCAGGAAATTGATTTTCAACAAAAACGACATGAAGAAAAACATAAACCCGACCTGTAACATAATCAAAATATAGATAAGCACTCTCTCATAATGAATACCCAAGAAAAATACAAGGTTTCAACTTCTCATCAAATTTAGTTTTGGTATAAGGTCAAAGACATGAATAGCACAAACAACCGAAAACTTGTAAACTAGAATAATTTGGTTGCTGCTTAAAAAGCTGAAAGAATGGTGAAGAATAATTTAGAATTTGAGTCGGCAACCGATTAAATAAATAGATTGCTGCTTGGAAA
Organism: Manihot esculenta; assembly: GCF_001659605.2. Classification (NCBI taxonomy): domain Eukaryota; kingdom Viridiplantae; phylum Streptophyta; class Magnoliopsida; order Malpighiales; family Euphorbiaceae; genus Manihot; species Manihot esculenta. Next base: position 29,108,538 of record NC_035162.2, read on the forward strand.
GCATATGACCAAAATTTTGGAGGTAAAAATGCATGTGAAGGAGAGTAAGCCCTGTTTCAACTAAATGTCTATGTCATCTTTCAACAGTTCCATTATGCTGTGGGGTATGGAGAGGAGTTTGAAGATGAGTGATACCACTAGCTCAAAATATGGATTTCAAAGCAGTAAATTCCCCTCTCCCATCAGTATAAACTGAAGTAGTTTTTGAAGAAAATTTATTTTCAACAAGTTTTTGGAATGCTGGAAAAATAAAAGAAACATCCGACTTTGCTGTCAATGGATAAACCATATGTACTTTGTAAAATGGTCCATAAATATCAAATAATACTTAAAACCATCAATAGATTCAACAGGAGCAAGTCTCCATAAATCTGAATACAATAATTCTAAAAAGGACAAGTACTTTTCAATGATGATGTACCAAAAGCGAGTCTATGACTCTTATTACAACAACATGAATTGCAATTAAAAACTTCATCAGATGAAACAGGTAACTTAAACTTAGACAAAACAAATTTAGAAATTTTTGAGGCAGGATGACCCAAACGTTGATGCCAAAACAACGACGAAGCACGAATACTAAGACAGGCTGTTGGACGAGACAAAGCAGAGCAAATCCTTGACAAGGATGAGAGACGATATAATGAATTCTTAATTTGCCCCCTTGTGATTATCTTCCCCATAGATAGATCCTTCACAAGAAAACAATCATAAAAAAATTTAATTGACACATTATCTCCCCCTTGATAAGATTTTCTTGTGACTTAGGAACACACAAAACATTCTGAAGTGAACATGATTTTAATGGAAAAGAAAGAACATGTGAACCAACATGTGTGATACGCAAACTTGAACCGTCAGTTAAGTGCAATTCATCAAGGCCATCATATGGAGCATACAAAGAGAGATTTTGCAAGTCATTTGTCACATGGTGAGAAGCTCCTGTATCAAGTACCCAGCTGTTGTCTTGTAAAGTATTAGAACTTATATGATTTGCACGAGGTTGAGGAAAATTATTTCTAAAGTAGTCTTTAGCATGAAAGCATTAATGAGTACTATGACCCGATCTTTCATAGATTTGGCACTAAATCGTCGATCCACCAACCGTTAGTTTAGAAGCAGATTGTGATACAAAAGTTTTGATCACTGGAAGACCGAAACCCTTGATTATCACTCCTTCGATTAGAAGTCCCTTTCCGAACATTATTTGCAGTAATTGAAACTGAATCAACAGAAGCTTCTGAACATTTAAGATACAGTTCATGAGACAGAAGTTTATCCTTAAGCTCTTCGAACAAAATTATGGAATCTCTTGCACGAACTGCTGCTGCAATTTCTTTAAAATTGCTCCCAATTCCATTCAGAACATGAATCACAAGATCAACAGGGGACACAGGACTTCCAGCTAAAGCATGTCCTCAGACACATTCTTAGTAGTTTGCAAATGCTCAGATACAAACCTTGTTTCTCGCTTTAGATTAGAAAGCTTCTCATGAAGAGAAAGAAGTCTCATTGTAGATTTGTTTGCAAAAGAAGTCTAAATTCTTTCCCAAGCATCGGCTGAAGTCTGCGCAGAAGAGACAACATGCATAGCAGAAAAACTTGTAGAAGCTATGATGGCAGTCAATATTAACTGATCTTGACATACCTAAAATTCATAATCGCTATTTGGAACATCCACACCTTCATTTGAACCATCCTTTCCTTCTTGACGAATAACCGGAGAAGGAGCCAATAGTCAACATAACCAATCAGATTATGACCACGCAAGACAGGAACTACTTGTGCATGCCAAGTAGGATAATTTTGAGATGTAAGTTTCAATGGAAATTGAGATGAAGTAAAAGAAATCAGAGTCTTGGCAGATGAATGAACAGTATTAGAAGTATTGAAAGAGGATGCCATTCTCGAAAAGAGACGTAAAATGAAAAATGAAAAGACGGAAACTGGATTGGATAAAAACTTTTTATTTTTAATGCTCATATACCATATGAACACAGGGAGATTAGTTGGGGTTTAAACTTGTATTTCTATTCACAAATGACTCTCCTTAAATAAAGATATCAGCAAATATAATCTATTATAAAGATAATATCACACAGCTGTACACTTATCAATATACACATTTTGTGATCAAACTAAACCTTATCACTCTGCTTAATATTCTAAAATAGCCTTCTTGCAATGGCCATAACTCATATTTTATAAGTCTTTTTTAGGTGATTCTTTTTCTATTCATTTATTCATGTTTTTAGAATGTCTCCATAAGATATCATATTTTTCTGAGTTGATTTGTTTTGTTTTTTTTTTTTTTTTATATTTTATTAACAGAATCTGTCAAAATTAGGTATGATATTTCAATAGGACTAAATTTTATTCTTTTTTGTTTTTGAATTGTTCTTCTAATTTTTAATTTTTGATTCATATTTTTATGTTGTTGACATGTGATTTGGTATTAAAAAAGAACTAGATGGAGGTTAGAACTCTCTCTTGACTACCTTGCTTTGGCCGATGGTTTTAGACATTTATTCATATGAGGATTCTATTTTATTTAATTTTAATCCGACTTGAATTTTATTTATTTTATTTCTATATTATTTAATTTTAATCAGAATTGGATTTTATTTATTTTGTTTCTAAACTTTTATTTTATTTATTTATTTTTAGATTATTTATTATTTTATTTTATTTTATTATGATAATTTAATTTTAATAAATGAGCATTTGGAGAGGAAAAGACCACTTCACCCCTCTTTGATTCAACTTGGATGAAATCTCTCCCTTTCTTTGTGCAAGTCTTATTTTGGTGGACCCATGGAGCCCATGGAGAAAGCCCAAACATAAATGGAGACCTAAAGGTGTGCTTTGAAAGCCATTTGCTGGATGATGGGTATAAAGCTTTATAATAGTTTAGAATTAGTTTAGTTATTTAAGTTTTATTTTAATTATTTTAGAAATAATTAATTCTTTTCTCCTTTTTTTTATGGTATTTGAGATTATTTAATTTTATTCTCCTCTCTTCTCTTTCTATATATGATTTAAATGTCTTTGTCACCTTAAATATGCATGAAACTAGAAATAGCAATTTAGGAATTCACTCGGTAATTTAAAAGTAATTTTACATGATAGGAACATAGTTTAGCATGCTTAGGTGTTGTTTTATAATTTGGTATGAAAATACCTCACTATTAAAGACTTTAGGGCAAGTTGATCATAAACATTAATTTATAATGCTTATTAAATACCTAGTGAATTCTTATTTGCAATGTGTGTTGATTAAACTTAGAAATTTGTACATGTTTAGGAGGCTCAGGTGAAAAATGAACAATAGCATGAAATAAATTTAGAAATATGTCTAATAGGGCAACTTGGCAAATCTTTTACTTTAAATCAAGTAGAAACTCTACATGTCTAAGCTGAAGGATACGTGTGCAATGGGTGATTGTGTAATAAATGCACATGTAATAACTAGCTTGCATAATGCCTAAAAGAGATTCCTACTAGATATACTAAGACGAGATATAAGAAATAATGTAGGAGACTAATGCTAGTTCTCAGCATTAAATTGCAAGAAGGGTGCCTAACGCTTTCTGCCTTTCATACCCACTATCCCAAATCTTGATCATTGGGTCATAGATATGAAGGATAGTGGACCACTATTAGGGGTAAGACGCTTAATCATGTCCTTTAATTTGTGGCAATTCCTTTCCTCCTCTCTTCATTGAGCGATAAGACATTTGGGTTTCGTGGTAGTGTTACGAAAAGATGAGATATTAATCAGTCTAGAATATTTTTATGCCCATAGTTTTTTGGTGACTCCACTCGGGATAATAGATAGTGATATCGTATGGTTCTTATATTATAATTTTGTATTCCTTATGAAGTCTTTATATTGCATGAGCACTTTGCCACACACTGAGCTGATTAGTATTGTTTGTGTGTCACCTCTCTCTTCTGGGTTTGGATCTTATTTTTGCTGTTGGTTCTTGATTTTATTGTTGATTTTTATCCTTGTCTCCGCGGTTGAGGTTTGATTCTTATTTTTACTATTGGATTTATCTCTTGTTTTTGCTATTGAATTCTTGATTACCATAAGCGATTATTGGATTCTTGGTCATCAATTTTGCATAATGGAGTTCTTGAGATGAACATGGATGTGTTCTTGATTTTCAATTTTACAAATTTTTAAAATATGTTTAAGTATGAACATTTAATAGAGTTATTGTTTACCTTTCTGATTTATGCTTAATTGGTTTAAAATTATAATATAAATGATTAATTAGGCTGAAATTGAAATTGGGGGCTTGAGTGAACCCAAAAAATATTTAAGGGCTTAATTGACTATTAGATAATAGTTAAGGGGATAAAATGGCCTTTTACCTTTATTTTATTTTTTTTATGTCATAAAACACTTCTTTAATCCTCTAAAATTAGTTTAAAAATGTATTGGGACTATAATGTGATCTTCATCATTGGACAGTCATGACTTCAGACGTGTATATACAAGAGGTACAAAAGTAGTGGTCTACATTGCCCTTAGACCATTGCCCTTAAGAGGAATATTAGTTGATAAAGCTTTAGCATCATTGTTTATGGCATGCTATAGACGTTATGTCCTACTCGTGTTTCGGTGTTGTGCCACCAAGTGATTGAAGTGGGCTTCTAGTTTATCATGGGCTCACTTCAGTCAAGCATTGATTGTCTTGCCTTCTCTTTCCATGTTAATGAAGTGAGCAAGCTCCTATTCATCCAACAGGTACCTCGAGGCTCAAATCTCTTGAATGAGTGCATTTGTATGGGTCAAGGATTGAACCAACTTCCTATCCACCAAAGCTATCTCCCTCCTTAATTGGTCAAGATACTCAAATGACATCTATTGCCTTAACAACATGGAATCCACTAAATGAAGAAGACATGTATATGATGTATGTACACATGGATGCATATGTGAATGCAAAGATACTTAACCCTAACCTTATCTATGTGAACTAGGTAAACCAAATGAACTAGAGAACCAGAACTAAAAGCGCTTTCCTTATCCCTCTAATACTCTTGTATAAAAATGGTAGTATCATTTGAGAATCTAGCACTTCATACATGTATGGCTCATTGTTAAAACTGGATTAATATCAATAAAGGATTATAGCCTAGGACAAATACTCTCCAGTCAATAAATAATGATTATATATCCTAAAAGTTGGATGTATAAGTGAGCTCATACTTGCCTCTAGGAGATGTAATGGGCTTAAGCCTTGCTTGCCTATTGGCTTTGCTATTCAATTATTGGGCTTAAGTTCATTGCATACCCCTTTAGTGTTCTAATCTAATACATAGGAGAGATAACCAACAAATAGCATGCAAATAGGGCTCTAAGGCCATATGTTTCTAGGGTTTAACATGGTTCCTCCTTGTACTTTATTTTGAGTCAATCAATGGCTTCTGCCACAGTTAGGACCCTCGACTGATAGGCCTCCTATTGTCAATTAGATAGAAGACAGAGGTACAAATGACCATCTAAAAATTCTCAGGTAAAGTCTAGACAAGAAGAGTGCCTAGTGGATTCTTGCTAACGGTAGGTCTCACAACCACATCCTAATGTTTGTTCTCTATTTTCATCAGGGTAGCAATTCCTTTCCTCTGCTATTCATTGAGAGCTAAAATATTTAGATCCCATGATAGTATTATGCAAAGATGAGACTTTAACTAGTTATGGAGAATTCATGAGCCCACAGTTGTCCACTCCATTGAGGGTAGAGGAAGTAACCCCATATGATTCTTGTGCTTTGAAATTTGTATTTCTTGGGAATCTTTGTCTTGCATGAGTACTTTTACACACACTGATGTACAGTTGAGCATTTAGCCTCATGTTGTGGATCGAGGAGGTGCTAGTTCCACTCAAGCTAGTGCAAATCGTGATGCATCACAATTTACAGGCCTAGTACCCTTTGGGTATATCAAAAGAATTCACCATTATCTTCCCTCTAGGTTGGTAATGGAAGGCCTAATAGCTGAATGTCCTAGCCAACGAGAGTCGAGATGAAGTATAAGGAAGAGCCCATGCTAAACCCTATAAACATTAAACTTTAAGACCCTTGTGCATTCTATGTTTTGCCTCTCTACCCTATGTGTTAGAGTATGAGGTTAAAGGAGTATAACATGAAATGGAGCCAAAAAAATTGAACACTAAAGCCATATAACATATGGCAAGAAAATACCCAATCCCATTTCATCTTCTAGGAGGCAAGTGGAAGCCCATATATACATCTGACTATCAGACTAGGTAGTCATTATTTGTTGAGTAGAAAGGAACCTTCTTGGGCTATGATCCCCTATTGATGTAAGTTGAGTTATACCAATGAGCCATAGGCGTATGAAGTGCTAGATTCTCAATGCACCCTACTCTTTTATACACGAGTGTTGAAGGGATAAGGAAGGAACTTTCAGTACAGGTTCTTTAGTCCTACCAAATCGATCTATCTGGTTCAAGACAATTCTAGTTTCAAGCAAAGGTTAAAGGATAAGTATGGCTACATGCATACGTCCATATTTTGTTCATGCCATACACGTATAACACTTTTGTTCTAACTTCTTAAACAAGAAAGGGCAGTAGATTTTAGAGAAGAGTGAGTGATCAGTCCAAATTTAGACCATTTTATCATGATGTTATTAATGTTAATTTACACTTTTTCTGTCTAATTTTGTGATTTTGATCTTATTTTGCAGAAAATGGTGTGAAGAGGTAATTTGGTGAAAATGCTCTTAAAACTGCCTAAAATGGGATGAAGGAGAACAAGCATGTTTGCACAAGTCAAGTTGCAGCTGAAGTGAAGATAAATAAGGAAAGTGATAAATAAGGAAAGTACAGTCAGCAAAGTAATTTGAAATTCAAATTTTAAATCTTCAAGAAGTCTTTTTCTTATTGAGGAAGCCAAATCTCAAGAAGATGCACTTGCCTCTCAAGAATTCAAAATTCAAAATTCAAAATTCAAAATTCAAAATTCAAAATTCAAAATTCAAAATTCAAAATTCAAAATTCAAAATTTAAAATTCAAAAGAAGGCTCCACCTCATCAAAGAGATCTAGAGCAGCACATTCAGCCTATAAATACATCACAAAAGGAGCCGCCCCTTCTTTTCTTCTCTCCATCTTCGGCCGCACGCCTCACTCCTCTAAGCTAAGCCGTCGGTCGGTTCTTCCTTCTTCTCTCTCTTTTTGAGTTTTGTTTCAGCCATGAGTGGCTGAAACTCTTTTTTCTAGTTGAGGATTAGGTGACACTTTAGTTGTTTTATGGATTGGGAGATCTGAACATACATTGTTTGTTTTTTGTTTTTCAATATTTATACAATTTCATGCTTAATTCCATTATTGCTTTGTGGTTTATATCAATAGGGCCAATTGATTCTTGATTGCAAGGTAATAATTTATTAGTTTGGATAGTTTTAGGTCCGTAATTGCTTGGATTATTCAAACATAAGTAACTCTTGGTGTAAAAACTAAGGAAATTGCATGATCTAGCAATACCACTATGCGTTTGGGTAGCTAGAATTAGGTCTCTCTATTTCTTAATGCAATTGACAGTTGTTAGATGCCAAAGGCCCAAGGACGTTCCTTGGCAACTTGTTGATGAGTGATTAATTAGAAGACGTTCCCTAATTGGTTTATGCTTAAGGAGGGATATGGTGGTGAGAAGCGTCTTCCATCTCCATAACTAATTTATTGAATCAAACAAAGGAATCTAAGTATCAATGATCAATCCCAATAACTGAAGTGGATCCAATTCTTTAACTAGAGCTTTTCTCATATTTGAGTCTCTTTATTTTATTATTTGCTTTACTTTATTGCTTTCAGTATTAGTTTAATCCATCAATCTCAAAACCCCCCTTTTTATTTTACTTTCAGTTTATTTACTTGGTCTTGATAAGGAGAATAGATAAGTATCAATTCCCTGTGAATTTGATCCTTTTGTCACTATCTGCAGTTGTAAAATTGTTGATAACCAAAACGGTTATTTTTTACCGGTTTTGATAACCGCACAGTCAAAAATTGGCACTGTTGCCGGAGAATTGATTTAACTGATTTATTTTTCTTTCATGACCAGATCTGGACACAAGAAAACTCTGTCTTACGATCCAAAAATTGAGTATACAATCAGGCGATTAGGGAAGCAAGTAGCCTGACTTTGGGAGTAAGCCACCACCGAATCTGCCACAGAGGAGCCTGCCATCGCAGGAACTGATTTAGAACCTTCTGAACTTGACCAAACAGCAGAAGAGATGGCTGAAGTCAATGCACAACCGGCTGCCCATGCTGAACCTGCTGTCCATAATAAATTAATACCAGAAAATCTAGCAATGAGGGCATCAATCCCAAGAGAAAGAACACTGAGAGAGTTGGTAGCCCCTATAGGCGATCAAACACCTCTCTGCATCACCTATCCGCCTCTGACAGTCTCTTTTGAGCTCAAAACAAGTTTGATACATCTACTACCTAAATTTAGAGGTTTGAAGAATGAAAATCCACACAAGCACTTGAAAGAATTTCACATTGTATGTTCATCCATGAGGCCGCAAGGCATATCTGAAGAGCATGTAAAACTAAGGGCATTCCCATTCTCACTTGATGATTATACCAAAGACTGGTTATTTTACTTACCACCTGGATCAATCACTTCTTGGGTGTAATACCCGGCTAGACTCCGGTATCGAAATTCCTACCGTCCGGTGGAATCTCGGATGTCGGAGACTTCTAGAAGGGTAAAACCATGTTTTCATAAAATGTTTTAATGTATTTGATGCTTTTAAGTAAAAAGGAAAATGAGTTTTGTATAAAAATAACCTTGGAGGAAAACCCAGGTTCGGCCGCCGAACCTCAAGTTCGGCTGCCGAACATGCAGGCATTTCGGGTGAGCCTTAGGCCCATGAAGGCATAAGTGAGGGAAGACCAGGTTCGGCCGCCGAACATGGCATGCATGGGGAGGCACGTTCGGCCCCCGAACGTGGCCTGGCCAGCCACTATAAAAGGGTCCCTTAGCCGAAAACGGGTGAGCTTTTCTCCTCATTTTCGGCCAAGGTGAGCTCTCCGCCGTCCCTCACCAATCTTTGAGTTCTTCCTTCAAATCTTTCACGACTTTCACAAGTTTTCATCTTGTTTTGAAAATTTTCAAGTTTTGAGCAAGTTTTGAGCAAGTTTTGAGCTTGGAGACCCAAGGAAGTTGAAAATCTCCCATCTCCAAGATTAGGTCATCTCTCTCTCGATCTTCAAGAGGTAAGAGCCGATCTTAAGCTCATTGCATGTTTTAAGTAAGTTTTAAGTTGATTCTTGAAGTAGAAATGCATGTGTAGGGTTTTATGAGTTTTTGGGTTTATGTTGGTTTATAGGCAATGTATGTTAGATTTGTATTGTGTGATGTGTTATAGATGGGGTTTAAGATAGTTTGAAGCCCCTAGGAGCTTGTATGCTTGAGTATGTGTGTTGTAGAATAGGTTTATGCATGATTGGAAGTTTTGGAGGCAAATGTGCATAGAGGAGCCAAGTTTCTGCTCTTTGGCAGAAACCAGGTTCGGCAGCCGAAGGACTTTCGGCCGCCGAACATGGCTGGGGAGGCAAGCCTTTTGGCTGCCGAAGCCTGCCCCCGAAAAGAGACTTTCGTCTCTGTCTGGGACTTTCAGCCGCCGAAGGTGCCGCCGAACCTGCCTGGGTTTCGGCTCTGGAGGGACTTTCGGCCGCCGAAGGTGCCGCCAAACCTACCCTGTCCAGCCTTCCTTTGCATGTTCTTGCATGATTGTTTTGAGGTATTTTAGGGGGTTTTTGGGGGATGTTTTTAGAATTATGTTCTAGTATGTTGGTCCCTCATTTGAGTCCAGCTATGTAGGTTCGGACCCGAGGAACCGAGGACCTCAGCAGTGAGTCAGCTGCTTCTGAGTCAGTAGAGCTTCAGCCGGAGGTGAGTAGAATAAACCTTTACGATTTAAAGCAAATAAATTATAAAGTTTTTAGCATGTTCATGCATCATGAATGCCATGTGATGAATTAGGTTGTTTGCATTAGAATTCACGAATATGTTGCATTGCATTTATGATGTTGATGTGGATTGGTTATTAGATGATCCTTTAGTCCTCATATGGTATGATGATGTTACGGCATGATATGGTATGGAAGTCCAGGTTGTACCCATTCTACGTCCCTGGCACATTGGAATGTTATGATATGTTATGTTAAGAGAAAGACCGGTTGTACCCATTCTACGTCCCGGCACTTTGGAATGTAGAGGACTATTGGTGACAATACCATCCGAGATGTGATTTGTTGTGATGTGTTGCATTACATGATGGCATGAGAATTTAAATGTTGTTTTTCATTATTCTGCTCACTGGGCTCTAGTAGCTCATCCCCTTTCCCTAATCCCTCAGGATTGCAGGTACGGGCTAGACAGAGAAGTCAAGATGAGTAAAGTCATATGTTTGTAATAGATAGAAAGTGGACATGAAAAATTGTAAGATGATGTAAAGTTGAATAGTCATGTTATGTATAATGATATTGAGGATTAGAAGTTGTGCTTGATCCTATGGATGTTGTTATCCCTTTTAATACATGATCTTAGATGTTTTATAATGTTTATGTAAACCAACTCAACACATGTTATGTCACCCTTTGGGGACATTGATGAGATCCCATAGAGGGGTCAATGTTTATGATTATGTATGTTCAGTGCATGCAGGTTGAGTTTGGTGTATGAGAAAATGTATGAAGGAAAAGTTTTAATTTTTATGTATGATTGTTGATCATGTATGGGATTAAACAGGTTTACAGGTTACATGTCAGGCTTGCTACGGGTCCCGGCGGCCTTAAGCCGATCTGGATCCTAGCGCCGGTAGCGGTCCGATTTTCGGGTCGTTACAGAATGGTATCAGAGCTCTAGGTTCATATGGTTGGACCTAAAGTGTCGGGCTCATAGAGGTTATAGAAGGTCAAGCACAATAGGAAGATCATGTCCACTAGGATAGGATGTGGAGTCCTATCTTGCATGATGATGTGAAATGCCATGATTTTATTCATGTGCATTAATGCTATGATATGTATGTGATGAGGGTTCATGTGTGCCCACATGAACCATGTGATGCTAATGTTTATGTGTTGTGTACTGCCTTTCAGAAAACAGGATGAGAGGAACTCGTCGATCTGCACGATTGACTGGAGTACCACCTGAGGATGAGGGCACAAGCGCCCGTCCTCCAGCATTGCCTAGGGCAATGTCTAGTAGGTCCAGCAGAGAAAGAGCAGTTAGGGACCCTAGAAGGTCTTTGGATCTGGGTAGAAGCAGATCAGTGAGGGGAACAGTTCAGGGAGGAATGTCAGTAGATATGGGGGATGATATGGATGTGGACCAGCGGAGGGATGGCAGTTTAGGAGTGAGCATGTCGGAGGAGGGAATGGGAGAGTCCCAAGGAGGCACTCAGGCCTCGGGATTTGTTCAGCCACCCCACTGCCCACACTTCTCACAAAATCTCGGGTATTCGATGGGAGGTACATCGGATTACCCTAGCTTCACCCCTTATCCCACACAGATGCCATACCCACCCCACTACCCACCATATTCACAATACCCAATGTATCCACCCCCACCTTACTATCCAAATCCAGCAAACCCTACCTCAGAAAATGTTGCACCACCTCCACCACCTACAGAACCAGTAGCCCCAGTTACTCAACCTTCTAGACCTAGCTCAGCCAGTGGGAGCAAGGTCAAGATGACCGACTACATGAAGCTGGGTGCTCCTCAGTATGAAAAAGGGGATGACCCATTTGTGTATCTTGAAAGGGTTAGGGTGATCACAGATGAGATTGGGGCTGATGACAGTAGAGCCATTCAGATGGCTAGGTTCACGCTTAAGTGCAAGAAGGCACGAGAGTGGTTCAAGAATTATGTGAACCCGAGAGTGGACGGCATGTCTTGGGAGGAGTTTGCAAACGAGTTTGCAGGATGGGCTTTTCCCGATAGTTCAAGGGAGCTGAAGATGATAGAGTTTGAGCAGTTGAGGCAAACCGATGAGATGAGTGTAGATGAGTTCACAGACAGGTTCTTGGAGCTGTTGCCATTTGCAGGGCAAAACCTTGACACAGACCAGAAGAAGTCAAGGAGGTATATCATGAAACTCCACTCCAGATATTCCTCCTTGATCCAGTCAGCAGATAGGGAGAGCTTCCATGCCATAGTGGATATGGCCCGGAAAATGGAGGCCAGTGCCATCGTTCAGGGAACAGTCAGACAGTCAGTGGCATAGTCTTCTGGTTCCAAGACCCCAGGCTCTTCTTCTCTGAGTGCAGCAGCTTCAGGTAGCAAAAAGTGGAGTAACACCACTAGGAAGCCCAAGAAGAACAAGTTTTGGAATAAGGTCAAATCCAGTCTGGGACTAGGTAGTGGCTCGAGCTCTGGTGCTGATAATGCAGTTTGTGCAAAGTGTAGTAGGCCACATAAGGGAGTTTGCCGGGCTGGGACAACAGCCTGCTTCAGATGCGAGCAAGAGGGACACATGGCTCGGGAGTGTCCTAGGGCAGCTTTTGGAGCACAGTCTCAGCAGACGGCTTCTGGCAGTGTGGCTCAGCCAGCAGCTCCAGCCGTGACTCAGGCCAGTGGCAGAGGCAGAGGCAGAGGGGCAGCCTCTTCTTCAGCGGGTTTCAGAGGTGAAGGTCCATCAGCTCCAGCATGGATCTTCACAATGACTCAACAGGAGGCAGATGCATCTAACACCGTGGTGGCAAGTAACTTAGTCATTGGTTGTTCAGATGTGTATGCCTTGATGGACCCTGGTGCATCTCATTCTTTTATTGCTCCGAGAGCCGTTGAGAGGTTGGGTCTGATGATCTCTGGATTAGAGTGTACTCTCTGGGTCAGTGGACCCAAGTGTGATCCATCAGTGGTAGAGTCAGTCTGCCAGTGCAGTCCAGTCTTTGTTGAGGGAAGATGCCTTTCCGCGGACCTTGTGGTTCTAGACTTGACAGATTTTGACGTCATTCTAGGGATGGACTGGTTATCTACCCATGGTGCTACCTTGGACTGCAGGGATAAGGTAGTCAGGTTCAGAGGTCAGGATGGGTCAGAGGTTGTCTTCAGGGGAGACAGGAGGGGTACACCTAGAGGTCTGATATCAGCTCTTCAGGCTCGTAGGTTGCTTAGGAAGGGATGTCAGGGGTATTTGGCTCATGTGAGAGAGCTTAGCAGTCAGGTTAGAGAGCCCGCCTCGGTGCCAGTGGTTAGAGAGTTTTTAGACGTCTTTCCAGACGAACTGCCAGGTTTACCACCTGCTAGGGAGATAGAGTTCAAGATAGAACTGATGCCTGGAACCCGACCGATCTCTATCCCTCCTTACAGGATGGCACCAGCAGAGTTGAAGGAATTGAAAGAGCAGTTGCAAGAGCTAGTAGACAAGGGCTTCATCCGACCGAGTACCTCACCCTGGGGTGCTCCAGTCTTGTTTGTCAGAAAGAAGGATGGATCCCTTAGACTTTGTATCGACTACAGGCAGTTGAACAAAGTCACTACCAAGAATAAGTACCCGTTGCCTAGGATCGACGATCTATTTGACCAGCTAGCTGGAGCAGGTTGTTTCTCCAAAATAGATCTGAGATCGGGGTACCATCAGCTAAGGATAAGGGAAGAAGATGTGCCGAAGACAGCTTTCAGGACTAGATATGGGCATTTTGAGTTCCTTGTAATGCCGTTCGGGTTAACCAATGCCCCTACAGCATTCATGGATCTCATGAACAGAGTATTTAGCCAATACCTGGATCACTTTGTTATTGTCTTCATAGATGATATCTTAGTGTATTCCAGGAATGCAGAGGAGCATGCCCATCATCTGAGGTTAGTTCTGCAGACCTTGAGGGAACATGTCTTGTATGCCAAGTTCTCTAAGTGTGAGTTATGGCTGAGGAGCATTTCATTCTTGGGGCATGTGGTGTCAGAAAATGGGATAGAAGTGGACCCCAAGAAGACAGAAACTATGGCTAACTGGCCTAGACCCACTTCAGTGACAGAAATCAGGAGTTTCGTGGGTTTGGCAGGTTACTACAGGAGGTTCGTTCAGGACTTCTCGAAAATAGCAGCTCCTCTGACCAGACTAACTAGGAAGAATCAGAAGTTTATGTGGATCGACCAGTGCGAAGAGAGTTTTGAAGAGCTTAAGAAGAGGTTGACTTCAGCACCAGTTTTAGCTCTGCCATCTAGTGATGAGGACTTTACAGTCTTCTGTGATGCATCCCGTGTGGGACTGGGTTGTGTACTAATGCAGAATGAGAGGGTGATTGCTTATGCTTCTAGGCAGCTGAAGAAGCATGAGTTGAATTACCCCACACATGACCTTGAGATGGCAGCAGTAATCTTTGCACTCAAGATGTGGAGGCACTACCTCTATGGGGTAAAATGTGAGATCTTTATAGATCATAAGAGCCTGCAGTACATCCTGAGTCAAAGAGATTTGAACTTGAGGCAGAGAAGGTGGGTAGAGTTGCTGAGTGATTATGATTGCAAGATTCAGTATCATCCGGGTAAGGCGAACGTCGTGGCAGACGCCCTAAGCCGGAAGTCACTAGGCAGTCTATCCCACATCACGGCAGAGAGGAGACCAGTGATGAAGGAGTTTTACAAGCTCATTGATGAAGGTCTACAGTTGGAGTTGTCTGGTACCGGTGCTTTAGTGGCCCAGATGAGAGTGACACCTGTGTTTCTGGAGCAGGTGGCTCAGAAACAGCATGAGGATCCAGAGTTAGTGAAGATTGCTAGGACTGTTTAGTCAGGCAAAGATAGTGAGTTCAGATTCGACAGCAAGGGGATCCTCCGCTATGGGAGTCGATTGTGTGTACCAGATGACATAGGTCTAAAAGGAGACATTATGAGGGAGGCTCATAATGCTAGATACAGCGTTCACCCCGGAGCCACCAAGATGTATCAAGATTTGAAGAAGGTTTATTGGTGGCCAGCAATGAAGAAAGAAGTGGCACAGTTTGTGTCAGCCTGCGAAGTGTGTTAGAGGGTGAAGCTGGAACATCAAAAGCCGGCTGGAATGCTTAACCCGCTACCTATTGAGTGCAAATGGGAGAATATAGCTATGGACTTCGTAGTGGGGTTACCGGCGACGTCCAACAGATTGGACTCCATATGGGTGATTGTGGACAGACTCACCAAATCTGCTCACTTCATCCCTGTCAGGAGTGGCTATTCTGTGGACAAGTTGGCGCAGGTGTATGTTGATGAGATCGTCAGGCTGCATGGGGTCCCTGTTTCTATAGTGTCCGATAGAGGACCCCAGTTCACCTCCAGGTTTTGGCGGAGTCTGCAGAATGCCATGGGTACCAGGTTGGATTTTAGCACTGCTTTCCATCCACAGACGGACGGACAATCAGAGAGGACCATCCAGACAATAGAAGATATGCTTAGGATGTGTGTGCTGGACTTTGGCGGTTCTTGGAGGCAGCATCTACCTTTGGTGGAGTTTGCCTATAATAACAGTCATCATGCTAGCATCGGGATGGCTCCATATGAAGCTTTGTATGGGAGGAAGTGTAGATCACCTATTTGCTGGGAAGAGGTTGGAGAAAAGGCCTTGGCAGGGCCTGAGCTAGTAGAGATTATCAGCAGGGTGGTACCCATAATCAGAGAAAGAATCAAGACTGCTACAAGCAGACAAAAGAGTTATGCAGACATCCGCAGACGGCAAGTAGAGTTCCAGGAGGGGGATCTGGTATTGCTCAAAGTGTCTCCAATGAAAGGAGTGGTTCGCTTTGGGAAGAAAGGTAAACTAGCCCCACGATACATCGGACCCTTTGAAATCTTGCAAAAGATTGGGAATGTGTCGTACAAGCTGGATTTACCTGCTTCAATGGAAAGAATCCATCCGGTTTTCCATGTTTCCATGTTGAGAAAGTTCGTGTCAGATCTGGGCAAGGTTCTTAGTGAGCCTGATGTGGAGATCCAAGAAGATCTCACCTATGTTGAGCAACCAGTACGGATCCTAGACACTCAGATCAGAAAGCTGAGAAACAAGGAAATCCCGATGGTGAAAGTCCTTTGGAACCACCACAATATGGAAGAATGTACTTGGGAGACACGGGAGTCCATGCTCCAGCAATACCCTTATCTTTTCTGAGGTTAGTTCCTTGTGAGTTTTATGTGCCTTGTATGTATGATATGTGTATGCCTTGCATGTGCTAGTTGAGGAACATTCGGGGACGAATGTTCTTAAGGGGGGGAGAATGTAATACCCGGCTAGACTCCGGTATCGGAATTCCTACCGTCCGGTGGAATCTCGGATGTCGGAGACTTTTAGAAGGGTAAAACCATGTTTTCATAAAATGTTTTAATGTATTTGATGCTTTTAAGCAAAAAGGAAAATGAGTTTTGTATAAAAATAACCTTGGAGGAAAACCCAGGTTCGGCCGCTGAACCTCAAGTTCGGCCGCCGAACATGCAGGCATTTCGGGTGAGCCTTAGGCCCCCGAAGGCATAAGTGAGGGAAGACCAGGTTCGGCCGCCGAACATGGCATGCATGCGGAGGCACGTTCGGCCCCCGAACGTGGCCTGGCCAGCCACTATAAAAGGGTCCTTTAGCCGAAAACGGGCGAGCTTTTCTCCCCATTTTCGGCCAAGGTGAGCTCTCCGCCGTCCCTCACCAATATTTGAGTTCTTCCTTCAAATCTTTCATGATTTTCACAAGTTTTCATCTTGTTTTGAAGATTTTCAAGTTTTGAGCAAGTTTTGAGCTTGAAGACCCAAGAAAGTTGAAAATCTCCCATCTCCAAGATTAGGTCGTCTCTCTCTCGATCTTCAAGAGGTAAGAGCCGATCTTAAGCTCATTGCATGTTTTAAGTAAGTTTTAAATTGATTCTTGAAGTAGAAATGCATGTGTAGGGTTTTATGAGTTTTTGGGTTTATGTTGGTTTATAGGCAATGTATGTTAGATTTGTATTGTGTGATGTGTTGTAGATGGGGTTTAAGATAGTTTGAAGCCCCTAGGAGCTTGTATGCTTGAGTATGTGTGTTGTAGAATAGGTTTATGCATGATTGGAAGTTTTGGAGGTAAATGTGCATAGAGGAGCCAAGTTTCTGCCCTTTGGCAGAAACCAGGTTCGGCAAGCCTTTCGGCTGCCGAAGCCTGCCCCCGAAAAGAGACTTTCATCTCTGTCTGGGACTTTCGGCCGCTGAAGGTGTCGCCGAACCTGCCTGGGTTTAGGCTCTGGAGGGACTTTCGGCCGCCGAAGGTGCCGCCGAACCTGCCTTGTCCAGCCTTCCTTTGCATGTTCTTGCATGATTGTTTTGAGGTATTTTAGGGGGTTTTTGGGGGATGTTTTTAGAATTATGTTCTAGTATGTTGGTCCCTCATTTGAGTCCAGCTGTGTAGGTTCGGACCCGAGGAACCGAGGACCTCAGCAGTGAGTCAGCTGCTTCTGAGTCAGTAGAGCTTCAGCCAGAGGTGAGTAGAATAAACCTTTACGATTTAAAGCAAATAAATTATAAAGTTTTTAGCATGTTCATGCATCATGAATGCCATGTGATGAATTAGGTTGTTTGCATTAGAATTCACGAATATGTTGCATTGCATTTATGATGTTGATGTGGATTGGTTATTGGATGATCCTTTAGTCCTCATATGGTATGATGATGTTACGGTATGATATGGTATGGAAGTCCAGGTTGTACCCATTCTACGTCCCTGGCACTATGTAAGAGAAAGTCCAGGTTGTACCCATTCTACGTCCCTGGCACATTGGAATGTTATGATATGTTATGTTAAGAGAAAGACCGATTGTACCCATTCTACGTCCCGGCACTTTGGAATGTAGAGGACTATTGGTGACAATACCATCCGAGATGTGATTTGTTGTGATGTGTTGCATTACATGATGGCATGAGAATTTAAATGTTGTTTTTCATTATTCTGCTCACTGGGCTCTAGTAGCTCACCCCCTTTCCCTAATCCCCCAGGATTGCAGGTACGGGCTAGACAGAGAAGTCAAGAAGAGTAAAGTCATATGTTTGTAATAGATAGAAAGTGGACATGAAAAATTGTAAGATGATGTAAAGTTGAATAGTCATGTTATGTATAATGATATTGAGGATTAGAAGTTGTGCTTGATCCTATGGATGTTGTTATCCCTTTTAATACATGATCTTAGATGTTTTATAATGTTTATGTAAACCAACTCAACACATGTTATGTCACCCTTTGGGGACATTGATGAGATCCCATAGAGGGGTCAATGTTTATGATTATGTATGTTCAGTGCATGCAGGTTGAGTTTGGTGTATGAGAGAATGTATGAAGGAAAAGTTTTAATTTTTATGTATGATTGTTGATCATGTATGGGATTAAACAGGTTTACAGGTTACATGTCAGGCTTGCTACGGGTCCCGGCGGCCTTAAGCCGATCTGGATCCTAGCGCCGATAGCGGTCCGATTTTCGGGTCGTTACATTGGGATGGTATGGTAAGAGCTTTCCTGAATAAATATTTCCCAACTTCTAAAGCCATAGGCATAAGAAGAGAGATAAGTGGTATTAAGCAAAAAGAAACTGAAGATTTATATGATTATTGGGAAAGATTTAAGAGATTGTGTACAGGCTGTCCTCAACATGACATTTCAAATAAATCACTCATAGAATTCTTCTATGGAGTTTTGCTACCATTCGAAAAGAAATTCATTGATGTAGTATGTGGAGGTTCAATTGAAGATAGCACACCTCAAGCAATTAGAGAGTTGATTTCAACACTTGCAGTAGCATCTAGACAATATGGAGAGCAAAAGCAGCTGCAAAGAGGAGTTGATAGAGCATATTTTAGTCCACTTTATCATGATCTTATTGATGTTTATTTACACCTCTTCTACCTAATTTTATGGTTTTAATCATGTTTTGCAGATATTAGGTGTAAAGAGGCATTCAAGAGAAAATGCTCTTAAAAATGCTAAAAAGTGCCAAATCTGGAAAAGCCACCTTCGGAAGCACTTTCAAAAGCCGAAAGTCTCGTCCAGAGTCGAAACTCAACCACCTTCGGAAGCACTTTCGGAAGCACTTTCGGAAGCACTTTCGGAAGCCAAAAGTCTCGTTCGGAAGCCGAAAGTCACCCACCTTCGAAAGCACTTTTGGAAGCTGAAAGTCTCGTCCAGAGCCGAAAGTCCAGCTTCCGAAAACAAGTTTAGGCGGCCGAAAGTCCCCCCGAACTGCCTCTTCCTTATTCAAGAAGCCAAATCTTGAAGATCACATGTTTCCCACTTCATGCCATGCACATTCAAAATTCAAAAGGAGGCTCCACCTTCCTCTTTAGTGCATGAATGGCAAAAATAATGTGAAGGAAACTTCTTGGACACACCTTGGACAACAATTAAAAGACCAAAAAGCCCTTCTCTTGCCTTCACATGCACATATTGGACCAAGGATATTTTGGACAGCCTCTAAAAGTTGCATAAACCCTAGGCAGCCTCCCAAGACCTATTTAAAGGCCTCATGAAGATAAGAAGTGGCAGATTTCAGACTTGAATCTCCCAACCTCTCCAAGGTTCGGCCGCCGCTCCTCCTCCACCTTGTGCCACCGCCGATTCCACCTTCTCCTCTTCTCTTCTTCTATTTTCTGTTTTGGTTCAGCCATGAGTGGCTGAAACTTTAATTCTAGTTGAAGTTTAGTTGAAACTAAGGTTGTTTAAAGGGTTGTGAGATCTGAACATAAAGTGTTTGCTTTTGATTTGTTCAATATTCATACAATTGTGTACTTAATTCTAAGATTGCTTTGTTGTTTTGATCAAATTGGCCACTTGATTCTTGATTGCAAAGTTAATTAATTGTTAGTTGGGATATTTGTTAGTCCGTAATTGCTGGAAATATTCTGACCTAAGAACACTTGGTGTAAAAACTAAGGAATTGTATGATCTAGCAACATCTTCATGCGTTTGGAGTAGCTAGGATTGGATCTCTCTCATTCTTTATGCAATTGACAATTGTTTTGATGCCTAAGGCCCAAGGACGTTCCTTGGCAATTTGTTAATTAGTAATTGATTAGAAGTCGTTCCCTAATTGATTTAATCATAAGGAGAGACATGGTAGTGAGAAGCGTTTTCCACCTCTATAACTAATCTATTGAACCTATCAAGAGAACATAAGTTTCAATGATCAATCCAAATAACCAAAGTGGATCCATATCTTCAACTAGACCTTTCTCATATTGATTTCTTTAATTTATTTCAATTGCTTGCTGTTTTAATTACTTTCAATAGTTGTTAGTGAAATCAATCTCAAAACCCCCTTTTTACTTTATTGCACTTTACTCTTATTCTGCTTTCAGTTACTTGCTTTCAATTGTACTTTCAGTTGATTCTTTTGATCTTGTTTGGAAAAAATAGATAAGTATTCAATTCTCTGTGGATTCGATCCTTTACCACTATCTGCAGTTGTAAGATTGTTGATAACCGTAGAGGTTATTTTTTACCTGCTTCGACAACCGCGAGTCAGGAGTCAAAGAGGTAAGTACATCTGTTCTCACTGCCCAAATTTCTGAACTAACCTCTGCTGTGAAAAGTCTTATCATAGGTCAAGCTCATCAAGCTCAACAACTTCCGCCAGCTAGACCATGGGGATATGTGCACATGTAGGACACCCAACTGATCAATGTCCTACACTTCATGAGGATGACCAGCCAGTAAATGCAATTGGAGGTTTCAATAGCTAGCCAAGACATGATCCCTACTCTAACACCTACAATCCAGGTTGGAAGGACCATCTGAACTTCAGCTATGCAAGGGCTAACAACCACCAAAACTACTAAAGGAATCCAGTACCTCCAAGTTCCAATATGCACCTTGAGGAGATCATGAAGACATTGGCGAATTTTTTGCAAAGTCTCCAACAGCAAATGGGTCAAATAGGTACCTCAGTGAGCAAGCTTGAGTCTCAAAGAAAGTTGCCATCGCAAACTGAGTCCAATCCCATATAAAATGTAAGTGCTATCATGTTAAGAAGTGGGAAAGAGCTTAAAGATGTCAAGGCTGATGATGGAAGTTCGCAAGCGCAAAGACAAGCTGCTGAAGAAAAACAGCCAGAACACTGTTTGTCCAAACAGACTGGGCAAACAGAACCAGTACACCAGTAGAATACAAATCAGCAAGTAAGTTTCAAGATTCCACCTCCCTTTCCAAAAAGGTTTGAAAAATCACAAAAAGAAAAAGAAGAAAGAGAGATCCTTGAAACCTTCAGAAAAGTGGAGATCAACAGACCATTGCTTGATGCTGTGAAACGAATTCCCAGGTACGCAAAATTCTTAAAAGAACTGTGCACTAACCGAAGAAAGCTTGCTAAGAAAGAAAATGTAAGTGTGGGAGAAGTTGTGACAGCTATCATAAAGAGAGAACTCCCAGCCAAGTGCAAAGATAAAGGGATGTTTTCTGTTTCTTGTAAAATTGGCAATGTGGGCATCAAAAAGCCATTTGTGACTTAGGTGCATCAATTAATGTTATGCCTCTTTCTATTTATAATTCTTTGAATGCAGGTGCACTGAAAGACACTAGAGTGGTAATTCAATTGGCTGATAGATCTGTAGTATATCCTAAAGGAGTTCTAGAAGATGTTCTAGTGCAAGTAGATCAACTTGTCTTTCCAGCAGATTTCTATGTGATTGATATGAAGGAAGACAATAGCAACACTACTTCAGACATCCTACTTAGACGACCTTTCTTGAGCATAGCCAGAACTAAGATAGATGTGCTTGATGGCACATTGACCATGGAATTTGAAGGGGAAGTAATAAAATTTAATGTTTATGATGCTATGAAATATCCCCATGACATGTCCTCTATTTATGGTTTAGATATCATTGATTGTTTGAGCCAAGAAGTTTTTGACATGAATCAAGATGATGTGCTAAACAGTGACTTTTGTAGGGAGGCTAGCTAGAAAGATGAAGGAAGCAAAAAGGAGCCAAAACTGAAAGCAACAGTCTGCTGCATTCAGCAGATGGACTGCGACCAAGCACAGATTGACCATGTGCACAATGAACAAGTGGAAGTCAAATCGCCCAAAGCAAAGGAGCATGCGGAACACTGTCTGCCCAAGCCACCAGATAAGGCACATTCTTGTTTGCCCAAACAGAAGCCCCCAATGCGTCAACTTCCAAAATCTGAAGAAAATGAGAGTTACTGCTATGAACAAACCTTCCATGCCCAAACTGATAAACCATGGTATGCAGACAAGATAAAGAAGAGTGCAAAACACCATGTTTGGGATGAACCACACCTGAAACCATACTATGAAGGGTTCATAGTGCAAGTAGTGGAAGGAGTTTCACTGAATCATCCTTCTCAGTTTGCTTAGTGGATCGCACCACACGAACTACACTAGAGGAGTACTAAGTTTCCTTTGAACTTTAATATTTCCAATACATTGAGGACAATGCATGAATTAGGCGTGGGGGTGCATATATCTCTGAATTTTTATTTTAAGTCCATTTCAGCTTTAATTTTTTTAGTTTGCACACATTTTTCATTGTTATTATTTTTGCCTTATTGCACACACATGTAGCCACAGTTTTTTCTTTTTTTTTTTGTTTTGGTTTGCTTTACTCAAACACATAGGCTATATTGAATGAGCTTTTTTCCATGACTCCATTGATGTGATGACTCTTTAAACCTAAGTTGAATCAATTGCAGTGAGTTGTATTCATTTTTGGGAATTTCCTTTTGAATTAAATCTTTGAGCTTGCCATG
Organism: Manihot esculenta; assembly: GCF_001659605.2. NCBI lineage: Eukaryota > Viridiplantae > Streptophyta > Magnoliopsida > Malpighiales > Euphorbiaceae > Manihot > Manihot esculenta. The sequence goes on from NC_035162.2 coordinate 29,131,277, forward strand.
GTGAAAAATATATGACATTACTCATTAGAGAGAATAATAAACTGAAAGATGTGTGAATAATGAAACATGACTTGTTTTAGCAATTGGTGCTGATTTGTCCAATTCATTGAGAAAGAAATTCAGCAATGGCAAAGACTTCAAACGCACAAATTGAAAACTGTTCCAATGGTTAAAAGACTATGAATAGAGCTAGTAGCCACTTGGACAGGTGACCAACTGAGTAACTGGGGATGGGTATCACAAATATGTACCTTCACGTCAAAAGGTTGGTGACTTTTTCAAGCAAGAATAAAGTGCAAAAAGCTGAATTAAGTGCTTCAAGTGAATGGCAAGTCACTCCGAAAGCTAGGAGAAGTCTAAACTGAACAAGAATATGTGCATATGTAATCTCTCTCTTGAGGAAAACAAATACTAGCCATGGTAGGTAAAGGGAGACAAGGAAAGAGGGAGAGTAACCTTGGTGCATACACTCTTCACTGCAAGGCTTCAAAATAGGGGTCTAGAGTAAGAGCTTACGTGGAAATAAACAATCAAGTAGCAAAGAGAGCTTGTTTGATTAAGTTTATTTGTTTGAGGACAAGCAAAAGGCTAGGTGTGGGGGTATTTGATCAGTCCAAATTTAGACCATTTTATCATGATGTTATTAATGTTAATTTACACTTTTTCTGCCTAATTTTATAATTTTGATCTTATTTTGCAGAAAATGGTGTAAAAGGGTAATTTGGTGAAAATGCTTTTAAAACTGCCTAAAATAGGATGAAGGAAAATAAGTTGTTTGCCCAAGTCAAGTTGCAGCTAAAGTGAAGCTAAATAAGGCAAGTGCAGTAGTAAAGATAAATAAAGAAAGTGCAGTAGTGAAGGCAAATAAGGAAAGAACATTCAGCAGAGTAATTTGAAATTCAAATTTCAAATCTTCAAGAGCATTCAAAATTCAAAATTCAAAATTTAGCTTATTCAAGAAGCTAAATCTCAAAAAGATGCACTTGCCTTTCAAGCATTCAAAATTCAAAATTCAAAAGAGAACATTCAAAATTTGAAATTCAAAAGAAGGCTCCACCTCACAAGGAAACTTAGGGCAACAATTTTCAGCCTATAAATACCCCACAAAGGAGCCGAACTTCCCTTCCCTTCTCCAACAGAATTGGCGCCTCACTCTTCTTCTCCTTCTAAGGCCGCCGGCCACCTCTCTCCTTCTTCCTTTCTTTGTTTTTTTTTATATTTTATTTCAGCCATGAGTGGCTGAAACCTTTTTTTCTAGTTGAAAATTAGGTGAAACTTTGGTTGATTTATAGATTGGGAGATCTTAGCATACATTGTTTATCTTTTATTTTTCAATATTTATGCAATTTCATGCTTAATTCCATTGTTGCTTTGTGGTTTCGATCATGACTGTCGATTGTCGAAGCCGGTAAAAAATAACTTTTTTGGTTATCAACAATATTACAAGTGCAGATAGTAGTGAAAGGATCGAATCCACAGGGAATTAAAAACTTACCTATCTTCCTTATTAAGACCAAGAAAATAAACCGAACGCGAAATAAACTGAAAGCGAAATAAATTGAAAGCGAAATAAACTGAGAGCGGAATAAACTGAAAGCGAAGTAAACTGAAAGTGAAATAAACTGACAATAAAAGTAAAATGGGGGTCTTGAGATTGATTCAGTTAAACTAATAAAGAAAGCAATAAAGTAAGCAAATAATAAAAATAAAGAGAAATCAATAATAAGAAAGGTCTAGTTGAATAATTGGATCCACTTCAGTTGTTGAGATTGATCATTGACACTTAGGTTCCTTTATTTGATTCAATAAATTAGTTATGGAGATGGAAGACGTTTCTCACCACCATATCTTTCCTTACACATAAATCAATTAGGGAACGTTCTCTAATTAATCACTAATCAATAAGTTGCCAAGGAACGTCCTTGGGCCTTAGGCATCAAAACAACTGTTAATTGCATTAAGAAATAGAGAGACCTAATTCTAGCTACTCAAACGCATGGTGATATTGCTAGATCATGCAATTTCCTTAGTTTTTACACCAAGAGTTCTTATGTTTGAACAATCCAAGCAATTACGGACTCAAAATTATTTAAACTAACAATATATTACCTTGCAATCAAGAATCAATTGGTCACATTGATCAAAATAACAAAGCAATAATGGAATCAAGCATGAAATTGCATAAATATTGAATAAACAAAAGGTAAACAATATATGTCCGGATCTCACAATCCATAAAACAACCAAAGTATCAACCAATCTTCAACTAGAATAAAAAGTTTCAGCCAATCATGGCTGAAACAAAACCCAAAAATAAAGAAAGGAAGAAGAAGAGATGGTGCCACTTACAATCCCGTAGGTGTGTCCAAGGAGGTGTAGAAAAAGCATGGGAAGGCTCCTTATGTGTCTTTTTATAGTTGAAAGTATTGCCCTAGGTCCTTACTTGCTGCCCAAGTTGTGTCTGAAAAGGAAGGAGGTGCGCGGCAAGGCTTTCAGAAGGAAGGAGGCGCGCGGCTTGTCATTAGAATAGGTGTGGCGTGTGGCTAGGGTTTGCAGAAGAGAAGAGGTACTGTCCAAACTTTTCTTTTTAGGTGGAGCCTTCTTTTGAATTTCAATTTTTGAATATTGAATGCATGAGAGGCAAGTGCATCTTCTTGAGATCTTGCTTCCTGAATAGGAAGAATTGACTGCTGAGGTGTCTGCACATCTTTAAACAAGGAAAGAAAGATCTGCAATTTGAATTTCAAATAATTTGCTGACTGCGCTTTTCTTATCCGTTTTTGCTTCTGCACTTTCCTTATTTGACACTTTCCTTATTTGAAACTTTCCATATTTGGCACTTTTCATATTTGGCACTTTTTGGCAGTTTTAAGAGCATTTTCACCAGATTGTCTCTTTAAACCTATTTTCTGCAAAATAAGATTAAAACCACAAAATTAGGCAGAAAAAGTGTAAATGAACATCAATAATATCATGATGAAATGGTCTAAACTATGCTTTATCATATCAATAAGGCCAATTGATTCTTGATTGCAAGGTAATAATTTGTTAGTTTGGATAGTTTTAAGTCCATAATTACTTGGATTATTCAAACATAAGTAACTCTTGGTGGAAAAACTAAGGAAATTGCATGATCTAGCAATATCACCATGCGTTTGGGTAGCTAGAATTAGGTCTCTCTATTTCTTAATGCAATTGACAGTTGTTAGATGCCAAAGGCCCAAGGACGTTCCTTGGCAACTTGTTGATTAGTGATTAATTAGAGGACGTTCCCTAATTGATTTATGCTTAAGGAGGGATATGGTGGTGAGAAGTGTCTTCCATCTCCATAACTAATTTATTGAATCAAACAAAAGAACCTAAGTATCAATGATCAATCCTAACAACTAAAGTGGATCCAATTCTTCAACTAGAGCTTTTCTCATATTTGAATTCCTTTACTTTAATTATTTACTTTACTTTATTGCTTTCAGTATTACTTTAACTCATCAATCTCAAAACCCCCCCTTTTATTTTATTTTCAGTTTGTTTACTTGGTCTTGATAAGGAAAATAGGTAAGTATTAATTCCCTGTGGATTCGATCCTTTTGCCACTATCTACAATTGTAAAATTGTTGATAACTAAAAAGGTTATTTTTGACCGGTTTCGACAACTGCACAGTTAAAAAATTGGCGCCGTTGCCGGGGAGTTGATATAACTAATTTATTTTTCTTTCATGACCAGATCTGGACACAAGGAAACTCTGCCTTACGATCCAGAAATTGAGCGTACAATCAGGCGATTAGGGAAGCAAGCAACTCGACTTTGGGAGCAAGCCACCACTGAATCTGCCCCCAAAGGACCTGCAATCGCAAGAACTGATTCAGAACCTTCTGAACTTCACCAAACAGCCGTAGAGATGGCTGAAGTCAATGCACAACCTGCTGCCCATACTGAACCTGCTGTGCATGATGAATTAATACAAAAAAATCCAGCAATGAGGGCACCAATGCCAAGAGAAAGAACACTGAGAGAGTTGGCAGCCCCTATAGGCGATCAAGCAGCTCTCTGCATCACCTTTTCGCCTCTGACAGTCCCTTTTGAGCTCAAAACAGGTTTGATACATCTACTACCTAAATTTAGAGGTTTGGAGAATGAAAATCCATATAAGAACTTGAAAGAATTTCACATAGTATGTTCATCCATGAGGCCGCAAGGCATAACTGAAGAGCATGTTAACCTGAGAGCATTCCCCTTCTCACTTAATGATTATGCCAAAGATTGGTTATTTTACTTACCACCTGGATCAATCACTTCTTGGGATGGTATGGTAAGAGCTTTTCTGAACAAATATTTCCCAACTTCTAAAGCCATAGGCATAAGAAGAGAGATTAGTGGTATTAAGCAAAAAGAAACTGACGATTTGTATGATTATTGGGAAAGATTTAAGAGATTGTGTACAAGCTGTCCTCAACATGACATTTCAGATAAATCACTCATAGAATTCTTCTGTGGAGGTTTGCTACCATCCGAAAGGAAATTCATTAATGTAGCATGTGGAGGTTCAATTGAAGATAGAACACCTCAAGCAATCAGAGAGTTGATTTCAACACTTGCAGTAGCATCTAGACAATATGGAGATGAAAAGCAACTGCAAAGAGGAGTCAATGAGGTAAGTACATCTGTTCTCACTTCTCAAATTTCTGAACTAATCTCTGCTATGATTGTGAGAAGTCTTGTCATAGGTCAAGCTCAACAAGCTCAAAAACTTCAGCAAATTAGACCATGTGGGATATGTGCACATGTAGGACACCCAACTGATCAATGTCCTACACTTCATGAGGATGACCAGCAAGTACATACAATTGGAGGATTCAATATCCAGCCAAGACATGATCCCTACTCTAACACCCACAATCCAGGTTAGAGGGACCATCCAAACTTCAGCTATGCAAGGGCTAACAACTACCAAAACTATCAAAGAAATCCAGCACCTCCAAGTTCCAATATGCACCTTGAGGAGATGATGAAGTCATTGGCAAATTCTGTGCAAAGCCTCAAACAGCAGATGGGTCAAATAGCTACCTTAGTGAGCAAACTTGAATCTCAAGGTAAGTTACCTTCCCAAACCGAAGCTAATCTCAGGCAAAGCGTAAGTGCTATCATGTTAAGAAGTGGGAAAGAGCTTCAAGATGTCAAGGCTGATGATGGAAGTTCACAAGTGCAAAGATAAGCTGCTGAAAAAAAAACAGCTAGAAAACTGTTTGTCTAAACAGACTGGTCAAACAGAACCAGTACACCAGCAGAAGGCAAATCTGCAAGTAAGTTTCAAGATTCCACCTCCCTTTCCAAAAAGGTTTGAAAAATCACAAAAAGAAAAAGAAGAAAAAGAGATCCTTGAAACCTTCAGAAAAGTGGAGATCAACATACCCTTGCTAGATGCTGTGAAACAAATCCCCAAGTACGCAAAATTCTTGAAGGAACTATGCACTAATCGAAGAAAGCTTGCTGAGAAGGAAAAGGTAAGTTTGGGAGAAGTTGTGACAGCTTTCATAAAGAGAGAACTCCTAACCAAGTGCAAATATAAAGGGATGTTTTCTGTCTCTTACAAAATTGGCAATGTGGGCATCAAAAAGGCCATGTGTGACTTAGGTGCATCAATTAATGTTTTGCCTCTTTCTATTTATAATTCTTTGAATGTAGCTGCACTGAAATACACTAGAGTGGTGATTCAGTTGGCTGACAGATCTGTAGTACATCCAAAAGGAGTACTTGAAGATGTTATAGTGCAAGTAGATCAACTTGTCTTTCCAGCAGATTTCTATGTGATTGATATGAAGGAAGACAATAACAACACTACTTCAGACATCCTACTTGGACGACCTTTCTTGAGCACAGCCAGAACTAAGATAGATGTGCATGATGGCACATTGACCATGGAATTTGAAGGGGAAGTAATAAAATTTAATGTTTATGACATGTCCCCTGTTTATGTTTTAGATATTATTGATTGCTTGAGCCAGGAAGTTTTTGATATGAATCAAGATGATATGCTAAACAATGACCTTTGCAGGAAGGCTAGCCAGAAAGATGAAGGAAGCCAAAAAGAGCCAAAACTGAAAGCGTTAGTCTGCTGCATTCAGCAGGTGGACTGCGACCAAATGCAGAAAGACAAAGGGCCACCCGCACCTCTTCAGCTCAGTTTGTAGACAGGCCATGCGCAAAAGGAGCAAGCGGAATCTAGATCGCCCAAACCAAAGGAGCATGCGGAATACTGTCTGCCTAAACCACTGGATAAGGCAGAATCTTGTCTGCCCAAACAGAAGCCCCCCATGCAGCAACCTCCAGAATCTGTAGAAAGTGAGAGTGGCTTCTATGAACAAATCTTCCATGCCCAAACTGATGAACCATGGTATAAAGACAAAATAAAAAAGAATGCAAGACACGATGTTTGGGATGAACCATACCTGAAACTATACTGTGAAGGGTTCACAGTGCAAGTAGTGGAAGGAGTTCCACTGAATCATCTTTCCCTGTCTGCTTAGTGGATCGCACCACACAAACCACACTAGGGGAGTACTCAGTTTCCTTTGAACTTTAATATTTCCAATACATTGAGGACAATGAATGAATTAGGTGTGGGGGTGCATATCTCTGAACTTTTATTTTAAGTCCTTTTTAGCTTTAATTTTTTTAGTTTGTACACATTTTTCATTTTTGTTATTTTTGCTATTATTGCACACACATGTAGCCACAGTTTTTTTTTTCTTTTGGTATGCTTTACTCAAACACATAGGCTATGTTAAATGAGCCTTCTTTCCATGACCCCATTGATGTGATGACTCTTTAAACCTAAGTTGAATCAATTGCAGTGAGTTGTATTCATTTTTGGGAATTTCCTTTTGAATTGAATCTTTGAGCTTGCCATGGTGAAAAATATATGAAATTACTCATTAGAGAAAATAATAAATTGAAAGATGTGTGAATAATGAAATATGACTTGTTTTAGCAATTGGTGTTGATTTGCCCAATTCATTGAGAAAGAAATTCAGCAAAGGCAGAGACTGCAAACGCACAAATTGAAAATTGTTCCAATGGTCAAAAGACTATGAACAGAGCTAGTAGCCACTTGGACAGGTGAACAACTGAGTAACTGGGGGTGGGTATCACAAATATGTACCTTCATGTCAAAAGGTTGGTGACTTTTTCAAGCAAGAATAAAGTGCAAAAAGCTGAATAAAGTGCTTCAAGTAAGGGCAAGTCACTCTAAGAGCTAGGAAAAGTCTTAAGTGAACAAGAATATGTGCATGTAAAATCTCCTCTCTTGAGAAAAATAAATACTAGCCATGTGATAGAGCATATTTTAGTCCATTTTATCATTATGTTCTTGATGTTTATGTGCATCTTTTCTATTTAATTTTGTGGTTTTAATCATGTTTTGCAGATATTAGGTGTAAAGAGACAATCTGGAGAAAATGCTCTTAAAACTGCTAAAAAGTGCCAAATATGGAAAGTGCCAAAAAAGGAAAGTTTTTAAATAAGGAAAGTTTTTAGAAAAGAAAAGTTTTCAAATAAGGAAAGTGCAGAAGCAAAAGCAAATAAGGAAAGCTCAGTCAGAAGATTATTTAAAATTCAAATCGCAGATCTTTCTTTCCTTGTTAAAAAATGTGCACACACTGCAGCAGTCATATCTTTCTATTTAGGCAGCAAGATTTCATGGAGACGCACTTGCCTCTTCTGTGTTCAACATTCAAAATTTAAACGAAGGCTCCACCTAAAAAGGAAATACTGGACATATTCACTTTCCCTTCTGCATTCAATGACCGTGCGCCACCTTCCTTCTGCAGTCCAATCCACACGCCACTTTCGCTCTGAAGAGCATGTGCACGCCTATTTCCTTCTGAATAATTTTGCAACGCGAATCTTTCCTTTTCAGACATAACTTAGGCAGTAAGTACCTCTAGGGCAGCAAGCTCAGCATCTAAAACCTATATAAGGACTCCTTAAAGGACAACCGATCCTCTCTCCATGTTTTTGCAACACATTCTGCGCAAGCCACTCATCCGGCTCCTCTTCATCTTCTTCTTCCTTTCTTTATTTTTTTAGTTTTTGTTTCAGCCATGAGTGGCTGAAACCTTTTTAGTTCTAGTTGAAGATTGGTTGAAACTAAGGTTGTTTTATGGATTGTGAGATCTGAACACACATTGTTTGTCTTTTAGTTATTCAATATTCATACAGTTCATGCTTGAAATCTATTATTACTTTGTTGTTTTGATCAAATTGGCCACTTGATTCTTGATTGCAAGGTAATTAATTGTTAGTTTGGATAATTTTAAGTCCGTAATTGCTTGAATTGTTCAAACATAAGAACACTTGGTGTAACAACTAAGGAATTGTATGATCTAACAACATCTCATGCGTTTCAGTAGTTAGGATTGGATCTTGACTTGCAGTTGTCGAAGCCGGTCAAAAATAACCTTTCTGGTTATCAACAATTTACAACTGCAGATAGTGGTGAAAGGATCGAATCCATAGGGAATTGAATACTTATCTATTTTTCCCAACAAGGTCAAGAGATTCAACTGAAAGCACAACGGAAAGCAAGTAATTGGAAGCAAGACAAAAGTAAAGTGCAATAAAGTAAAAAAGGGGGTTTTGAGATTGATTTTACTAACAACTATTGAAAGCAATTAAATCAGTAAGTAATTAAAATAAAAGAGGAAATCAATATGAAAAAGGTCTAGTTGAAGATATGGATCCACTTTGGTTGCTTGGATTGATCATTGAAACTTATGTTCTCTTGATTGATTCAATAGATTAGTTATGGAGGTAGAAAACGCTTCTCACCACCATGTCTCTCCTTATGATTAAATTAATTAGGGAACGTCCTCTAATCAATTACTAATTAACAAATTGCCAAGGAACGTCCTTGGGCCTTAGGCATCAAAACAATTATCAATTGTATAAAGAATTAGAGAGATCCAATCCTAGCTACTCCAAACGCATGAAGATGATGCTAGATTATACAATTCCTTAGTTTTTATACCAAGTGTTCTTAGGTCAGAATATTTCCAGCAATTACGGACTAACAAATATCCCAACTAACAATCAATTAACTTTGCAATCAAGAATCAAGTGGCCAATTTGATCAAAACAACAAAGCAATCTTAGATTTAAGCACACAATTGCATGAATATTGAACTAATCAAAGACAAATAGTTTATGTTCAGATCTCACAATCCATAAAACAACCTTAGTTTCAACCAATCCTCAACTAGAATTAAGGGTTTCAGCCACTCATGGCTGAACCAAAACAGAAAGTAGAAGAAGAGAAGGTGGAAGGAGGAACCGGCGGTGGCAAGAGTGGAGGAGGAGCGGCGGCCGAAGGTTGAAGGAGATGGGGTGATGAGTTCCTTGAAATCTGCCTCTTGTTGTCTTCATAAGGCCCTTAAATATGTCTTGAGAGGTTGCCTAGGGTTTCTTGGGTGCCCATGCATCTTTTAGAGGTTGCCCAAAGTGCCCTTGGTCAATATGTGCCTTCTATGTGCATGTGTGAAGGCAAGGGAGGGACTTTTTGGTCTTTTAATTGCTGTCCAAGGTGTGTCCAAGAAGTCTTCTTCACATTATTCTTGCCATTCATGCACTAAAGAGGAAGGTGGAGCCTTCTTTTGAATTTTGAATGTGCATGGCATGAAGTGGGAAACATGTGATCTTCAAGATTTGGCTTCTTGAATAAGGAAGAGGCAATTAGGGAGGACTTTCGGCTGCCTAAACTTGTTTTTGAAAGCTGGACTTTCGGCTCTGGAGCAAACTTTTGGCCGCCGAAGGTGCTGCCGAAGATGGGTGACTTTCGGCTCTGGACGAGACTTTCGGCCGCCGAAGGTGCTTCCGAAAGTAGTTGAGTTTCGGTTCTGGACGAGCCTTTCGGCCGCCGAAGGTGCTTCCAAAGGTGGTTTTTCCAGATTTGGCACTTTTTGGCAGTTTTGAGAGCATTTTCTCTTGATTGTCTCCTTACACCTAATATCTGCAAAACATGATTAAAACCACTAAATTAGGTAGAAAAGGTGTAAATAAACATCAATAAGATCATGATAATATGGACTAAAATATGCTCTATCAGATCTCTCTCTTTCTTCATGCAATTAATAATTGTTTGATGCCTAAGGCCCAAGGACGTTCCTTGGCAATTTTTTAATTAGTAATTAATTAGAGGACGTTCCCTAATTGGTTTAATCATAAGGAGAGACATGGTGGTGAGAAGCGTTTTCCATCTCCATAACTAATCTATTGAATCAATTAAAAGAACATAAGTTTCAATGATAAATCCAAACAACCGAAGTGGATCCAACTCTTCAACTAGACCTTTCTCATATTTGAATTTCCCTTTTATTTTTCATACTCTGCTTATTTAATTGCTTTCAGTAGTTGCTAATCAAATCAATCTCAAAACCCCCATTTTATTTTTATTGCACTTTATTTTTATTCCGCTTTCAGTTACTTGCTTTCAGTTGCACTTTCAGTTAATTCTCTTGGTCTTGTTGAGAAAAATAGATAAGTTTTCAATTTCCTATCGATTCAACTCTTTCACCACTATCTGCAGTTGTAAGATTGTTGATAACCAGAAAGGTTATTTTTGACCAGCTTCGACAACCGCGAGTCAAAAATTGGCGCCGTTGCCGAGGAATTGATTTAACTAATCTTTTTCTTTTTTTTTTCATGACCAGATCTAAACGTAGGGACACTCTGCCTTACGATCCGGAAATTGAACGCATTATCAGAAGGTTAGGAAAGCAAGTCACCATCAACTCTGCGCCTGAAACACATTCTTGCGCAGAACCATCATCTGAAACACTTCCAACGCACCACACCCCAAGAATTACAGAAAACAGTTACACCACTTCAGAATGGTGCACAGACCATTTCTGCGCAGGAAGAGGCACCTGAAAGCCTTTCAGGCGCGCCCTTTCAGCTTCCAATGCAAACCAGTCCTTCCTTTCAGTCGGGACCTACATAGAAGGATGTTCTTGAAACCAGTTCTGCCAGACAGTCAACACAGACACCTCCTTGCTCGCCTAAACCACAGACTGCAGATAAGAAAGTTTGAAATCAGATTTGAAGCCTCTTCCAGACCATCTGAAATACATGTACTTGGGAGCTGACAAGACACTACCAGTAATAGTGTCCAATGAATTGAGCCAACATGAAGAAGTAAGCCTCCTGAGAGTACTGCAGAAACACAAAGGAGCCATAGGATGGACCATAGATGACATAAAAGGTATTTCTCCTTCCACATGCATGCATAGAATACACATGGAAGAAGAATGCAAACCAGTCAGAGATGCTCAAAGAAGACTGAATCCACCTATGATGGAGGTAGTGAAGAAAGAAATAGTCAAGCTTCTGGATGCAGGTATCATTTACCCAATCTCTGATAGCAAATGGGTAAGTCCTGTGCATGTAGTCCCAAAGAAAACTGGGATCACCATTGTCCCAAATTCTGAAGGAGAACTTGTCCCCACCAGAATTCAGAATGGGTGGAGAGTGTGCATGGACTATTGGAAGCTAAATGCAGCCACAAGAAAAGACCACTTCCCACTGCCTTTCATTGATCAGATGCTAGAAAGGCTTGCAGGTAAGTCCCATTACTGTTGTCTTGATGGTTATTCAGGTTTTTATCAGATTCCAGTTGCTCCAGAGGACTAAGAGAAGACCACCTTCACTTGTCCTTTTGGCACTTTTGCCTTTAGAAGAATGCCATTTGGACTGTGCAATGCACCTGCCACCTTTCAGCGATGCATGATGAGCATATTCTCTGACTATGTGGGTAAGACAATTGAAGTGTTCATGGATGATTTCACAGTGCATGGCAACTCCTTTGAAGAATGCCTTGCCAACTTGGAAAAGATCCTACAGAGATGCCTTGAGTCTAACCTTGTACTTAATTATGAAAAAATGTCATTTTATGGTTAATCAAGGTATGGATTTGGGACATGTTGTTTCAGCTAAAGGAATTGAAGTAGACAAGGCTAAGGTAGACACAATTAAAAATCTGCCTTATCCTACAAATGTTAAAGAAATCCGTTCTTTCCTTGGTCATGTAGGATTCTACAGGAGATTCATAAAAGATTTCTCCAAAATCACACAGCCTTTATGTAAATTGCTCCAACAAGATGTGACATTTGATTTTGATACAGGTTGCAAAACAACATTTGATCTGATAAAGAAATTGCTTGTGACTGCCCCAATTATTCAAGGACCTGATTGGAACTTGCCCTTTGAAATCATGTGTGATGCAAGCAACTATGCAGTGGGAGCAGTCTTGGGGCAATGTGTGGAAAACTCACCCCACGTCATTCACTATGCCTTTCACACATTGGATGCTGCACAAAGCAACTACTCAACAATAGAAAAGGAGCTCTTGGCTGTTACATTTGCTTTAGAAAAATACAGACCATATCTCTTAGGGACCAAAGTCATTGTCTATTCTTACCATGCAGCTCTGCGATATCTGATCAAGAAAAAGGAAGCAAAACCGAGACTCATTCGGTGGATTCTGTTGCTACAAGAATTCGATCTGGAAATAAGGGACAAGAAAGGAAAGGAGAATCTAGTGGCTGATCACTTGAGTCGTCTTCCATCTAGCTCTACGCCATGCCCAGTCAAGGAAGACTTCCCAGACGAACATATGTTTGTCACTCATTCAGCCTAAGTGGATCACACCATGCATACCACACTCCAGGGGAGTACTCAGTTTCATTTGTTCTTTTATTTTCTTATACATTAAGGACAATGCATGATTTAGGTGTGGGGGTGCATATCTCTGAATCTCTTCTTTCTTCTTCTCCTTCTCCTTTCAGTCTGTGAAAATTTTTGATTTTTTTCCTTTCAGAATCGCAAATTTTTTTCCTTTTTCTTCAGTTTATACGATTTTTTTTTCTTTCAGTTTGTTTTCATTTATGCTTTCAATAACACACACAACCACAATCTTCTTCTTTTTGATTTGCTCTACTCAAACTTATGAACTATGTTGAATGAGCTTTTCTTTCCATGACCCCATTGATGTGATAACTCTTTAAACTTATGTTGAATCAATTGCAGTGAGTTATATTCATGTTTGAGAATTGTCTCTTGAATTGAATCTTTGAGCTTGCCATGGTGAAAAATGTATTGATGACACTCATTAGAGAGTGAATTGAAATTTGTGTGAATGAACTTAACATGACTTGATTTAGCAATTGGTGTTGATTTGTCTAATGCATTGATTAAAGAAATTCAGCAAAGGCTTAGACTTCATAAGCACAATTGAAAACTGTTCCAATGGTTGAAAGACTATGAACAGAGCTAGTAGCCACTTGGACAGATGACCAACTGAGTAACTGGGGGTGGGTATCACCAATATGTACCTTCACGTCAAAAGGTTGGTGACTTTTTCAAGCAATATTAAAGTGCAAAAAGTTGAATAAAGTACTTCAAGGTAAGGACAAATCACTCTGAAAGCTAGAAAAAGTCTTAACTGAATAGAACATGTGCATGTATAATCTCTCTCTTGAGTAAAACAAATCCTAGCCATGGTAAGTAAAGGGAAACAAGGAAAGAAGGTGAGTAATCTTCATGCATATATTCTTCACTGCAATGATTCAAAATAGGTGTCTTGAGTAAGAGTTTAAGTGGAAATAAGGATCAAGTAGCAAAGAAAGCTTGTTTGACTAAGTTTATTTGCTTGAGGACAAGCAAAAGGTTAGGTGTGGGGTATTTGATAGAGCATATTTTAGTCCATTTTATCATTATGTTCTTAATGTTTATTTGCACATTTTCTGCTTAATTTTTTGGTTTTAATCATGTTTTGTAGATATTAGGTGTAAAGAGACAATCTGGAGAAAATGCTCTTAAAACTGCCAAAAAGTGCCAAATATGGAAAGTGCCAAAAAAGGAAAGTTTTCAAATAAGGAAAGTTTTCAGAAAAGAAAAGTTTTCAAATAAAGAAAGTGCAGAAGCAAAAGTAAATAAGGAAAGTTCAGTCAGAAGATTATTTAAAATTCAAATTGTAGATCTTTCTTTCCTTGTTCAAAGATGTACACACAATGCAACAGTCATATCTTCGTATTTAGGCAACAAGATTTCATGGAGACGCACTTGCCTCTTTTGCGTTCAGCATTCAAAATTCAAACGAAGGCTCCACCTAAAAAGGAAAGACTGGACAAATTCACTTTCCCTTCTGCATTCAATGACCACGCGCCACCTTCCTTCTGCAGTCCAATCCGCGCGCCACTTTCCCTCTGAAGAGCATGTGTACGCCTCTTTCCTTTTGAATAATTTTGCAACGCGAATCTTTCCTTTTCAGATATAACTTGGGCAGCAAGTACCTCTAGGGCAACAAGTACCTCTAGGGCAGCAAGGTCAGCATTTAAAACCTATTTAAGGACTCCTTAAAGGCCAGCCAATCCTCTCTCCATGTTATTGCAACACATTCTGCGCAAGCCACTCATCCGGCTCCTTCTTCTCTTCATCTTCTTCTTCCTTTCTTTATTTTTTTGATTTTTATTTCAGCCATGAGTGGCTGAAACCTTTTTAATTCTAGCTAAAGATTGGTTGAAACTAAGGTTGTTTTATGGATTGTGAGATCTGAACACACATTGTTTGTCTTTTGGTTATTCAATATTCATACAGTTCATGCTTGAAATCTATTATTACTTTGTTGTTTTGATCAAATTGGCCACTTGATTCTTGATTGCAAGGTAATTAATTGTTAGTTTGGATAATTTTAAGTCCGTAATTGCTTGAATTATTCAAACATAAGAACACTTGGTGTAACAACTAAGGAATTGTATGATCTAGCAACATCTCATGCGTTTGAGTAGTTAGAATTGGATCTCTCTCTTTCTTCATGCAATTAACAATTGTTTGATGTCTAAGGCCCAAGGACGTTCCTTGGCAATTTGTTAATTAGTAATTAATTAGAGGACGTTCCCTAATTGGTTTTGTAATACCCGACTAGACTCCGGTATCGGAATTCCTACCGTCCGGTGGAATCTCAGATGTCGAAAGCCTCTAGTAGGGTAAAACCATGTTTTTATAAAATGTTTTAATGTGTTTTATGTTTTAAGCATGAAAGAAAATGAGTTTTTGCATGAAAATAGCATTGGAGGAAAACTTAGGTTCGGCCGCCGAACATGCATGCGTTGCGGGTGTGCTTTAGGCCCCCGAAAGCATAAGTGAGGGAAGTCCAGGTTCGGCCGCCGAACCTCAAGTTCGGCCGCCGAACATGGCATGCATGCGGAGGCACATTCGGCCCCCGAACATGGTCTGGTCAGCCACTATAAAAGGGTCCCTTAGCCGAAAACGGGCGAGCTTTTACCCCATTTTCGGCCAAGGTGAGCTCTCCGCCGTCCCTCACCAATCTTTGATGTTTTTCCTCTAGATCTTTCAAGATTTTCATTTGTTTTAACTTTGTTTTGAAGATTTGAGCTTTTGAGCAAAGTTTTGGAGCTTGGAGGTTCAAGAACCCAATCTCTCCCAACTCCGAGTTTAGGTCGTCTTTCTCTCGATCTTCAAGAGGTAAGAGCCGATCTTAAGCTCATTGCATGTTTTAAGTAAGTTTTAAGTAGATCTATGGGGGTAGAATGCATGTTTAGGTTATGGTTATGTTTATGGGTTTAATGTGTGTTCTTGAACAATGTGGATGCTTCATGTGTTGTAGATGGGGTTTATGATGGTTTGAAGCCCCTAGGAACATGTATGCTTGTGTATGTGTGTTGTAGAATAGGTTTGATGCATGTTTGTAAGGTTTGGAGGCGAAATGTGCAAAGGGAGCCAAGTTTATGCCCTTTGGCAGAAACCAAGTTCGGCAGCCGAAGGAACTTTCGGCCGCCGAACATGCTTGTGGAGGCAGCCTTCGGCTGCCAAAGCTTGCCCCCGAAAGGAGACTTTCGTCTCTGTCTGGAAGTTTCGGCCGCCGAATGTGCCGCCGAACATGCATGAGTTTCATCTCTGTCTGGGAGTTTCGGCCGCCGAACATGCTTGTGGAGGCAGCCTTCGGCTGCCAAAGCTTGCCCCCGAAAGGAGACTTTCGTCTCTGTCTGGAAGTTTCGGCCGCCGAATGTGCCGCCGAACATGCATGAGTTTCATCTCTGTCTGGGAGTTTCGGCCGCCGAAGGTGCCGCCGAACCTACCGCCGAAAGTGCCCTATCCAGGCCTCCTTTGCATGTTTTTCTATGGTTGTTTCATGATGTTTTAGGGGGTTTTTGGGGAGTAGTTTAGAGATATGTTCTGGTATGTTTGGTCCCTCATTTGAGTCCACCTGTGTAGGTTCGGACCCGAGGAACCGAGAACCCCAGCAGTGAGTTCAGCTGCTTTGGTGTTGTCAGAGTCAGCCAGAGGTGAGTGGAACTAAACTTAATCTTTTAAATTAAGAAACTAAATGTTTTATCATGTTTCATGCATCATGATCATGCAATAGGATGATTGCATTAGTTTTCACGAATATGCCGCATTGCATCGATTGTTGTTGATGTGGGTGAATGTTGGATGACCCAATTAGTCTATGACAGGAAGACCAGGACCCCATTCTATGGCCTGGCACAGAGTAAGGAAAGACCAGGACCCCATTCTACGGCCTGGCACGGTTATGGGACTCGAAGACCAGGAGCCCAAAGGAGGCCCTGGGACAATGGTAAGTAATGTATGTATGACAGGAAGACCAGGACCCCATGCTACGGCCTGGCACAGAGTTAGCTTGGACTAATTGGTGACAAGTTCACCCAGCCCTTATGTGAATTGTCTGTGTTATGATGCATTCCATTGAAGCATAGTGTTATTATGTTTTATAGTTCTACTCACTGGGCTTTTAGCTCACCCCTCTCCCTTTATCCCCAGGCTTGCAGGTACAGGATAGAGCAGGAGTCCGGATAGAGTAATGAAGTTTTGATTATGTAATAGTTAGTGTGGACATGATAGCTGATTATGATGTAATGTAAAAGTATAGTTTAGATATGTAATGAGATGATGTTTATGGATGTTAGAGGTGTGCTTGACCATAGATTGTTGTTATCCCTTTTAAAACACGATCTTAGAGATTTTTATGATGTTTATGCAAACCAACTCAACACAGGTTATGTCACCCATTTGGGGGCACTGATGAGATCCCACAGAGGGATCAATGTTTATGATTTATGTTATGTACAGGGCATGCACAGGTTGAGTTTGGTGTATGAATGGAAAGAAAATTTTTTAAATTCTTATGTATGTTGTTGATCATGTATGGGATTATACAGGTTTACAGGTTATATGTCAGGCTTGCTACGGGTCCCAGCGGCCTTAAGCCGATCTGGATCCTAGCGCCGGTAGCGGTCCGATTTTCGGGTCGTTACAGAGTGGTATCAGAGCCCTAGGTTCATATGATCGGACCTAGAGTGTTGGGCTCATAGAGGTTATAGAAGGTCAAACACAATAGGAAGATCATGTCCACTAGGATAGGATGTGGAGTCCTGTCTTGTATGATGATGTGAAATGCCATGATAATATGCATGTGCATTACTGATATGCTATGATATGTGATGTATGTGATGTGGGTTCATGTGTTCCCACATGAACCATATGGTGCTAATGTTTTTTTGTGATGTGTACTGTTTTTCAGAAAACAGGATGAGAGGAACTCATCGATCAGCAAGATTGACTGGAGTACCACCTGAGGATGAGGGCATGAGCGCTCGTCCTCCAGTATTGCCTAGGGCAATGTCTAGTAGGTCTAACCGAGAAAGAGCAGCAAGAGACCCTAGAAGGTCTCTGGATCTGGGTAGAAGCAGATCAGTGAGGGGAACAGTTCAGGGAGGAATGTCTGAGAGCATGGGGGATGATATGGATGTAGAGCAGAGGAGGGATGGCAATCTGGGAGTTAGCATGTCAGAGGAAGGTATGGGAGAGTCCCAAGGAGGCACTCAGGCCTCAGGATTTGTTCAGCCACCCCACTACCCACACTTCTCACAACACCCCGGGTATTCGATGGGAGGTACATCGGATTACCCTAGCTTTACCCCTTATCCCACACAGATGCCATACCCACCTTACTACCCACCATACTCTCAGTACCCAATGTATCCACCTCCACCCTACTATCCAAATCCAGCAAACCCTACCTCAGAAAATGTTGCACCATCTCCACCACCTACAGAACCAGCAGCCCCAGTTACTCAACCTTCTAGACCTAGCTCAGCCAGTGGGAGCAAGGTCAAGATGACTGACTACATGAAGTTGGGTGCTCCTCAGTATGAAAAAGGGGATGACCCGTTTGTGTATCTTGAGAGGGTCAAGGTGATCACAGATGAGATTGGGGCTGATGATAGTAGAGCCATTCAGATGGCTGGGTTCACACTTAAGTGCAAGAAGGCACGAGAGTGGTTCAAGAATTATGTGAACCCGAGGGTGGACAGCATGTCTTGGGAAGAGTTTGCAAACGAGTTTGCAGGATGGGCCTTTCTCGATAGTTCAAGGGAGCTGAAGATGATAGAGTTTGAACAGTTGAGGCAGACGGAGGAAATGAGTGTAGAGGAGTACACCGATAGATTCTTGGAGCTGTTGCCTTTTGCTGGGCAGAGTCTGGATACAGATTCGAAGAGGTCAAGGAGGTATGTCATGAAACTCCATTCCAGGTATTCCTCCTTGATTCAGTCAGTGGACAGGGAGAGCTTCCATGCCATAGTAGATATGGCCAGGAAAATGGAGGCCAGTGCCATCGTTCAGGGGACAATTAAGCAGACAGTGGCACAGTCTTCTGGTCCTAAAACTCCGAGTGGGGGAAGATTAGATCCCTCTACCCTGAGTGCAGCAGCTTCAGGCAGTAAGAGATGGGGTAAGCCCAAGGGTAAGAAGAATAAGTTCTGGAGTAAAGTCAAGTCCAGTTTGGGATTTGGGAGTGGCTCAAGCTCTGGTGCAGATAATGCAGTTTGTGCGAGGTGTGGTAAGCCACACAAGGGAGTATGTCGGTTTGGGACGAACGCCTGCTTCAGATATGGTCAGGAGGGGCATATGGCTCGAGAATGCCCAAGAGCAGTCCCGATGGCTCAGTCCCAGCAGACAGCCTCAGGCAGTGTAGCGCAGCCAGCAGCTCCAGCCATGACTCAGGCCAGTGGCAGAGGCAGAGGGAGAGGGGCAGCCTCTTCTTCAGCGGGTTTCAGAGGTGAAGGTCCATCAGCTCCCGCACGGATCTTCACAATGACACAGCAGGAGGCAGATGCATCTAACACTGTGGTGGCAGGTAACTTAGTCATTGGTTGTTCAGATGTGTATGCCTTGATGGACCCTGGTACATCTCATTCTTTTATTGCTCCGAGAGCCGTAGGGAGGTTGGGTCTGATGACTTCTGGGTTAGAGTGTCCCCTCTAGGTCAGTGGACCCAAGTGTGATCCATCAGTGGCAGAGTCAGTCTGCCAGTGTAGTCCTGTGTTTGTTGAGGGAAGATGCTTGTCCGCCGACCTAGTGGTTCTAGATTTGACAGATTTTGACGTCATTCTAGGGATGGACTGGTTATCTACCCATGGTGCTACCTTGGACTGCAGGGACAAGGTAGTCAGGTTCAGAGGTCAGGATGGGTCTGAGGTTGTCTTCAGAGGAGACAGGAGGGGTACACCTAGAGGTCTGATATCAGCTCTTCAGGCTCGTAGGTTGCTCAGGAGGGGATGTCAGGGGTATTTGGCTCATGTGAGAGAGCTTAGCAGTCAGGTTAGAGAGCCCGCCTCGGTGCCAGTGGTTAGAGAGTTCTTAGATGTGTTCCCAGACGAGCTGCCAGGTTTACCACCTGCTAGGGAGATAGAGTTCGAGATAGAACTGATGCCTGGAACCCGACCGATCTCTATCCCTCCCTACAGGATGGCGCCAGCAGAATTGAAAGAGTTGAAGGAGCAGTTACAGGAGCTGGTAGACAAGGGCTTCATCCGACCGAGTACCTCACCCTGGGGTGCTCCAGTTTTGTTTGTGAGAAAGAAGGATGGATCCCTTAGACTTTGTATCGACTACAGGCAGTTGAACAAAGTCACTACCAAAAACAAGTACCCATTGCCAAGGATCGACGATCTATTCGACCAGCTAGCAGGAGCGGGTTGTTTCTCCAAAATAGATATGAGATATGGGTATCATCAGCTGAGGATCAAAGAAGAAGATGTGCCAAAGACAGCTTTCAGGACCAGATATGGGCATTTTGAGTTCCTTGTGATGCCGTTCGGGTTAACCAACGCCCCTGCAGCATTCATGGACCTCATGAATAGAGTGTTTAGTCAGTACCTTGATCACTTCGTTATTGTCTTCATAGATGATATCTTAGTGTATTCCAGGAATGCAGAGGAGCATGCCCATCATCTGAGGTTGGTTCTGCAGACCCTAAGGGAACATGGCTTGTATGCCAAGTTCTCTAAGTGTGAGTTCTGGCTGAGGAGCATTTCATTCTTGGGGCATGTGGTGTCAGAAAATGGAATAGAGGTAGACCCCAAGAAGGTAGAAGCTGTGGCTAACTGGCCTAGACCCACTTCAGTGACAGAGATTAGAAGTTTCTTGGGTTTAGCAGGTTACTACAGGAGGTTTATTCAGGATTTCTCGAAAATTGCAGCTCCTCTAACCAGGTTAATCAGGAAGAATCAGAAGTTTGTGTGGACCGACCAGTGCGAAGAGAGTTTTGAAGAGCTTAAGAAGAGGTTGACTTCAGCACCAGTGTTAGCTCTGCCATCTAGTGATGCAGACTTTACAGTCTTTTGTGATGCGTCCCGTGTGGGACTGGGTTGTGTACTAATGCAGAATGAGAGGGTGATTGCTTATGCTTCTAGGCAGCTAAAGAAGCATGAGTTGAATTACCCCACACATGACCTTGAGATGGCAGCAGTAATCTTTGCACTCAAGATGTGGAAGCACTACCTCTACGGGGTAAAATGTGAGATCTTCACAGATTATAAAAGCCTGCAGTACATCCTGAGTCAAAGAGATTTGAACTTGAGGCAGAGGAGATGGGTAGAGCTGCTGAGTGACTATGATTGCAAGATTCAGTATCATCCGGGTAAGGCGAATGTCGTGGCAGACGCCCTAAGCCGGAAGTCACTAGGCAGTCTATTCCACATCACGGCAGAGAGGAGACCAGTGGTGAAGGAGTTTTACAAGCTCATTGATAAAGGTCTACAGTTGGAGTTGTCTGGTACAGGTGCTTTAATTGCTCAGATGAAAGTGACGCCCATTCTGGAGCAGGTGGCTCAGAAACAGCATGAGGACCCAGAATTAGTGAAGATTGCCAGGACTGTTCAATCAGGCAAAGACAGTGAGTTCAGATTTGACAGCAAGGGGATCCTCCGCTATGGGAGTCGACTTTGTGTACCAGATGACATAGGGCTAAAAGGAGACATTATGAGAGAGGCTCATAATGCAAGATACAGCGTTCACCCTGGAGCCACCAAGATGTATCAGGATCTGAAAAAGGTTTATTGGTGGCCAGCCATGAAGAAAGAAGTGGCACAGTTTGTGTCAGCCTGCGAAGTATGTCAGAGGGTGAAGCTGGACATCAGAAGCCGGCTGGAATGCTTAACCCGCTACCTATTCCAGAGTGGAAATGGGAGAATATAGCTATGGACTTCGTAGTGGGGTTACTGGCGACGTCCAACAGATTGGACTCTATATGGGTGATTGTGGACAGACTCACCAAATCTGCTCACTTCATCCCTGTCAGGAGTGGCTATTCTGTGGACAAGTTGGCGCAGGTGTATGTTGATGAGATAGTCAGACTGCATGGGGTTCCTGTTTCTATAGTGTCAGATAGAGGACCCCAGTTCACCTCCAGGTTTTGGCGGAGTCTGCAGGATGCCATGGGTACCAGGTTGGATTTCAGTACTGCCTTCCATCCACAGACAGACGGACAGTCAGAGAGGACCATCCAGACCATAGAAGATATGCTAAGAATGTGTGTGCTGGACTTTGGCGGTTCTTGGAGGCAGCATCTACCTTTGGTGGAGTTTGCCTACAATAACAGCCATCATGCTAGCATCGGGATGGCTCCATATGAAGCTTTATATGGAAGGAAGTGCAGATCGCCTATTTGTTGGGAAGAAGTTGGAGAAAAGGCCTTGGCAGGGCCTGAGCTAGTAGAGATCACCAGCAGGGTGGTACCCCTAATCTGAGAAAGAATCAAGACGGCTGCAAGCAGACAGAAAAGTTATGCAGACATCCGCAGAAGGCAAGTAGAGTTTCAGGAGGGGGATCTGGTATTGCTCAAGGTGTCTCCAATGAAAGGAGTGGTTCGGTTCGGGAAGAAGGGTAAGCTGGCTCCGTGGTACATCGGACCCTTTGAAGTCTTGCAAAAGATTGGGAATGTATCGTACAAGCTGGATTTACCTGCTTCAATGGAGAGAATCCATCCGGTTTTCCATGTTTCTATGTTGAGAAAGTTCGTGTCAGATCCGGGTAAGGTTCTTAGTGAGCCTGATGTGGAGATCCAAGAGGATCTCACCTATGTTGAGCAGCCGATACGGATTCTGGACACTCAAATTAGAAAGCTAAGGATCAAGGAAATCCCGATGGTGAAAGTCCTTTGGAACCACCACAATCTGGAAGAATGCACCTGGGAGACTCGGGAGTCCATGCTCCAGCAGTACCCTTATCTTTTCTAAGGTTAGTTCCCTGTGAGTTTTATGTGCTTTGTGTGTTTGTTGTATGTATGCCTTGCATGTGCTAGTTGAGGAACATTCGGGGACGAATGTTCTTAAGGGGGGGAGAATGTAATACCCGGCTAGACTCCGGTATCGGAATTCCTACCGTCCGGTGGAATCTCGGATGTCGAAAGCCTCTAGTAGGGTAAAACCATATTTTTATAAAATGTTTTAATGTGTTTTATGTTTTAAGCATGAAAGAAAATGAGTTTTTGCATGAAAATAGCATTGGAGGAAAACTCAGGTTCGGCCGCCGAACCTCAAGTTCGGCCGCCGAACATGCATGCGTTGCGGGTGTGCTTTAGGCCCCCGAAAGCATAAGTGAGGGAAGTCTAGGTTCGGCCGCCGAACCTCAAGTTCGGCCGCCGAACATGGCATGCATGCGGAGGCACATTCGGCCCCCGAACGTGGTCTGGCCAGCCACTATAAAAGGGTCCCTTAGCCGAAAACGGGCGAGCTTTTTCCCCATTTTCGGCCAAGGTGAGCTCTCCGCCGTCCCTCACCAATCTTTGATGTTTTTCCTCTAGATCTTTCAAGATTTTCATTTGTTTTAACTTTGTTTTGAAGATTTGAGCTTTTGAGCAAAGTTTTGGAGCTTGGAGGTTCAAGAACCCAATCTCTCCCAACTCCGAGTTTAGGTCGTCTTTCTCTCGATCTTCAAGAGGTAAGAGCCGATCTTAAGCTCATTGCATGTTTTAAGGAAGTTTTAAGTAGATCTATGGGGGTAGAATGCATGTTTAGGTTATGGTTATGTTTATGGGTTTGATGTGTATTCTTGAACAATGTGGATGCTTGATGTGTTGTAGATGGGGTTTATGATGGTTTGAAGCCCCTAGGAACATGTATGCTTGTGTATGTGTGTTGTAGAATAGGTTTGATGCATGTTTGTAAGGTTTGGAGGCAAAATGTGCAAAGGGAGCCAAGTTTCTGCCCTTTGGCAGAAACCAGGTTCGGCAGCCGAAGGAACTTTCGGCCGCCGAACATGCTTGTGGAGGCAGCCTTCGGCTGCCGAAGCTTGCCCCCAAAAGGAGACTTTCGTCTCTGTCTGGAAGTTTCGGCCGCCGAAAGTGCCGCCGAACATGCATGAGTTTCGTCTCTGTCTGGGAGTTTCGGCCGCCGAAGGTGCCGCCGAACCTGCCTGACTTTCAGCTCTAGAGGGACTTTCGGCCGCCGAACCTGCCACCGAAAGTGCCCTGTCCAGGCCTCCTTTGCATGTTTTTCTATGGTTGTTTCATGATGTTTTAGGGGGTTTTTGGGGAGTAGTTTAGAGATATGTTCTGGTATGTTTGGTCCCTCATTTGAGTCCACCTGTGTAGGTTCGGACCCGAGGAACCGAGAACCCCAGCAGTGAGTTCAGCTGCTTCGGTGTTGTCAGAGTCAGCCAGAGGTGAGTGGAACTAAACTTAATCTTTTAAATTAAGAAACTAAATGTTTTATCATGTTTCATGCATCATGATCATGCAATAGGATGATTGCATTAGTTTCCACGAATATGCCGCATTGCATCGATTGTTGTTGATGTGGGTGAATGTTGGATGACCCAATTAGTCCATGACAGGAAGACCAGGACCCCATTCTACGGCCTGGCACAGAGTAAGGAAAGACTAGGACCCCATTCTACGGCCTGGCACGGTTATGGGACTCGAAGACCAGGAGCCCAGAGGAGGCCCTGGGACAATGGTAAGTAATGTATGTATGACAAGAAGACCAGGACCCCATGCTACGGCCTGGCACAGAGTTAGCTTGGACTAATTGGTGACAAGTTCACCCAGCCCTTATGTGAATTGTCTGTGTTATGATGCATTCCATTGAAGCATAGTGTTATTATGTTTTATAGTTCTACTCACTGGGCTTTTAGCTTACCCCTCTCCCTTTATCCCTAGGCTTGCAGGTACAGGATAGAGCAGGAGTCCGAATAGAGTAATGAAGTTTTGATTATGTAATAGTTAGTGTGGACATGATAGTTGATTATGATGTAATGTAAAAGTATAGTTTAGATATGTAATGAGATGATGTTTATGGATGTTAGAGGTATGCTTGACCATAGATTGTTGTTATCCCTTTTAAAACATGATCTTAGAGATTTTTATGATGTTTATGCAAACAAACTCAACACAGGTTATGTCACCCATTTGGGGGCACTGATGAGATCCCACAGAGGGATCAATGTTTATGATTTATGTTATGTACAGTGCATGCACAGGTTGAGTTTGGTGTATGAATGGAAAGAAAAGTTTTTAAATTCTTATGTATGTTGTTGATCATGTATGGGATTATACAGGTTTACAGGTTATATGTTAGGCTTGCTACGGGTCCCGGCGGCCTTAAGCCGATCTGGATCCTAGCGCCGGTAGCGGTCCGATTTTCGGGTCGTTACAGGTTTAATCATAAGGAGAGACATGGTGGTGAGAAGCGTTTTCCATCTCCATAACTAATCTATTGAATCAATCAAAAGAACATAAGTTTCAATGATCAATCCAAACAACTGAAGTGGATCCAACTCTTCAACTAGACCTTTCTCATATTTAAATTTCCCTTTTATTTTTCATACTCTGCTTATTTAATTGCTTTCAGTAGTTGCTAATCAAATCAATCTCAAAACCCCCATTTTATTTTTATTGCACTTTATTTTTATTCCGCTTTCAGTTACTTGCTTTCAGTTGCACTTTCAGTTAATTCTCTTGGTCTTGTTGAGAAAAATAGATAAGTTTTCAATTTCCTATGGATTCGATCCTTTCACCACTATCTGCAATTATAAGATTGTTGATAACCAAAAAGGTTATTTTTGACCGGCTTCGACAACCGCGAGTCACCATGGTAAGTAAAAGAGGACAAGGAAAGAAGGAGAGTAACCTTGGTGCATACACTCTTCACTACAATGCTTCAAAGTAGGGGTCTAGAGTGAGAACTTAAGAGGAAATAATGGATCATGTAAAACCCGGCTAGACTCCGGTATCGGAATTCCTACCGTCCGGTGGAATCTCGGATGTCGGAAACCTCTAGAAGGGTAAAATTGTGTTTTCATAAAATGTTTTAAAGTATTTTAAGGTTTTAAGTAAGAAAGAAAAGGAGTTTTGAATGGAAAAGACCATGGAGGCATTTCCAGGTTCGGCCGTCGAATCTCAAGTTCGGTCGCCGAACGTGGGATAGTTTAGGGGGGCCCGTTGGGCTTCCGAATATGGCTCATGTTTGGCCGCCGAACCTCATGTTCGGCCGCCGAACATGCATGTGTTTTGGAGTTGCCTTGGGCTTCCAAAGGTGGCCTGGCTAGCCATCTATAAAAGGACCCATGGCCGAAAACGGGCGAGCTTTCTCCCCTATTTTCGGCCAACGGTGAGTCCATGCCCTCCCATGGTCGGTTTTGATGTTTTTCCTCAAATCTTTCCAGTTTTGACGAGTTTTAACTTGGTTTTGAAGATTTTTGAAGCTTAGAGCAAGTTTTGGAGCTTGGAGGTCCAAGGAGCTAGATTTCTCCCATCTCCAAGTTAGGATCGTCTTTCCTCTCGATCTTCAAGAGTTAAGTCTAGATCCTACCTTTCTTGTATGTTTTAAACAAGTTTTATGAAGTTTATGGGGTAGAAATGCATGTGTAAGTTAGTTGATTGCATGTTAGGGTTAATGTTGAGTTTATGAGTAATGTATGTTGTTTGAGTTGTCTTTTGTGTTTGTGTTGGGGGTTAGGATAGTTTGAGACCCCTAAATGCTTATTTGCTTGTGTATGCATGTTGTAGAATAGCTAAATGCATGTTGGATTGGTTTGGGAGGCAAAATGTGCATGTGGAGGCTGAGTTCTGCCCTTTGGAAGAACTCAGGTTCAGCAGCCGAAGGACTTTCGGCCTCCAAACCTGCCTGTGGAGGCCAGCCTTTTGGCTACCGAACCCTGCCCCCGAAAGTGGACTTTCGGCTCTGGAGGGGAGATTCGGCCGTCGAAGGTGCCGCCGAACATGCATGAGTTTCGTCTCTGGAAGGAATTTTTAGCTGCCGAAGGTGCCGCCAAAAGTGGCTGAGTTTCGGCTCTGGATGGACTTTCGGCCGCCGAACCTGCCGCTGAAAGTGCCCTGTTCAGCCTTCCTTTGCATGTTTTCTATGATTGTTTTAAGGTGTTTTAGGGGGTTTTTGGGGAGTAGTTTAGAGTCATGTTCATGTATGTTTGGTCCCTCATTTGAGTCCACCTGTGTAGGTTCGGACCCGAGGAACCGAGGACCCCAACAGTGAGAGAGTTGCTTTAGTGTCTTGTCAGAGCTACCTGAGGTGAGTAGAATGACTCTTTATGTTTCAAAGCAAATAATGAAATTTTTAGCATGATTCACTCATCATGAATGCCATGAGATATATTAGGTTGTTTGCATTAGAATTCACGAATATGTTGCATTGCATATTATGTTGTTAATGTGGATGAACATTGAGTGATCCATTAGCCCTCATATGGTATGATATGATATGATGATGATACGGTATGGAAGTCCAGGAAGACCCATTCTACGTCCCTGGCACCTTGGAATGTTATGATATGTTATGTAAGAGAAAGACCGGGACCCATTCTACGTTCTGGCACAAATGGAAATGTAGAGGGCTATTGGTGACAAGTTCATCCTTAAGGTGATTTGTCTGTGATGTGATGCATTTCATGAAAGCATGAACTTTAAATATAATGTTTCATTATTCTGCTCACTGGGCTCTAGTAGCTCACCCAATTTCCTTAATCCCTCAGGTTGCAAGTTCGGGATAGAATCAGGAGGTCAGCAAGAATAAGCAGTCATGTTTTATGTAATAGCTAGATGTGGACATGAAAGTAATGTAATGTGATGTATAGTTCAGTAATGTAATGTAATGATGTTTATTGAGGTTTAGAGTTGTGCTTGACCCTAGTATGTAAAGTTAATCCCTTTGTGATACATGATCTTTTTAATGAAAGGTTTTAATGATGTTTATGTAAACCAAGCTTAATGTATGATATGTTGCCCCATTGGAGCATTTGATGAGGGCTCCAATGTGGGGTTTTATGATTATGAGTTGTGCATGCACAGGTTGAGCTTGGTAAAAGAAAGAAAGAATTTAATGTTTTATGTTTATGATTGATCATGTATGGGATTTAACAGGTATACATGATGTATGTTTGGCTTGCTACAGGTCCCGACGGCCTTAAGCCGACCTGGATCCTAACGCCGGTAGCGGTCCGGTTTTCGGGTCGTTACAGATTGGTATCAGAGCCCTATGTTAATATGGTCGTACCTAGAGAGTGTCGGGCTCATAGATGTTATAGAAGGGCAAGCACAATAGGAAAATCATGTCCACTAGGATATGATGTAGAGTCCTATCTTGATTAATGATGTGAAATGCTATGATTTTATGCATGTGCATTGATGATATGCTATGTATGTGATGTATGTGATGCGGGTTCATGTGTTTCCACATGAACCATATGATGCTAATGTTTTATGTGATGTGTGTTGTTTTTCAGTAAGCAAGATGAGAGGAACTCGTCGATTTGCACGATTGACTTGAGTACCACCTCAGGATGAGGGCACGGATGCCTGTCCTTCTGCATTGCCTATGGCAATGTCCTGCAGGTCTAGCAGGGAGAGAACGTCAAGGGACCCTAGAAGGTCTTCTGATGTGAGCAGAAGAGGAACAGTTCGAGGTGGAGTGTCAGGAGATGTAGGGGATGATATGGATGTGGATCAGAGGAGGGATAGCAGTCTTGGTGTGAGCATGTCTGAAGAGGGCATGGGAGAGTCTCAGGGAGGCACTCAGGCCTCGGGGTTTGTTCAACCACCCTAATACCCACCCTTTTCATAGAATCCCGGGTATTCAATGGGAGGTACATCGGATTACTCCAGCTTTAACCCTTACCCTTCTCACATGCCATACCCACCTTTCTACCCACCATACTCACAGTACCCTATGTACCCACCCCCATCTTTCTTTCCAGGTACAACAAACCCTAATTTGGGGAATGTTGCACCTCCTCCACCACCAGCAGAACCTATGGTCCCAAAAACCCAAGTACCTAAACCTAACTCATCTGGAGGGAGCAAGGTCAAGATGACCGACTATTTAAAGTTGGATGCTCCTAAGTATGAAACAGGTGATGATCCGTTTGAGTACCTCAGGACAGTCAAGATGATAATTTAGGAGTGATGAAAAAAGTTTTTAGAAAATTCAGTCTAACAGTTGCATATTGTAGAGCACATAATCTATCCATCCTTGAGAGAGCTAGCACTCTAGAAGGATAGAAGACGTTCGTGTGGATATCATTAAGGGTATTCGTTTGAAAATGCAGCACCATCAGTCCGGCATTGTATCTTCTCGACGAGATTAACAGGTTAGTCTCATATCCTTCCTTTGAAATAAATAAAGCACTCAGATTCTGGGAAAGGAAATCAAAGGGTTTTTTATTTTTCTGCTGCGCAATTTGGGTTGCAATAATCTCTGGATTTCCCAACACAAGCCTACTATACGCCCTGTGTACCTGATAAAAATCCCATACATGATCATACATTTTCATAAAAATTTAAACTTTTCATATTCCAAGCTCGACCTGTGCATGCATAAAAAACTGTACTCATAAAACCCACACTAGAGCCCTCATCAAATGCTCTAGTATGGTAAACATCACATGCCTCAAGCTTGATTCAACATAACTTATCATTAAAACTTTTACATAAAGATCATGATAAACAGGGATTACAAAACATATACTAGGGCCAAGCACATCTCTAATCCATAAAAGAAATTACATGTCCACTCTATACTATTACATAAGCTATACCAGCTATTATGCCGACTTCCCACTCTATCTCTGATCCTGCAAACCTAGGGTTAGGGGAAAGGGATAAGCTACTAGAGCCTAGTGAGCAGAACATAAAAATAGTTTAATAAACATATGCTCTCATGAAATGCATCACAACACAAACAATACACATCAAGGATGGACTTGTCACCAGTAACACCCTACATATTCCAAATAAATGCCCGGCCCTCGAAGGAGCTCCTCAGGACTTCCTCTTAAACATAACATAACATATCTATAAATGCCAGGGGCGTAGAATGGGCAGCCCTGGTCTTTCTCTTACATAGTGCCAGGGCGCATAAATGGGCAGCCCTGGTCTTCTGTATCCGTCATAACATAACCTGCTCGAGGGCTAGTAGGTCATCCAATATCCATCCACAACAACAGTAAATTATGCAATGCATCATATTCATGAATTCTAATGCAAACAACCTATTACATAACATGGCATTTGTGATGCATGAGCATGCTTGAAAAGTTTGATTACTTTAAAATAATAGATTAGTTTAGTTCTACTCACCTCTGGCTGATGCTTGACTAAAACTGTAGCAGCTGACTCACTGCTGGCCTCTACGGTCTCCCAGGTCGGATCCTACATAGATGGACTCTCATGAGGGACCAAATATAGCTAATACATGACTCTAAACAACTCCCCAAAACCCCCCTAAAACATCACAAAACATGCATATAAAATAAGCAAAGGAAGGCTGGGCTGTAATACCCGGCTAGACTCCGGTATCGGAATTTCTACCGTCCGGTGGAATCTCAGATGTCAGAAACTTCTAGAAGGGTAAAATCATGTTTTTATAAAATGTTTTAATGTATTTTATGATTTTAAGTAAGAAGGAAATTAAGTTTTGACTGAAAAAGACTAAGGAGGCATTTTCAGGTTCGGCCACCGAACATGGGATAGTTTAGGGGGGCAAGTTAGGCTTTCGAAAGTGGCTCAGGTTCGGCCGCCGAACTTACATGAGTTTTGAAGGCACTTTAGGCTGCCAAAGGTGATCTGGCTAACCCCTATATAAGGGCTCCATGGCCGAAACGGGCGAGTTTTCTCCCCATTTTCGGCCAACGGTGACTCCATGCTCTCCCATGGTTGATTTTTGATGTTTTCCTCCAATCTTTTGAGTTTTAACAAGTTTTATCTTGGTTTGAAGATATTTGAGCAAAAAGAGCAAGTTTTGGAGCTTGGAGACCCAAGGAGTGAGATTGCTCCCATCTCCGAGTTAGATCGCCTCTCCTCTCGATCTCCAAGAGGTAAGAGTAGATCCTTAGCTCATTTTATGTTTTAAACAAGTTTTATAAAGGTTTATGGGGTGGTAGAAGTGCATGTTTAGGTTATTTTGAGTTTATGGGCTTATGTTGAGTTTTTGAGCAATGTGGGTTGTTATGTATGTTTGATGTGTTATAGTTGGGGTTTAGGATAGTTTGAAGCCCCTAGGAGCTTATGTATGTGTATTCATGTTGTGGAAGTGTTGTGTTTGAATTGAATGGTTTGGGAGGCAAATGTGCATGATTGGAGGCTGAGTTTTGCCTTTGGAAGAACTCAGGTTCGACAGCCGAAAGGACTTTCGGCCGCCGAACCTGCCTGTGGAGGCCAGCCTTTGGCTGCCGAACCCTACCCCCGAAAGTGGACTTTCAGCTCTGGAAGGGAGTTTCGGCCGCCGAAGGTGCCGCCGAACATGCATGAGTTTCGTCTCTAGAGAGAACCTTCGGCCGTCGAAAGTGCCGCCGAAGGTGCATGACTTTCGGCTCTGGAGGGACTTTCGGCCGCCGAACCTGCCGCCGAAAGTGCCCTGTTCAGCCTTCCTTTGCATGATTTCTATGATTGTTTTAAGGTGTTTTAGGGGGTTTTTGGGGTGTAACAGCCCGAAAATCGAACTGCCACCGGCACTAGGATCCAGATCGACTTAAGGTCGCCGGGACCCGTAGTAAGCCTGCTATCCTGACTGTGAACCTGTGACATCCCATACATGATCATATATTTTCTGTAAAAAACATAAAACTTTTATTCATTCCAAGGCTTAACCTGTGCATGCACTATCTCTGTTCTCTACCAATCCCTACTAGAGCTCCTCATTGCTCTAGGCGGATAAAACTCATAATGTTAAGCCTGGTTTTCTCATAAACATACAACAATATATAAACATAAACTGATCATGTGAAAACACAAAAAGGGATTACAACTCTTATAATCAAGCACCATTCTATACACTGTACACATATATTATCTCTTTACATTTACATGTCCACACTGACTAACTATTACAAACTATATACTCTTCCTGTACCCTGCTGACTTCCCTCTGAATTCTAAACCTGCACAACTGGAGTTAGGGAAGAGGGATGAGCTACTATAGCCCAGTGAGTAGAACAGTAATAAAGAACAGGGGATAAAACATGCTCTCATGCAATGTATCACATCACAAGTAATCACATCTCAGAATGGACGGATCAACACTCCCTCTATACCATATGCCTGGTCCCCGTAGGGCTGTTCCAGGTCTTTGTGCCTGGTCCCCGTAGGGCTGTTCCAGGTCTTTATGCCTGGTCCCCATAGGGCTGTTCCAGATCTTTCCTCTGAGGGCTATTGAATCCTTACTATGTCCATACAGTCATAGAATCAAGGATAAATGCAATGCATCATATTCGTGTACACTAATGTACTCATCCTATAGCATATTCATGATGCATGAAGCATGATAAAATACTCGTTTCTCATATTAAAATACTAAGTTCAGTTCCACTCACCTCGGGTTGACTCTGAACTGACTCTGCAGGTTCTGAAACTGGACTCACTGCTGACCTCCCTGATTCCTCTGGTCCGTACCTACACAGGTGGACTCAAATGAGGGACCAAACTCACTCAAGAACATTTCTAAGAAACTCCCCAAAACCCTTCTAAACCATCCTAGAACATTCACAGAAAACATGCAAAAGAAGGCTGGACAGGGCACTTTCAGCGGCAGGTTCGACGGCCGAAACCCCACTCCAGAGACGAAACTCATGCATGTTCGGCGGCACCTTCGGCGGCCGAAGGTCTCGTCCAGAGACGAAACTCACATACTTTTGGCGGCCGAACTCCCTCTTTCGGCGGCCGAAAGTCCCTTTCTAGACCGAAAGCTTAGCTTTCGGGGGCAAGCTTTGGCAGCCGAAACTGCCTCCAAGCATGTTCGGCGGCCGAACCTTCTTTCGGCGGCCGAACCTGATTTTGTCCAGGGGACAGAACCTTGCTCTGTTTCATGCAAACTTTGCCCAAAAACCTACAACATGCATATCAACTACTCTCAACTAGCACATACACATATATATGCACAAAGGGGTCTCAAACTATCCTAAACCCCAAACAAACATAGCACATAACACTTAAACATGAAAGATCACCAAAAACCTCACCTAAACCTAAACATGCATACTACCCATACAAACTTCATAAAACCTTCAAAAATCAACAAAGAAGGTTCAGGATCTGTACTTACCTCTTCTAAACAAGAGATTACACGATCCTAACGTGGAGATATAGAGAAATCCGTTCTCAAACTCTCCAAGCTTCAAACTTTGTTCTTTTTGCTTAAAACCTTCAAAAATCATCAAAACTCTTAAAACCTTGGAAAGATTTGAAGGAAATCATAAAAACCATGAAAGTCAACGTGAGAGAGGCTAGAACTCACCTCTGGTTGCAAGTGGAGGAGAAATAGCCTCCTTCCACCGACCCTTGGCCCTTTTATAGGTGGCTGGCCAGACCACCTTCGGCAGCCGAACGTGAATCCGAAACCATGCAATGTTCGGCGGCCGAAAGTGACCTTCGGCGGCCGAACCTTTGCATTTCTCCCTTGTTGCTTTTCTTTCAAAACTCATTTCCTTCCACACTTGAAAACATTCAAAACTCTTAAAACACACATGAAAACATATGTCTTACCCTTCTCGAGGGTTCCGACACTCGAGATTCCACCGAACTACAGAAATTCCGAGGCCGGACTCGAGCCGGATATTACATTCTCCCCCCCTTAAGCACATTCGTCCCCGAATGTCCCTAACACAATATAAAACACATAGAAAAGGGGAAAAACTAACCTTCAAACAGATATGGGTACTGTTGGAGCATAGACTCCCGTGTCTCCCAGGTGCACTCTTCTAGATTGTGGTGGTTCCATAGGACTTTCACCATTGGTATCTCTTTGTTTCTCAGCTTTCTGATCTGGGTGTCTAAGATCCGCACTGGCTGCTCTACATAGGTGAGATCACTTAAGATTTCCACCTCAGGTTCACTAAGAACCTTCTCTGGATCTGACACAAACTTCCTCAACATAGAAACATGGAATACCGGGTGAATTCTTTCCATAGAGGTAGGTAAATCCAGCTTATACGACACATTTCCGATCCTTTGCAAAATCTCAAAGGGACCAATGTACCGTGGGGCCAGTTTACCCTTCTTTCCAAAGCGAACCACTCCCTTCATTGGAGACACCTTTAACAATACCATATCCCCCTCCTGGAACTCTATCTGTTTCCTACGGATGTCTGCATAGCTTTTCTGTCTGCTAACAGCTGTCTTGATCCTCTCTCTGATGATAGGCACTAACTTGCTGGTAATCTCAACTAGCTCTGGCCCTGCAAGAGCCTTCTCTCCTACCTCTTCCCAGCAAACAGGTGTTCGGCACTTCCTCCCATACAAAGCTTCATAAGGGGCCATCCCTATGCTAGCATGATGGCTGTTGTTGTAGGCAAACTCCACCAGAGGTAGATGCTGCCTCCAAGAACCGCCAAAGTCTAACACACACATTCTCAACATATCTTCTATGATCTGGATGGTCCTCTCTGACTGACCGTATGTCTGTGGATGGAAAGCAGTGCTGAAATCCAATCTTGTGCCCAATTCACTCTGCAGACTCCGCCAAAACCTGGAGGTGAACTGAGGTCCTCTATCTGATACTATCGACACTGGAACTCCATGCAGCCTCACTATCTCGTCTACATACACCTGCGCCAACTTGTCCACAGAATAGTTACTCCTGACTGGAATGAAGTGGGCAGATTTGGTGAGTCTATCCACAATCACCCATATGGAGTCTAGTCTGTTAGATGTCGCCGGTAACCCCACTACAAAATCCATAGCTATGTTCTCCCATTTCCACTCTGGAATCGGCAGTGGGTTAAGCATTCCAGCCGGCTTCTGATGCTCTAGTTTCACCCTTTGACATGTCTCGCAGGCTGACACGAACTGTGCCACTTCTTTCTTCATTGCTGGCCACCAATATACTCTTCTCAGGTCTTGATACATCTTAGTGGCTCCAGGGTGAACGCTATATCTTGCATTATGAGCTTCCCTCATAATGTCTTCCTTTAAACTGGCGTCATCTGGTACACATAATCTCTTGCTGTGACGAAGAATTCCCTCACTGTCAAATCTGAACTCTGCACTGTTGCCAGACTGAACAGTCCTGGCAATCTTCACTAACTCAGGGTCTTCGTGCTGTTTCAGAGCCACTTGCTCTAGAAACACTGGTGTAACTCTCATCTGTGCAAGCAAAGCACCTGTACCAGATAACTGCAACTGTAGTCCTTCATCTATGAGTCTATAAAAGTCCTTCACCACCGGTCTTCTCTCTACTGCAATGTGGGATAAACTGCCAAGTGATTTCCGGCTTAAGGCATTAGCTACAACATTAGCCTTACCCGGATGATACTGGATCTTACAATCGTAATCACTGAGCAATTCTACCCACCGTCTCTGCCTCAAGTTTAACTCTCTTTGACTCAAGATGTGCTGCAGGCTTTTATGATCCGTATCGATCTCACACTTTACCCCATAGAGGTAATGCCTCCACATCTTAAGTGCAAAGATAACAGCTGCCATCTCAAGATCGTGTGTCGGGTAGTTTAGCTCGTGCTTCTTCAACTGTCTAGAAGCATAAGCTATCACTTTGTCATTCTGCATTAACACACAACCTAATCCCACTCGGGATGCATCACAGAACACTGTGAAGTCTTCATCATTAATCGGCAGAGCTAACACCGGTGCTGAAGTCAACTGTCTCTTCAACTCTTCAAAACTCACATCACAATCCTCTGACCATACAAATTTCTGATTCTTTCTGGTCAGTCTGGTCATAGGAGCAGCTATTTTTGAAAAATCCTGAATGAACCTCCGATAGTAGCCTGCCAAACCTAGAAAACTCTTGATCTCGGTCACTGTCGTGGGTGTAGGCCAATTGGCTACTGCCTCTACCTTCTTGGGATCTACTGCTATTCCTTTCTCTGAGACTACATGTCCCAAAAAGGCAATGCTCCTTAGCCAGAACTCACACTTGGAGAACTTGGCATACAAGCCATGCTCTCTCAACGTTTGCAAAACTATCCTCAGATGCTGGGCATGCTCCTCTGCATTCCTGGAGTACACCAAGATATTATCTATAAAGACGATCACAAAACGATCCAAGTACTCCCTGAAAACCCTGTTCATGAGATCCATGAATGCTGCAGGGGCATTAGTCAACCCGAACGGCATTACTAGGAACTCATAATGCCCATATCTGGTCCTAAAAGCAGTTTTGGATACATCTCCTTCCCTAATCTTCAACTGGTGGTATCCGGATCTCAGATCTATTTAAGAAAAACAACCTGCTCCTGCCAGCTGGTCGAAATGATCATTGATCCTGGGTAAAGGATACTTGTTCTTGATAGTGACTTTGTTCAACTGTCTGTAGTCGACACAAAGTCTAAGAGGTCCATCCTTCTTTTTGACAAACAAGACTGGAGCACCCCAAGGGGAGGTACTCGGACGGATGAAACCCTTAGCTACTAAATCCTGTAACTGCTCTTTCAACTCTCTCAACTCTGCTGGTGCCATCCGGTAGGGAGGAATAGAGATCGGTCTAGCACCGGGCATCAACTCTATCTCGAACTCTATGTCCCTATCGGGTGGTAGTCCTGGAAGCTCTTCAGGAAACACATCTGGGAATTCGTTCACAACTGGTACTGAGGACGGTTCCCTAACCCGACTGTCTAGCTCTCTCACATAAGCTAGGAACCCCTGACAACCTTTCCGCAACATCCTACAAGCCTGGAGGGCTGATATTAAACCCTTAGGTGTCCCTCTCCTGTCTCCTCTGAAGACACACTCTGACCCATCCTGGTCTCTGAGACTCACTACCTTGTCCCTGCAGTGCAAGGTAGCACTATAGGTAGATAACCAATCCATTCCTAGAATGACATCAAAATCTGTCAACTCTAGAACCACAAGGTCAGCTGGAAGGCATCTATCCTCTATAAACACTGGACTGAACTGTCAGACTGACTCTGCCAATGATGGGTCACATCTAGGTCCACTGATCCAAAGAGGACACTCTAACTCGGAGACTATCAACCCCAATCTCTCTGCGGCTCTATAAGAAATGAAAGAGTGAGAAGCACCGGGGTCAATCAAAGCATACACCTCTGAACACCCAATGATGAGATTACCTGACACCACTGTGTTCGAAGTGTCTGCCTCCTGTTGAGTCATGGTGAAAATCCGTGCTGGGGCTGACGGACCTGCACCTCGGGAACCCATCCCTGATGAAGAGGCTGCCCCTCTTCCTCTACCTCTGCCACTGCTTGGTGGACGGACTGAAGCTGCTGACTGAACGACACTACCTGAGGTCATCTGCTGGGATGGTGTAACCAAAGTCGCCTGAGGACATTCCCGTGCATAATGTCCCTCCTGCCCACATCTATAGCAGGCTGTAGATCCCAGCAAACAAGCTCCGCTATGTGGTCTCCCACACCTATTGCAAACTGGAATATCTGTGCCAGAACTGGAGCCGCTCCTCATTCCCAGACCCGTTTTAATCCGGTTCCAGAACTTGCCTCTCTTTCCTCTGAGTTTGTCCCATCTCTTCTTACTCGCACTTGCTGTACTCTGTGAGGAGGAACCTGGTTTAGTACCAGAAGACTGTGCCTTTGGTTGATTGACTACTCCTTGACTTATGGCACTGGCCTCCATCTTTCTAGCAGCATCCACAATGGAGTGGAAACTCTCCTTCTCCGCGTGGAGAATCAAAGAGAAATACCGGGGATGAAGCCTTGTGGCATATCTCTTTGCCTTCTTCTAATCTGTATCATACGCCTGACCCACGTATGGTAACAATTTCAGGAACTTATATGTATATTCATCAACACTCATCTCCTCCGTCTGTCTCAACTGCTCAAACTCCACAACCTTTAGCTCCCTAGAACTGTCAGGGAAAGCCCACCCAGCAAATTCGTTGGCGAACTCTTCCCATGTCATACTGTCAATTCTGGGGTCCACATAGTTCTTGAACCATTCTCTGGCTTTCTTGCACTTTAATGTGAACCCTGCCATCTCAATGGCCCTGCTATCATCTGCTCCCAACTCGCTTGTTATCATTCTGACTGCACTGAGATACTCAAAGGGATCATCTCCCGTATTGAATTTAGGAGCATCCAACTTTAAGTACTCAGTCATCTTCACCTTAGTTCCCCCTGAAGAACTGGGTTGTGCTTCAACAACAGGGACTATTGGTTCAGGTGGTGGTGGTGGAGGTACTGTTTCTCTGGATTCAGGCGATGCTGAACTTGGCTGAAAAGGTAGGGGTGGATACATATGATATGGTGGATAGAAGGAAGGATAGGGCATATATGGCATGTAGGGTGGATATGGGGCAAAGCTGGAGTAATCCGACGTGCCTCCCATCGGATACTCTGAGCCCTGAGGAAAGGGTGGATAGCCAAACCCTGAGGCATGTGCGCCTCCCTGGGACTCCCCCATACCTTCTTCTGATCTTCCTATACCCATACTGACCTCTCTCCTCTGATCCTCCTCCATAGAAACTCTCTCTTCGTCTGATCTTCCCCCTCTGCCTATTCCTCTTCTGCTCTCGTCAGAAGACCTTCTAGGGTCTCTTGACGTTCCCTCCCTGCTTGACCTGTGAGATCTTTCCCTTGGCAAGGCAGGTGGACGAGCAGCTGTACCCTCACTTACAGGTGGGACTCCAGTCAATCTCGCGGATCGACAAGTTCCTCGCATCTTAACTCTCTCTGGAAAACAACACATCACAGAGCACATAAGCAACACATATCAGCATACATCACATATAAACTAATGCACATGTATGAATCATGGCATTGCACATCAGCATATAGCGACAGGACTGACATCCTATCCTAGTGGACATGTTTCCCTATGGTGCCTGACCTGCTAAAACCTCTATAGGCCCAACTCTGTCTATATAGGTCCGACCATGTGAACCTAATGCTCTGATACCAATCTGTAACAGCCCGGAAACCGAACTGCCCCTGGCACTAGGATCCAGATCGACTTAAGATCGCTAGGACCCGTAGTAAGCCTGCTATCCTGACTGTGAACCTGTGACATCCCATACATGATCATATATTTTCTGTAAAAAACATAAAACTTTTCTTCATTCCAAGGCTTAACCTGTGCATGCACTATCTCTGTTCTCTACCAATCCCTACTAGAGCTCCTCATTGCTCTAGGCGGATAAAACTCATAATGTTAAGCCTGGTTTTCTCATAAACATACAACAATATATAAACATAAACTGATCATGTGAAAACACAAAAAGGGATTACAACTCTTATAATCAAGCACCATTCTATACACTGTACACATACATTATCTCTTTACATTTACATGTCCACACTGACTAACTATTACAAACTATATACTCTTCCTGTACCCTGCTGACTTCCCTCTGAATTCTGAACCTGCACAACTGGAGTTAGGGGAGAGGGATGAGCTACTATAGCCCAGTGAGTAGAACAGTAATAAAGAACAGGGGATAAAACATGCTCTCATGCAATGTATCACATCACAAGTAATCACATCTCAGCATGGACGGATCAACACTCCCTCTATACCATATGCCTGGTCCCCGTAGGGCTATTTCAGGTCCTTGTGCCTGGTCCCCGTAGGGCTGTTCCAGGTCTTTATGCCTGGTCCCCATAGGGCTGTTCCAGGTCTTTCCTCTGAGGGCTATTGAATCCTTACTATGTCCATACAGTCATAGAATCAAGGATAAATGCAATGCATCATATTCGTGTACACTAATGTACTCATCCTATAGCATATTCATGATGCATGAAGCATGATAAAATACTCGTTTCTCATATTAAAATACTAAGTTCAGTTCCACTCACCTCGGGTTGACTCTGAACTGACTCTGCAGGTTTTGAAACTGGACTCACTGCTGACCTCCCTGATTCCTCTGGTCCGTACCTACACAGGTGGACTCAAATGAGGGACCAAACTCACTCAAGAACATTTCTAAGAAACTCCCCAAAACCCTTCTAAACCATCCTAGAACATTCACAGAAAACATGCAAAAGAAGGCTGGACAGGGCACTTTCGGCGGCAGGTTCGGCGGCCGAAACCCCTCTCCAGAGACGAAACTCATGCATGTTCGGCGGCACCTTCGGCGGCCGAAGGTCTCGTCCAGAGACGAAACTCACATACTTTCGGCGGCCGAACTCCCTCTTTCGGCGGCCGAAAGTCCCTTTCTAAACCGAAAGCTTAGCTTTCGGGGGCAAGCTTTGGCAGCCGAAACTGCCTCCAAGCATGTTCGGCGGCCGAACCTTCTTTCGGCGGCCAAACCTGGTTTTGTCCAGGGGACAGAACCTTGCTCTGTTTCATGCAAACTTTGCCCAAAAACCTACAACATGCATATCAACTACTCTCAACTAGCACATACACATATATATTCACAAAGGGGTCTCAAACTATCCTAAACCCCAAACAAACATAGCACATAACACTTAAACATGAAAGATCACCAAAAACCTCACCTAAACCTAAACATGCATACTACCCATACAAACTTCATAAAACCTTCAAAAATCAACAAAGAAGGTTCAGGATCTGTACTTACCTCTTCTAAACAAGAGATTACACGATCCTAACGTGGAGATATAGAGAAATCCGTTCTCAAACTCTCCAAGCTTCAAACTTTGTTCTTTTTGCTTAAAACCTTCAAAAATCATCAAAACTCTTAAAACCTTGGAAAGATTTGAAGGAAATCATAAAAACCATGAAAGTCAACGTGAGAGAGGCTGGAACTCACCTCTGGCTGCAAGTGGAGGAGAAATAGCCTCCTTCCACCGACCCTTGGCCCTCTTATAGGTGGCTGGCCAGACCACCTTCGGCAGCCGAACGTGAATCCGAAACCATGCAATGTTCGGCGGCCGAAAGTGACCTTCGGCGGCCGAACCTTTGCATTTCTCCCTTGTTGCTTTTCTTTCAAAACTCATTTCCTTTCACACTTGAAGACATTCAAAACTCTTAAAACACACATGAAAACATATGTCTTACCCTTCTCGAGGGTTCCGACACTCGAGATTCCACCGAACTACAGGAATTTCGAGGCCGGGCTTGAGCCGGATATTACATGGGAATATTTTAGAGTCATGTTCTTGTGTGTTTGGTCCCTCATTTGAGTCCACCTGTGTAGGTTCAGACCCGAGGAACCGAGGACCCCAGCAGTGAGATAGCTGCTTCAGAGTCTTGTCTGAGCTAGCCAGAGGTGAGTAGAATGACTCTTTATGTTTCAAAGCAAATAATGAAATTTTTAGCATGATTCACGCATCATGAATACTATGAGATATATTAGGTTGTTTGCATTAGAATTCACGAATATGTTGCATTGCATATTATGTTGTTGATGTGGATGAACATTGAATGATCCATTAGTCCTCGTATGATATGGTATGATGATGATACAGTATGGAAGTCCAGGAAGACCCATTCTACGTCCCTGGCACAATGTAAGAGAAAGTCCAGGAAGACTCATTCTACGTCCTTGGCACATTGGAATGTTATGACATGTTAGTAAGAGGAAGTCCAGGAAGACCCATTCTACGTCCCTGGCACTATTGGATATGTAGAGGACTATTGGTGAAAAGTTCATCCTTAATGTGATTTGTTTGTGATGTGATACATTTCATGAAAGCATGAATTTTAAATATAATGTTTTATTATTCTGCTCACTGGGCTCTAGTAGCTCACCCCCTTTCCCTTAATCCCCCAGGTTTGCAGGTACGGGATAGAGCAAGAAGTCAAGAGTAAAGTTATGTTCTATGTAATAGTTAGCTGTGGACATGAGAATGATGTAATGTATAGTACAGCTATGTAATGTAATGATGAGTATTGAGGTTTAGAATTGTGCTTGACCCTAGTATGTTGTTAATCCCTTTTTGGTTACATGATCTTTTAATGAAATGTTTTATGATGTTATGTAAACCAAACTTAAAATATGATATGTTACCCCATTGGAGTATTGATGAGGACTCCAGTGTGGAGTTGATGGTTATGCTTATGAGTTGTGCATGCACAGGTTGAGTTTGGTAAATGAATGAGAAAAGTTCAAAATTTTTATGTATGTGTTGATCATGTATGGGATTAAACAGGTGTACAGGTTGTATGTTAGGCTTGCTACGGGTCCCGGAGGCCTTAAGCCGATCTGGATCCTAGCGCCGGTAGTGGTCCGATTTTTTAATCGTTATAGATTGGTATCAGAGCCTGGTTCAAATGGTCGGACCTAGAGTGTCGGGCTCATAGATGTTCTAGAAGGTCAAGCACAATAGGAAAATCATGTCCACTAGGATAGGATGTAGAGTCCTGTCGTGAATGATGATGTGAAATGCCATGATTTTATGCATGTGCATTGATGATATGCTATATATGTGATGTATGTGATGCGGGTTCATGTGCTTTCACATGAACCATTTAATGCTAATGTTATGTGGTGTGAGCTGTTTTTCAGTAAAGCAAGATGAGAGGAACTCGTCGATCTGCACGATTGACTGGAGTGCCACCCCAGGACGAGGGCACGGATGCCCGTCCTCCTGCATTACCTAGGGCAATGTCCTGCAGGTCTAGCAGGGAAAGAGCATCAAGGGACCCTAGAAGGTCTTTTGATGTGAGCAGAAGGGGAACAATGTAAGGTGGAATGTCGGATGATGTGGGGAATGATATGGATGTGGACCAGAGGAGGGATGACAGTCTTGGAGTGAGTATATCTGAAGAGGGTATGGGAGAGTCTCAAGGAGGCACTCAGGCCTCGGGATTTGTTCAGCCACCCCAGTACCCACCCTTTTCACAGAATCCCGGGTATTCGATGGGAGGTACATCGGATTACCCCAGCTTTAACCCTTATCACTCTCACATGCCATACCCACCTTTCTACCCACCATACCCACAGTACCCTATGTACCCACCCCCATCTTTCTACCCAGGTCCAGCAAACCCTACCCCGGGGAATGTTGCACCTCCTCCACCACCAGCAGAACCTACTGTCCCAGAAACCCAAATGCCTAAGCCTAGCTCATCTGAAGGGAGCAAGGTCAAGATGACCGATTACATGAAGTTGGGTGCTCCCCAGTATGAAACAGGTGATGACCCGTTTGAGTACCTTGGGAGGGTCAAGATGATTACAGATGAGACAGGAGTTGATGACAGTAGAGCCATTCAGATGGCTGGGTTCACACTAAAATGTAAAAAGGCCCGAGAGTGGTTTAAAAACTATGTGAGCCCGAGGTTGGATAGCCTATCATGGGAGGAATTTGCTGATGAGTTTGCAGGATGGGCTTTCCCTGACAGTTCAAGGGAGTTGAAGATGATTGAGTTTGAGCAGTTGAGGCAGACAGAGGAGATGAGTATGGATGAGTATACATATAGGTTTTTGGAGCTGTTGCCATTCGCTGGGCAAAATCTGGACACAGATCAGAAGAAGTCAAGGAGGTATATCATGAGGCTTCATTCCAGGTATTCCTCCTTGATCCAGTCAG
This sequence comes from Manihot esculenta, assembly GCF_001659605.2. NCBI lineage: Eukaryota > Viridiplantae > Streptophyta > Magnoliopsida > Malpighiales > Euphorbiaceae > Manihot > Manihot esculenta. The sequence continues at coordinate 29,174,523 of NC_035162.2, forward strand.
CAGAGAGGGAGAGTTTCCATGCCATAGTGGATATGGCTCGGAGGATGGAGGCTAGTGTAATAATCGAAGGGAAAGTCAAGCAGTCAGTAGCACAGCCTTCTGGTTCGAAGAACCCAGGTGGGGGAAGGTTAGACCCTTTTTCTTTGAGTTCAGGCAGTAAGAGGTGGAGCAATACCACCAAGAAGAAGTCAAAGAAGAACAAGTTCTGGAACAAGATCAAGTCAGGTCTGGGATTAGGAAGTGGCTCGAGCTCAGGTGCAGATAATGCAGTATGTATGAAGTGTGGGAAGCCGCACAAAGGAGTATGTCGGTTTGAGACGACAGCCTGCTTCAGATGTGGGCAGGAGGGACACATGGCACGGGAGTGTCCTAGAGCAGCTTTTGTGGCATAGTCCCAGCAGACAGTTTCGGGTAGTGTGGCTCAGCCAGCAGCTCCAGCCACGACTCAGACCAGTGGTAGAGGCAGAGGGAGAGGGGCAGCCTCTTCTTCAGCGGGTTTCAGGGGTGAAGGTCCATTAGCTCCAGCACAGATCTTCACGATGACTCAGCAGGAGGCAAATGCATCAAACACCGTGGTGTCAGGTAATCTCATCATTGGTTGTTCAGATGTTTATGCCTTAATGGACCCTGGTGCATCTCATTCTTTTATTGCTCCGAGAGCCGTCGAGAGGTTGGGTTTGATGGTCTCTGGGTTAGAGTGTCCCCTATGGGTCAGTGGACCCAAGTGTGATCCGTCAGTGGCAGAGTCAGTCTGCCAGTGTAGTCCAGTTTTTGTTGAGGGGAAATGCCTTTCCGCCGACCTTGTGGTTCTAGATTTGACAGATTTTGACGTCATTCTAGGGATGGATTGGCTATCTACCCATGGTGCTACCTTGGATTGCAGAGACAAGGTAGTCAGGTTCAGATGTCTGGATGGGTCAGAGGTTGTCTTCAGAGGAGACATGAGGGGTACACCTAGAGGTTTGATATCAGCCCTACAGGCTCGTAGGTTGCTCAGGAGGGATTGTCAAGGTTTTCTAGCTCATGTGAGAGAGCTGGATAGTCATGTCAGAGAGCCCGCCTCAGTGCCTGTGGTCAGAGAGTTCTTAGTTGTTTTCCCAGACGAGCTGCCAGGTTTACCACCTGCTAGGGAGATAGAGTTCAAAATAGAGTTGATGCCTGGAACCAGACCGATCTCTATCCCTCCCTATAGGATGGCACCAGCAGAGTTGAAGGAGCTTAAGGAGCAGTTGCAAGAGCTGGTAGATAAGGGCTTCATCCGACCGAGTACCTCGCCTTGGGGTGCTCCAGTGCTATTTGTGAAAAAGAAAGATGGATCCCTTAGACTTTGTATCGACTACAGGCAGTTGAACAAAGTCACTACCAAGAATAAGTACCCGTTGCCAAGGATCGACGATCTATTCGACCAGCTAGCAGGAGCAGGTTGTTTCTCCAAGAAAGATCTGAGATCCGGGTACCATCAGCTGAGGATAAGAGAAGAGGATGTACCGAAGACGGCGTTCAGAACCAGATATGGGTCCTATGAGTTCCTTGTAATGTCGTTCGGGTTGATCAATGCCCCTGCAGCATTCATGGATCTCATAAACAGAGTTTTCAGTCAGTATCTGGATCAATTTGTTATTATCTTCATAGATGATATCTTAGTGTACTCCAGGAATGCAGAGGAGCATGCCCATCATCTGAGGTTAGTTCTGCAGACCTTGAGGGAACATGGCTTGTATGCCAAGTTCTCCAAGTGTGAGTTTTGGCTGAGGATCATTTCATTCTTGGGGCATGTTGTGTCAGAAAATGGAATAGAGGTGGACCCCAAGAAGGTGGAAGCCGTAGCTAACTGGCCTAGACCCACTACAGTGACAGAGATCAAGAGCTTCTTGGGTTTGGCAGGTTACTACAGGAGGTTCGTTCAGGACTTCTCTAAGATTGCATCTCCTATGACCAGACTGACTAAGAAGAATAAGAGGTTTGTGTGGACTGACCAGTGTGAAGAGAGCTTTGAAGAGCTAAAGAAGAGGTTGACATCGGCACCGGTGTTAGCTCTGCCAACTAGTAATGAAGACTTCACAGTCTTTTATGATGCGTCCCATGTGGGACTGGGTTGTGTGCTGATGCAGAATGAAAGGGTGATTGCTTATGCTTCTAGGCAGCTGAAGAAGCATGAGTTGAATTACCCTACACATGACCTAGAGATGGCAGCTGTAATCTTTGCACTCAAGATGTGGAGGCATTACCTTTATGGGGTAAAATGTGAGATCTTCACAGATCATAAAAGCTTGCAGTACATCTTGAGTCAGAGAGAATTAAATCTAAGGCAGAGAAGATGGGTAGAACTACTTAGTGACTATGATTGCAAGATTCAGTACCATCCGAGTAAGGCGAATGTTGTGGCAGACGCCTTAAGCCGGAAATCACTTGGCAGTTTGTCCCATATTTCAGCAGAGAGAAGACCAGTGGTGAGGGAGTTCTTCGAGCTCTTTAATGAAGGTTTGCAGTTGGAGTTGTCTAGTACAGGTGCTTTAGTAGCCCAGATGAGAGTGGCACCCATGTTTCTAGAGCAGGTGGCTCAGAAACAGCATGAGGACCCAGAGTTAGTGAAGATTGCCAGGACTGTTCAGTCAAGCAAGAATGAAGAGTTCAGATTTGACAGCAAGGGGATCCTCCGCTATGGGAATAGATTGTGTGCACCAGACGACGTGGATTTAAAGGGAGACATTATGAGAGAAGCTCATAATGCCAGATACAGTGTTCACCCTGGAGCCACCAAAATGTATCAAGATCTGAAAAGAGTTTATTGGTGGCCAGCTATGAAAAGAGAAGTGGCACAGTTCGTGTCAGCCTGCGAGGTATGTCAGAGGGTGAAGCTGGAACATTAGAAGCTGGCTGGAATGCTCAACCCACTACCTATTCCAGAGTGGAAATGTGAGAATATAGCTATGGACTTCGTTGTGGGGTTACCGGCAATGTCCAACATATTAGACTCCATATGGGTGATTGTGGACAGGCTGACCAAATCTGCTCACTTCATCCCTATCAGGAGTGGCTATTCTGTGGACAAGTTAGCGCAAGTGTATGTTGATGAGGTTGTCAGGTTGCATAGGGTTCTTGTTTCAATAGTGTCTGATAGAGGACCCCAGTTCACCTCCAGATTTTGGCGGAGTCTGCAGAATGCTATGGGTACCAGGTTGGATTTTAGCACTGCTTTCCATCCACAGACTGACGGACAATCAGAGAGGACCATCCAGACAATAGAGGATGTGTGTGCTAGATTTTGGCGGTTCTTAGAGGCAGCATCTACCTTTGGTGGAGTTTGTCTACAATAACAGCCATCATGCTAGCATAGGGATGGCTCCATATGAAGCTTTGTATGGAAGGAAGTGCAGGTCGCCTGTCTGTTGGGAAGAAGTTGGAGAAAAGGCTTTGGCAGGGCCTGAGCTAGTAGAGATCACCAGCAGAGTGGTGCCCATAATCAGAGAAAGGATCAAGGCTACTGCAAGCAGGCAGAAGAGTTATGCAGATGTCCGCAGAAGTAGAGTTTCAGGAGGGAGATTTGGTATTGCTCAAGGTGTCTCTGATGAAAGGGGTGATTCGGTTCGGGAAGAAAGGTAAGCTAGCTCCACGGTACATTAGACCCTTTGAAATCTTGCAAAAGGTCGGGAGTGTATCGTATAAACTGGATTTACCTGCTTCAATGGAGAGAATCCATCCGGTTTTCCATGTTTAGATGTTAAGAAAGTTCGTGTCAGATCCGGGCAAGGTTCTTAGTGAGCCTGATGTGGAGATCCAAGAAGATCTCACCTATGTTGAGCAGCCGGTGCGGATCCTAGACACCCAAATCAGAAAGCTAAGAAACAAGGAAATCCCGATGGTGAAAGTCCTTTGGAATCACCACAACATTGAGGAGTGTACCTGGGAGACACGGGAGTCCATGCTCCAGCAATATCCTCATCTCTTCTACGGTGAGTATTATGTGTTTTTGTTGTATGTTCATGTTTTATGCTATGCATGTGTTGTTTGGTGAACATTCGGGGATGAATGTTCTTAAGGGGGGGAGAATGTAATACCCGGCTAGACTCCGGTATCGGAATTCCTACCGTCCGGTGGAATCTCGGATGTCGGAAACTTCTAGAAGGGTAAAATCATGTTTTTATAAAATGTTTTAATGTATTTTATGATTTTAAGTAAGAAGGAAATTAAGTTTTGACTGAAAAAGACCAAGGAGGCATTTCCAGGTTCAGCCGCCGAATCTCAAGTTCGGCCGCCGAACGTGGGATAGTTTAGGGGGGCAAGTTAGGCTTCTGAAAGTGGCTCAAGTTTGGCCGCCGAACCCCATGTTCGGCCGCCGAACTTGCATGAGTTTTGGAGGCACTTTAGGCTGCCGAAGGTGGTCTGGCCAACCCCTATATAAGGGCTCCATGGCCGAAACGGGCGAGTTTTCTCCCCATTTTCGGCCAACGGTGAGTCCATGCTCTCCCATGGTTGATTTTTGATGTTTTCCTCCAATCTTTCAAGTTTTAACAAGTTTTATCTTGGTTTGAAGATATTTGAGAAAAAAAGCAAGTTTTGGAGCTTGGAGAACCAAGGAGTGAAATTGCTCCCATCTCTGAGTTAGATCGCCTCTCCTCTCGATCTCCAAGAGGTAAGAGTAGATCCTTAGCTCATTTTATGTTTTAAAGAAGTTTTATAAAGGTTTATGGGGTAGAAGTGCATGTTTAGGTTATTTTGAGTTTATGGGTTTATGTTGAGTTTTTTAGCAATGTGGGTTGTTATGTATGTTTGATGTGTTGTAGTTGGGGTTAAGGATAGTTTGAAGCCCCTAGGAGCTTATGTATATGTGTATGCATGTTGTGGAAGTGTTGTGTTTGAATTGAATGGTTTGGGAGGCAAATGTGCATGATTGGAGGCTGAGTTCTGCCTTTGGAAGAACTCAGGTTCGGCAGCCAAAAGGACTTTCGGCCACCGAACCTGCCTGTGGAGGACAGCCTTTGGCTGCCGAACCCTGCCCTCGAAAGTGGACTTTCGGCTCTGGAAGGGAGTTTCGGCTGCCGAAGGTGCCGCCAAACATGCATGAGTTTCGTCTCTAGAGAGAACCTTCGGCCGCCAAAAGCGCCGTTGAAGGTGCATGACTTTCGGCTCTGGAGGGACTTTCGGCCGCCGAACCTGCCGCCGAAAGTGCCCTGTTCAGCCTTCCTTTGCATGATTTCTATGATTGTTTTAAGGTGTTTTAGGGGGTTTTGGGGAGTATTTTAGAGTCATGTTCTTGTGTGTTTGGTCCCTCATTTGAGTCCACCTGTGTAGGTTCGGACCCGAGGAACCGAGGACCCCAGCAGTGAGATAGCTGCTTCAGAGTCTTGTCTGAGCTAGCCAGAGGTGAGTAGAATGACTCTTTATGTTTCAAAGCAAATAATGAAATTTTTAGCATGATTCACGCATCATGAATACTATGAGATATATTAGGTTGTTTGCATTAGAATTCACGAATATGTTGCATTGCATATTATGTTGTTGATGTGGATGAACATTGAATGATCCATTAGTCCTCGTATGATATGGTATGATGATGATACGGTATCGAAGTCCAGGAAGACCCATTCTACGTCCCTGGCACATTGGAATGTTATGACATGTTATGTAAGAGGAAGTCCAGGAAGACCCATTCTACGTCCCTAGCACTATTGGATATGTAGAGGACTATTGGTGACAAGTTCATCCTTAATGTGATTTGTTTGTGATGTGATGCATTTCATGAAAGCATGAATTTTAAATATAATGTTTTATTATTCTGCTCACTGGGCTCTAGTAGCTCACCCCCTTTCCCTTAATCCCCTAGGTTTGTAGGTACGGGCTAGAGCAGGAAGTCAAGAGTAAAGTTATGTTCTATGTAATAGTTAGCTATGGACATGAGAATGATGTAATGTATAGTACAGCTATGTAATGTAATGATGAGTATTGAGGTTTAGAATTGTGCTTGACCCTAGTATGTTGTTAATCCCTTTTTGGTTACATGATCTTTTAATGAAATGTTTTATGATGTTATGTAAACCAAACTTAAAATATGATATGTTACCCCATTGGAGTATTGATGAGGACTCCAATGTGGGGTTGATGGTTATGCTTATGAGTTGTGCATACACAGGTTGAGTTTGGTAAATGAATGAGAAAAGTTCAAAATTTTTATGTATGTGTTGATCATGTATGGGATTAAACAGGTGTACAGGTTGTATGTTAGGCTTGCTACGGGTCCCGGTGGCCTTAAGCCGATCTGGATCCTAGCGCCGGTAGCGGTCCGATTTTCGGGTCGTTACATGGGCAGAGGACTTTCGGCGGCAGGTTCAGCAGCTGAAGGTCCTCTACAGATCCGAAAGTCGGGGTCTTTCGGGGGCAGGTTCGGTGGCCGAAAGTCCTCCACAGATTCAAAAGTCAGGGACCTTCGGGGGCAGGTTTGGCGACCAAAACTCTCTTACAGATCCGAAAGTGCATGCTTTCGAGGGCATGTTAGGCGGCCAAAAGGCTGCCTCCCATGCAGGTTCGACGATCGAACCCTGCTTCAGCGGCCGAACCTGGGTTCTCCAGAATGGCAGAACCCGATCCTGCCCTATGCATTTCAGCCCCAAAACTCTCAAATCCTCACATCCAACTTCCCACAACATGCATACTCACTCCAACATGCATAAGGGGTATAAAAACTAGCCTAAACCCCAACAAACAACAACAAAACACAAGAGGAAACATACATTCATCAAAACCCAACTCAAAGCCTATAACCTTAGATCTAGCCATATTATGCATTTTTAACCCTTAACCCCTTTTAAAACTTACTTAAAACATATAAAAAGGCAAGGATTTACACTTACCTCTTGAAGATCTAAGGTAGATGCAACCCAAGCTTAGAGTTGAGGAGAAATGGTCTCCCAAACTTTAAAATCTTGGATCCAAGCTTAAAACTTCAAAAACAAGCGAAAACTCATGAAAATTTGAAGGAAAAACATAAAATCATCAAAGGAAGGGCAAGAACTCTGATAGAGCATATTTTAGTCCATATTTTCATGATCTTATTAATGTTTCTTTGCACCTATTCTACCTAATTTTGTGGTTTTAATCATGTTTTGCAAATATTAGGTGTGAAGAAACAAATTGGAGAAAATGCTCTTAAAAAGGCCAAAAAGTACCCAAATTCAGCAACCTTCGGAAGCACTTTCGGAAGCCAAAAACCAGTCCCCTTCGGCGGCACTTTCGGCGGCCGAAAGAGGACTCCAGAGACGAAAGTCGACCACCTTCGGCGGCATCTTCGGCCGCCGAACCTTGCGTCCAGAGCCGAAAGTCCAGCCTCCGAAACTCATTTTAGGCAGCCGAAAATGCCTCCCAATGCACACTTTCCTTATTCAAGAAGCCATATCTCAAGTTGCCATATTTGAGGAGCCAAACAAGGGAAGTATTTTGAGATCCAAATCCTCAAGATTCACATTCAAATATTGGATTTCAAGATCAAGCTTATTAAGGAAGCTAAATCCAAAGATCACATGTTTCCCACTTAGTATCATGCACATTCAAAATTCAAAAGGAGGCTCCACCTTCCTTATTAGTGCATGGACAGCCTCTTAACTCTTTAGGCAACTTCTTGAAGACCTTGGGCAGCAATTAAAAAGACCAAAGAGCCCCCACTTGCCCCCCCATCACATGCATCTCGTTTTTGCCTTCACCCATGCACAAAGAAGGCACATATGGGACCAAGGGCACTTTGGACAGCCTCTAAAAGACTCATGGACTGCCACCAAACCCTAAGGAGCCTCTCAAGATCTATTTAAAGGCTTCAAGAAGACTAGGAAGGCAGATTTGGTTCCACCACTTCTCCAAGAATTCGTCCAAGGCTCTTCCACCACTTAGTTCTTCATCTTCTTTCTTATTTTCTTTAATTTTCTGTTTTGGTTCAGCCATGAGTGGCTGAAACCCTTATTCTAGTTGAAGTTTGATTGAAACTAAGGTTGTTTAAAAGGTTGTGAGATCTGAACATAAAGTATTGTCTTTGATTTTATTCAATATTCATGCAATTGTGCTTTGATTCCAAGATTGCTTTGTTGTTTTGATCAAATTGGCCACTTGATTCTTGATTGCAAAGCTAATTAATTGTTGGATTAGGATATTTGTTAGTCCGTAATTGCTGGAAATATTCTGTCCATAGAACACTTGGTGTAAAAATCCAAGAAATTGTATGATCTAGCAACATCTCATGCGTTTGAGTAGCTAGGGTTTGGATCTTTCTTGTTCTTCATGCAATTGGCAATGGTTTTGATGCCTATGGCCCAAGGACGTTCCTTGGCAATTTGTTGATTAGTAATTGGTTAGAGGACGTTCCCTAATCAGTTTGTTCATAAGGAAAGACACGGTGGTGAGAAGCGTCTTCCACCCCCATAACCAACCTATTGAATCAATCAAGATAACCATGTTTCAATGATCAACCCAAACAACCAAAGTGGATCCATATCTTCAACTAGACTTTTCTCATATTGATTTCTTCTTTTATTTTAATTACTTGCTGTTTTAATTGCTCACAATAGTTGTTAGACAAATCAATCTCAAAACCCCCCCCCTTTTTACTTTTATTGCACTTTACTTTAATTCAGCTTTTAGTTACTTGCTTTCCATTGTGTTTTCAATTAGTTCTCTTGGTCTTGATTGAGAAAAATAAATAGGTAATCAATTCTCTGTGGATTCGATCATTCACCACTATCTGCAGTTGTAAATTGTAGGTAACCAAGAAGATTATTTTTGACCGGCTTCGACAACCGCACTGTCAAACTCACCTTTGCTCGAATATGGAGAGAGAAACTCCCCCATTTTCGGACTGCAGGCCTCTTATAGGTGGCTGGCCAGACCACCTTCGGGGGCTGAAAGGAGATCTCCCGCGGCAGCACCATGTTCAGCGGCCGAACCTGGGCTTGTCCCTCAAAAACATTTTTCTTTCATTTTAAAACTTTAACTCAAAACCAAACAATAAAATCATGAAAAACATTTTGTAAAAACATATTTTACCCTTCTAAGAGGTTCCGGTATCCGAGATTCCGGATTCCAACGGGGATTCTGTCGGAAGGTTGGAATTCCGACAGCAGAGTCTAGCCGGGTATTACAGAAAGGATCAACTATATCTATGATGCAAAGAGAAAAATTATCATCAGGATACTTTATTGCATCATTGACTCGCGGTTGTCGAAATCGGTCAAAAATATCCTTTCCGATTATCAACAATATTACTACTGCAGATAGTGGTAAAGGATCGAATCCACAGAAAATTGGAAACTTACCTATTTTTCTTAACAAGACCAAAAGAATTAACTGAAAGCAAATAACTGAAAGAGAAGTAAACTGAAACGAGATAAACCGAAAGCAAATAAACTGAAAGTAAAATGGGGGGGTTTTGAGATTGATTTAATTAATCTAATTTTGAAAGCAATAAAAGAAGACAAATAATTAAAACACTATAAAAAAATGGACTATCAGCGACGGATTTAGCGACGGAAATTACTTCCGTCGGAAAAAAAAATTTAGCGACGGAATTAGCGACAGATCAGCGACGAATATTTTATTTTGGTATTTCTAACAGATTTTCGATGGATTAGCGACAGATTATAAAAAAATTAGCGACGGAATAAATTTCGTCGCTAATCCGTCAGAAAATGCAAATAATATAAAAAAAAAAAAACCTAATCATCTCTTTCATCCTCACTTCTAATTTTAGCCGCCCACTTCCTCTCCTCTCCTCTCATCTCCTGGATGCCACATCTTTCTCCTTGCCGCAATCGCTGCCGCCGCAGTCGTTGATCCCGTCACTGTCGCCGCTGCTGGACGCTCGCCACTGCTGGACGCTCCTCTCACCACCACAGCGTTGCCGCTCGCCACTGCCGCCACTGCCGCCACTTCCACCACTGCCTATCAAATAAGTGTCTACTTTGATTTTTAGTTTCTTTTTATTATATTATTGAAATTTTGAGTTTTAGTTTTTGAATATGTTATGATATAGTGAAAATATTATTCATTTAGTTATAAATTTGTATTAATCAAAATATATTTTTAATTTTACTAATTATATTTCAAAAAAAATATTGTTGTGGACAGCAAGCACAACAGCAGCTACTGCTGCTGCCGCTGCCCAGCAGCAGCTTGCTGCTGTGCGCAGCAGCTGCTTGCTGCTTGCTGCGCGCAGCAGCTTGCTGCTGGGCAAGCAGCTGCCTAGAGTTATTCTTATATTTAAATTATTATTCTATTAAATTTAATCATTAAATTATAATAATTTGATCATTTAAATTTTATTTTTATAATAATTTTGTCCCTTTAATTTTTAATAATTGATAACAATTTAGCTTTAAAGTTATAGTATTTGTAAAAATTGAGTATCTTCGATTTAAGTTAACTTTTGTAATTTACGATTTAAATTTAATAAAATAGCTATTTTACTGATAATATAAAATATTAGAAATTAAATTATTTATTATTTAAAAAAAAGATTAAATTATGAATTTACCTTTATATTATTTAACTATTTATAATTAACTTTTAATTTTAAAATAGATAATTATTTTATTATTTAAATAAATAAATTATTCATATATCACTGATTGTAGATATTTATCATTTAAAATTAATGTATATTTAAATTTTTTATTTATGAGTTTAATTAATTTTATTTTATAATTATGTAGGATAATTATTAAAAATTAATAATTTTGATAATATTTAAATTAATTTTTTGTGTGATAAGATTATTAAAATAATAAATTTAAATATTAATTAAAAATATTAAAATAATTATCATGATATCTTATCATTGTATTTAAATTGTTAATTTTTTGAGTTTCATTAATTTTATTTGACAATTAATTAATATATTTTAATAATTATTATCTTAAATTTTTATCCTTGATGTAATTTGTGCATTTAAAATTTTGATATTTTTTAACATATTTACCATTAAATTTATAGATTTTGATTTATATATATATATTCATAATTAAAATTTTTAGATATGATTATTAAAATAACAAACTTAAATATTATTTAAAAATATTAAAAATAATTATCATAATATTAAAATATTAGATAATAAATTCAAATTTAAAAGATGAAATTATAAGATATATGAAATGATTATCACAAATTAATAATTTTTTAAAAAATAAGATAGTAAAGCGATTACTTTAATTTTAATTGTTGTGGGCAGCAAGCACAGCAGCAAGTATGCTGCTGTGCGTATTATTTTTTCCAGAGGAAATGAATGGATTAACAAACTAATCTATTAATTTAACTTTTTTTAAAAAATAATAATATTTAAAAGTAGTTAGTTAATTAAAGACATGAATTAAAATAGTATTTGTGGATTTGTTTTACATGCCTTCCTTTCAACTCTACTTTGATATGTTACTTATGGACAATTATTTTTTCAGATGCCTCGAAGAGCAGTATCATCCAGAGGTAGAGGACATAGCCAGCATCTGTCTATGAATGAAATAGATGAGGCAGTACAGGTGTAGGAGGAAATACTGGAGCACACTCCACAAGCATTAGGGGGCCAAGCAATTCATAGATTAGTTTTAAATTTTATGAATATTGTTAAGTATTATGGATTTATTTTAAATTTTATGAATATTGTAAAGTATTATGAATTTATTTTAAATTTTATGAATATTGTTAAATATTATTGATTTATTTTAAATTTTATGAATATTGTTAAATATTATGAACATTAATTATAATTTTTATGAATGATATTTAATTTATATTCAATATGATTCTTAATTATAAATTATTTGATTATATAGAGAATATTTAAATAAAAGCAGGAATTTTTTTTTGTGATCGAATTTTAACAGACTAGCGACGGATTTATGAGAATATTTATTAAAATGTCTTAATATTTCCGACGGATTTCCGACGGAAAATTTCTGTCGCTAATTATTTCTGACAGATTAGCGACGGATTGTTATACGATGAATTTAGATATTTCCGACGGATTTAGCGACGAAAAAAGTCGTAGTTAAAATTTTCCTACGGAATTATCTGTTGGAAAATTCGTCGCAAATTTTTCTGACAGAGTTAAAATCCGTCGGAAATCCGTCGCTAATATTTCAGACGGAAGCCCGATCCGTCGGAAAAAATTAGCGACATGACTTTAAGCGACGGATTTGAGTCCGTCGGAAATCTGTCGCTGAAAGTTTTAGCGACAGATTTTTGACTATCAGCGACGGAAAAATCCGTCGCAGATAGTCTGTTTTTTTGTAGTGAAATAAAGGAAATCAATAATGATAAAGCTCTAATTGAAGAATCGGATTCACTTCAGTTGTTGGGATTGATCATTGAAACTTATGTTCTTTTGATTGATTCAATAGATTAGTTATGGAGATGGAAAAGCTTCTCACTACCATGTCTCTCCTTAATTATAAACCAATTAGGGAACATCCTCTAATTAATCACTAATCAAAAAGTTGCCAAGGAACGTCTTTGGGCCTTAGGCATCAAAACAACTGTTAATTGCATTAAAAGATAGAGGGAGTCAATCCTAGCTACCCAAACGCATGAGATGTTGCTAGATCATACAATTTTCTTAGTTTTTACACCAAGTGTTCTTATGTTTGAACAATCCAAGCAATTACGGACTTAAAATTATCCAAACTAATAATATATTACCTTACAATCAAAAATCAACTGGCCACATTGATCAAAATAACAAAGCAATAATAGAATCAAGCATGGAATTGTATGAATATTGAATAAACCAAAGACAAACAACTTATGTTTAGATCTCACATTCCATAAAACAATTTAAGTTTCAATCAATCTTCAACTAGAATAAAAGGTTTCAGCCACTCATGGCTGAAACAAAAAAAGAAAATAAAAAAAGAAAGAAGAAGAAGAGATGGTGCCACTTGCAATCCCGTAGGTGTGTCCAAGGGAGAGTAGAAAAAGTATGGGGAGGCTCCTTATGTGTCTTTTTATAGTTGAAAGTGTTGCCCTAGGTCCTTACTTGCTGCCCAAGAGGCTACTTGCTACCCAAGTTGTGTCTGAAAAGGAAAGAATCGCGTTGCAAGGTCTTCAGAAGGAATGAGGCGCGTGGATGGCTCTTCAAAAAGAAGGTGGCGCGCGAATGGGTTGTGCAAAGGGAAAGATATGCTGTCCAATCTTTCCTTTTTAGGTGGAGCCTTCGTTTGAATTTCAAATCTTGAATGCTGAATGCAAGAGAGGCAAGTGCGTCTTCTTGAAATCTTGCTGCCTAAATAGGAAGATCTGACTGCTGAGGTGTCTGCACGTCTTTAAGCAAGGAAAGAAAGATCTGCAATTTGAATTTCAAATAATCTTCTGACTGCGCTTTCCTTATCTGTTTTTGCTTCTGCACTTTCCTTATTTGACACTTTCCATATTTGAAAACTTTCCTTATCTGAAAACTTTCCTTATTTGGCACTTTCCATATCTGAAAACTTTCCTTATTTGGCACTTTCCATATCTGAAAACTTTCTTTATTTGGCACTTTCCATATTTGGCACTTTTTGGCAGTTTTAAGAGCATTTTCGCCAGATTGTCTCTTTACACCTAATATCTACAAAACAAGATTAAAACCACAAAATTAGGCAGAAATGGTGTAAATAAACATCAATAACGTTAGGATAAAATGGGCTAAATTATGCTCTATCAATCATAGACATTAAATTTTACCTCTTCTCCTTCAAACTCCATTGTAAACATGCCTTCGTGCACATCGATCTTTGTTCTAGCTGTGCTAAGGAATGGACTTCCTAGCATCAAATCTATAGAGTTAGATGAACTGTCATCTTCCATGTCTAAGATAAAAAAAGTCTACTGGAAAAATTAATTTCCCTACTTGGACCAAGACATCCTCCAACACACCCTTTGGATAAACTATTGATCTATCGGCGAGTTGGAGTGTGATTCCTGTTTATTTCAAAGGACCTGCATCCAAAGACAAATAAATAGACGGAGGCTTAACATTTATGGAAGCTCCTAAATCACACATTACCTTCTTCATTTCAAAGTTTCCAACTTTACATGATATTGCAAACATGCCTTTGTCTTTACATTTTTGTGAAATTTTTCTTTGAAGTACAACTGATACATTTCCTCCTACTTTTATTTTTTCATGCCCATATAATTTCCTTTTATTAGTGCAAAGCTCTTTTAGAAATTTTGCATACCTGGGTATTTACTTTATAGTTTCAAGAAGGGTATATTCACCTAGACTTGCGAAAAATCTCCAAGATCTCTTTTTCTTCCCTTTCCTTTTTGGATTGAGCAAGTCTTTTAGGAAAAGGAGGACGTGTTACCTAGATTAGGGGCTGTTCTACCTCTGATTTTTGGGGCTGGTTCTCTGCTGAAATTTTCAATTCTACTTCTGGCATCAGGTCTATCGCACTACCTTGGTGGTGGGAGGGCAGTTTCCCTTGAGATTCCAGCTTGCTCCCTAATGTAGCAAGTTGGCTTACTTGATTTTCCTAATTCTGTATGCTCGATTTCATTTCCTGTTGAAAAGTAAGAGTGTTATTAGCAAGATATTGCACAATATCTTCTAGAGACATACCTGATTTTGTAGCTTGATAATTTGCTCTTGGCTGAAAATTCTGCTATCTATTCCCATAGCTAAGGTTCAGATGATCTCTCCACCTCGAACTGTACGTATTTGAAAATGAGTCATACTTATTTTGTTGTCTACTGAATCCTCCAATTGCATTAACTTGTTACTCACCTTCCTAAAGGGTAAGACACATATTTGTGGGATGGTCGACTTGTTTGCAAATACCACAAGTCCATACATTATTTCCTACAGCCAATTGTTGAATTGCAGCACTATATTGTGAAATTTTAGAATCTAAAGATGCAATACTTACCTCATTCGCATTCCTAGGAATGTCCTCATCTTGGCCATACTGTCTAGAGTTGGCAACCAATTTCGAGATTAAAGTTTTACCTTCTTTAGGTTCTATTTCTGCAATGGCTCCTCCACTAGCATCATCTATTATTCTCCTTTCTAATGGCAAAAGTCCTTCATATAAGTAAAGGTTGAGTTGTTTTAGAGTGATTCCATATTTTGGACAGCTTGCAATTAATTTGTTATAATGTTCCCAATATTCATAGAGAGTTCCATTTTTTCTTTGCTTGATTCCACTTATTTCTTTTCTTATAGATGATACTTTAGTTGCTGCAAAAAATCTTTCTAAGAACAAGTCTCTAATCTGCGCTCAAGTGGTGATTGATTCTAGGGGCAAATAGTAGAGTCAATCCTTAGCATATTCAATCAAAGCAAAAGGAAAAGCTACTAACCTGATTTGTTCGTCAGTTATCCCCTGTGATCTCATACTTGAATAAACCACGTAAAACTCTTTCAGATGACGATCTAGGTCTTCATTCTCCAATCCTTGGAATTTTGGTAACATATGAATCATACTTGTTCACAGGTTCAGGGGTGCGTTTAACACTAGGAATGTGATGCAAAGAGGTTGCTCTTCAGTAGCAGCTGAGGCCATAGTGTCTCTTCGGTTGGTGTTAACTGGAGGAGGTTCGGTCGGTGTTGAAGACGTGGTATCTTCAATTCGCAGAGGGGATCGATCAGGTGGTTGAGAGACACCCAAATTGGCTTGTTTTTGCAATTTGCTTGCTTTCCTCAACTGTTTTGTAGTCTTCTCGATTTCTAGATTAAACTGGATTTGCTATTTTCAAACCTGGTCATAAAAATAAAAACAAACTGTTAAAGGTCTCCAACAAGGGCGCCAAAATTTTACAGGCATCGGATCCGCCAATTAAAACTTATTTTCCTTTTTCTTAAATTATAAGATTTTGTAGATAGGGTAAATGAGTGTTGATCCCACAAAGACTTTAAAATTGTTTAAATTAAATGATAATTAGAATAAGAAGAACAATTTAAAACAAAAAGAGTGAAAAAGAAAATTACTATTGGAGAAGTTGATTTTAAAAGGAAACTTAAAAGGAGAAAAACAATGCAATTAAGATGGTGAAATAAATAATCAAATTAAAACTGAGCTGAAGATAATTAAAGTTGGGAGGTTTGCAATTGATCATTGATTAGAAAGATAGTTTATTTTATTATCTATTGTTTGGTTATAGTGTTCAAACAAGTAAATCCCACTAATTCTTTCTTATGATTAAATTAATCTACATCGCGCTTAAATTAATTCCTAGCTAACTAACAACCCCATCAGGCGTGTAGATTTAATTA
Source organism: Manihot esculenta (assembly GCF_001659605.2). Taxonomy (NCBI): domain Eukaryota; kingdom Viridiplantae; phylum Streptophyta; class Magnoliopsida; order Malpighiales; family Euphorbiaceae; genus Manihot; species Manihot esculenta. The sequence goes on from NC_035162.2 coordinate 29,190,748, forward strand.
ATGAACTGCTTTAAGAGAGAAGAACTTAAACTTGATAAATAATAATAAGTGAATTATTTAAATCAAATCAATTAATCACTTAACATAAACGAATATGCTAATTGCTACTTGTATTAATCCAATTAAATAATTATGAATTTACTTGGGTTAATTAGCAATATGTTGTCTTCCCTGGAGATTCAATAGGCCTTTTAAATTCTTAAGAGAACAACAATGGAGGTGGTGTTCCTCAAAAACAAAAATTAATTGAAAACAGAAATAAGATGAACAGAATTTAAGAACACAATCTCATAATTTTGAATAAACCTCTATTTGATTAACTTTCAACTGAATAAAAGAGTTTAGCCTCTAAGGGCCATAATAAAATTGCAAAGAAATAAAGAAGGAGAAGAAGAAGAAGTTGGCCAAGAGGGGGCCGAACAAGAGAGAGGAGGAGAAGAGAGAATATGAGATCCTATTCTAATTTTAGGGCAGCCTTTATATAAGTTTTTCCCTAATAAAAAGATAAATATTCATAATTTAAAAAGAAACTCTACTACTCTTATGATGACTCTTATCCCAATCCTAATCTGATTGTATTTGCTTCTATCCAAAATTGATCTGAACTCTGTACAGCTAAAAAAATCAGAATTACAACTGGCAAAATTAAAATTTTGGAGTCTATCCATCGCCTTGGGCTACAGCCTTGGGCAAGGCTATACCCTCCGATCAGAAAAACTTCTAAAACAGCCTCTTTTTGTTCCTTTTCTCAATTTATGCTTAAAAACCTGTCCCAAATCAAATTCCAAGTAAAAATCAATTATTTTCATCAAAATCATAACAAAATCATGGAATTTAATATGAAAAAAGTGGTGATTTTTGCAACTCATCAAGGATTATCATTCCTGCATAGACTGGTCGGGAGTTGGAGCCATTCCCCTGATAAGCCCAAGGCAGGGCGAAACCAGTCAGCGTGGTAAGACTCCTCGATAGGCTGAACTTGGCAGGCATAAAACTCTTATGGGCATGGCCAAGTGCCACATGGGCGCGGTGAGTTAAAAGCACCTGTGACACGTGATATCAGAGCGAAGGTGGGCTTCCGCATGGCACGCAGTGTCATCCTGCCTGACGATCATGGAAGAATAGAGGAGTGGAGGAGTTGTCTTTCCTAGTGTGGGTGACCCAGCAAAGTGACTATGTGCATAGTTGAGTTGAGCTTCTTTGGTGGAAGGGAGCAAGGATTGATGTTGTGCGCACTGAGGTGTTATATCAAACTCACTGGGTGAAGGTAGTGTCCAAAGCAAGTTGCGGGGCAAAAGTATAAGTGAGGATCGGGTTCTTCGGGTGCCTCAACGGGTGGGGCAAAGCATATAAAGCTTGCATTCTGACGGGACTAGGATGTCCCCTTTGGCTCGTTGCGCTTGTAGCTTGAGTGAAAGAGCATCACTTCAGAGAAACGATGCTGGGATCAAAGCGCTTAAATGCTGACATGCTTAAGGGCAAGCATGGTTTGAGCGGAGGAGAGTTGTCACCTCCATAAATTATGAAGATGTGCAACACTATGCTGGGAAAGATGTTACCATGAAGATTGGACGGGGAATGCTCGAAAGGACCCTTGTGTGTGGAATTATCATTCTTACATACACTAGTCGGCGGCTGGAGCTGCTCCCCTAATGAGTCCAAGGCAGGATGAAACCAGTCAACGTGGCAAAACTCCTCGATAGGCTGAACTTGCCAGGTTTAAACCTCTTATGGGCCCAGCCAAGTGTCGCATGGGCACAATAAGTTAAAAGCGCCTGTGACACACTAAAGAGGAGTTTGTATGGGTTGAAGCAGGCTCCAAGACAATGGCATAAGAAGTTTGACTTTTTCATATGTAGAAACAGTTTTCATAGGAGTGAAAAAGATCAGTATTGTTATACCTAGAAGTTTACTGACTTTTTTGTTATTTTACTCTTATATGTGGATGATATGTTGACTGCAGAGTCAAGTATGGAGGAGATCAATAATCTTAAGGGGAGATTATCATTAGAGTTTAAGATGAAAGATTTGGATGCAGCAAAGCAGATTCTAGGGATGAGGATTTCTCGGGATAGGTCTACTAGAATTCTAAATTTGTCTCAGATGCAATACATTGAGAAGGTGTTGTCTAGGTTCAAAGTTGATGATGTTAAGCCTAGGAACACGCCTTTGGCTAACCATCTCAAATTATCAAATGAGCAATCGCCCAAGACAGCTATGGAGCGTGATCACATGGTAAAAGCACATTATGCTTCTGCTGTTGGGAGTTTGATGTATGATATGGTCTGCACTAGACCTCATATAGCACATGTAATGGGTGCTATGAGCAGATATATGTCAGATCCAGGAAAAGAGTATTAAAAAGCTGTGAAGTAGGTTCTGAGATACTTGAAAGGAGCAGTTAGTACATCACTTTGTTATGGGAATGGCAAGGTAGTATTAGAGGATTTTGTTGATGCTGATCTTAGTGGAGATATGGATACAAGCAAGAGCACATCCGAGTATGTCTATACTATAGATGAGACAGCAGTGAACTGGATGTTTAAACTTCAGAAGTGTGTCTTTATGTCATCTACAGAGGCTAAATATGTTGCAATTGCTGAAGCTGGTAAAGGAGATGATATGGTTGATCGATCACTTGGAAGAGTTGGGCAAGAAGCAGCTTGACAAGGTCCTTTTCATTGATAGTCAGAGTGTCATACAGTTGGTGAAGAACCCAGTGTATCACTTCAGAATAAAGCACATCCAGCATAGGTACTATTTCACTCGCAGTCTGATGGAGGAAGGTGAGATGTGTTTAAAGAAAATTGAAGGCACTAAGAATCCAGCAGACATATTGACTAAAGGTATTGATGCTAAAAAGTTGGGGCTATACAAGACCTCAGTTGGTTTTCTACAGTAGTATGGAAGATGTTTACAGCTAGGTGACTTTGTTGGATACATTGGCATGGAGAATGAAGATAGCTGGGTTACAATTACCATCACAATCTAAATTTTCTTCAAGCTTATATTCCTTGTATGTTTCTTCTTCTTCAAAAGTGTAGTCTATCACGTTAAGTTCTAGACTGGATTAGTCTCCAAGTGGGAGAATTGTTGAGATATGGAGTCTAATAATATATTATGGACTATACACCATACCCCACGGTCGCGGATCCAACTATGTATTTTTTTAGGACTATTTTATCTTTTTTATATTTTCTCTGAGCATATAAATATCTAATATTCTCCTAGTATATCCTATTAAAAAACTTACAGAGAAATAAGAAAATTCTAGCCGCCGTTGACATAGCTAAATTAGTGAACCACATTAAAATCTGTGTGTTATTTACTATTCATGCTTATTCTTTGATTGTGTGATTGTTCGATTCTTAACACTATCCTATCCATCCTAACTCTATATAAAAGAGAGAGTTGAGGGAATGGAGATGAAGAAGCCTCATTTTTGTCTTCCACCAAAGTTTGAGAGTTGTCTCTCTTTTCTTTCTCTTCTTTTTCTTATTATTAGTTGAGAGAAAATTATATTATCTCTATTGTTGAGAGTTAAATGTTAACTCTGCAACTCATCCCACCTAGTCTGTGAGGCAAATCTCGATATCCCATTTTCAGCAATTTAAGGAAAATTTGGATATGAAGGATTTTGATTGTGGGTGGTGGATCGTACCGAGATCGGTTCATGTGAACGGATCAGAGGGTCAACATTTGGAGGCCTAAATTCTACTAAGTCAAAATTAAATCTGCGCTACAAGAGATAGGATCTTAAATTTTCTTTAAGATAATTAATCTCTAATTTTCTCTATATTAGTTAATGGGTTAATTTTTTTAACACAAATGTTGTGCGATAATTTTTGTGTTGATATTTGAATTTATTAAATAAAAATTAAAGTATTGAGTATAAAATTATAGTAATTAAGAAAATTTTTAAAATTATGTTACTTTTCCCCAAATCTATTTTTGGTTTCGCTATGGCTGTTTTGCCCAAATCTATTTTTTGTTCTGCTATAGGTGTTTAGCAAGATCATAGGAAACTAATATTGACAGACTCCTTGATTTAAGTGTTGTCGGCTGCGCTATATAAAAATCACGTAAAGGATATGGGTTTTATTAACTCTTTGTATGTTTAACCTCTTATTGATGCTTTGATATTTTATTTAGACAAGGATATTGCAAATTTTTTTTATAGTATTTTTATCCATATAAAGTTTATAAATTTATTTAGAAGTAATTATAGTTTTTAACTAAAAGATATGACCGTTGGGATTCTTGTATTAAAAATTTATCTTTGAACATATTTAGTTGCTAAAAAATTTTGGATAGTGTATATTAATTATGGTCATATGATATCGCTTTTAGCCAAGTGGGAGAATGTTAAACACATTTCAAAATTTAAATTTTGAAATTAATGTCTCCCACTAACTCTAGATAATTATTATTAGTGATAATATTAACCGCTCAATCATATACCATTAGATAGCATTTGAGTTTCCTTGATAATAGGAAACTACTTCATCTTATAAGGATAAAGATCCCTAACCTAATCATAATAAATAGGCTGTGTGACTGAACCATTGGATACTGGGCAATTACGTCTAATTTTGTGAAGCTTGAACAATCACGCTGGAGCTGGATGTATGTAATCTATACTATTTCTTGTTTAGTTTCCTACAATATATTCAACAAATTCAAATTCCAAAACCTCAACATCGCAAATTCATTATATTCAAAATTCAAATACACAATACAAAACATTTAAACGCAGATAAAGATCAAGAGACAACTAGAATTACATATCGAGAATTGAGGATGAAGATTGAACCAAATGGTGAATTGATAGACCACCATCTCTTGAAGATTACCTCTGTGAGTGGCACCGTCTTCGTCGCTAGAAAAATGGCAGCTCTTTTGTCGCAAGTACCATCCTCGTCATAAGGAGAAACTTCAACTGCAGACTGCAGTTCATCTTCCTTCCATCTTTATGCTTCTAACCATAAGTTCCATACACTAAACTATGATAAAAATATACCTAATATCCACATCAAAACAAGAAAAATGGCAATACTCAGGCTCAAACACATAAAAAATGGAGAGAAGCATACAATAGTACATGCATACTAACTTATGCTGCCAAAACTGGAACTCTCTTGTGCCCAACGATAGCCTGCCGAAGCCTATGATACCCATTTCTGTAATGTTCGAGTGAGAAACATAATTGCCTGATAGCTTCCCGTTTCTGTTCTGCTACTTCTAGGATCACAATTCTTTGCCTTTCAACTTCTTCTTCCAAAACCTTAGCTTTTGATTTTAACTCATCTACCAGTTTACACGCCTCTTCAGCACCAATAATGAGCTTCACATGCTCCATATGTAATTGCTGTAAATGTTTATCCAACTGATCAATCCTATCATCTCTAGAGATTACATCTGCTTTCAGTGCAGTAACATGCACACTAAGCTCATCTCTCTCTAACTTCAAAGCACCAAGGATTTTATTCTGACTTTCCACATGACCATCTCGTTCATCAATTTTGTCCTTTAACTGATTGATTTCACAATCCAGTCTTTCCACCGTTTCTGACTTTTCTGTCTGTAACCTTCTAATTTCATCTTCTAAAGAACGGCTACGTGATTCCCAATCTTTTAACTGCTCCCCTAAGTATTTTCGTTCCTCCAACAACCTAGATATTTCAGCCTTTATCTGTGCTTTTTCAGGAAAGATCTTCTGCTCAGCATCTGATACTGCTATTTTTAAGTCTCTAATCTCATGATCCCTATCTGATAAACTAGTTTTCAACCTCGCAATATTTTCCCGCAGCTTGGTCACCTCCTTTCTTTCTGCGTTGAACTTGATTTTCCATGTATGATTTTCTCCATTAGCTGATGCAAGCTGATCCTGCAAACTGCTGATTTTTTCAGAGTGTCTATCATTCTCAACCTGCTCTTTCAAACTAGCAATTTTATTCTCTGCCTGCAGTAGCTTCTCTTTTGTGATTTTGAGTTCGTCTGTCAGTGCCTTAATGTTGCTACTGGATTCACTGGTTTCAGCTTCCAAGCTGTCCATATTTTCTTGAAGCTGTGATTCTTGAGTCATCTCAGGTTCTGGCAAAGCCTCCCTTGTCTTAGCATTTTCTTCAGTTGATAATGCGAACTCAGGCTCCAAACTGTTGGTGGATTCCAGTGTTTTATACTTCTGGAGGTCAATTTTCAATCTGGCCACCTTTTCTTCAAAAAGCAGTATCCTCTGATTAGCATTCTTCAGCTCTTGCTCGTAACCTACAATCCTAGCAAGCTCCTCAGAATTCTCATTCCTCACCTCTCTAAAAGAGCCATCTCCATTATCCTCCCGGTGCATCAAGAGTTTCTCTTTCATTTCACGTAGCTCAATCTCTAATTCAATTATCTTTCTGTTCTGTGCTTGATCACCACCATTCCCTAGTAGACCTGAGTAATTGTTTACTGAGGAGTCATCAGATTCTGACTCAGAATCTGATAGAGTAGATGATTCATCTCCTTCTTCTTTCTGAAGATCAGAGCTGCTTCCACCAGAACCAAGAAAGAATTCAAAACCAGCAGCTCGGGTCCCAGATTTACGATGTGGCAGCCTCTGTTCAGGTACAGGAGAGGACCATCCTGAGGTTGGCTCAGAAACAACCTCAGAAATGCCAGAGCCCTGGGATTGCAGATCTGATGGAATATTCTTCCTCAATTCTCCTGTCACATGATCATAACGTTCAGCTAGAGACCTATACATGCGGTAGAACTCTTCAACTTGAGAAATTAATTCTGGCCTCTTCTGATAATACATTTCAGCCTTTTTAGCAAATGAATCTCCATCCTCTTCAATTAGCTTTAACATCCGCCTGACACTCTGGTCCATTTCTGTTGTCAAAGATCAATTTTTAATTTTCTTGTTCAGCATTTTGGAAATCATAACAGAACAAAAACTTTTCCTAATCATAAAAAAATAAAAGAAACAAAAAATCAAGAACAATTGTTCCCCTCCCAGCAAAATGGCTGTTGGGATTGAGGAATGGCAATTACAAATATTATTATTATTTTTTAAAGCAGAATTCATATTGTCAAATTTGAATCAGGCCCAACTCACCCCTTGAGCAAGGCAAGGACCCGTATCCCACATGGGTGTAGGATTCAACACATATTAAGGTTAATTGTAGAGGAAAATAGCTAAGATCATCAAACTGTTGCTCATTTTATTTGTTTTAACCATGCCCTTTTATGGGTTCATTTTTTGGATGGACTCCTTTTAGACATGAAACAAAATAGAAGGCAAATCCCAAGATATAGGCAACAGACATTTTGATTATGACACAGCAATAGGCATATATTGTCCAAAAATATAGCAGGCAGACATTTTGCATCCTAAAATTTAGGCAACTATTTTTATTAAGACATAAATATTGTAATATGAACTCAAAAAAATTTTTGGGGATCCATGATCTTTATGATTTACCTTTACAATTTTGGAGGGGAAAATAGATATAGGTGGAAAGTGCAACCTAGTTGCTTACCCTCAAGATTCTCCGCAAGCCACTTGGAATTTTTGGGACTGATGTGACTATCCCACCACCAGGAATGTGATTTCCTTGATTGCATCCTCCTAAAACTCTTATTTGATAGTACCTGAAATAAAGCATAAAAAAAATTAAAATTTGATTGATGAGAAAATTCAGCAAAGCTTATGACTCCTCATATAACAATCCCAAAGTTTTAAGCCTTCACCAGAAGGAGAGATTTATGCAACGAAATTGGCTATTGCAAAAGAATCACCGAAATCAAGTATACATCCTTCTCTTAGCTCCAAGTATTTACTATTTAGCAGTATACTTAAAATTCAGAATCGTAGTTTTCCTAATCAATTTTTGACATAGAGAACATTAATGCTGATGCATTTTATCACTTGATAATCTCATTAGAGAAAGTCATAAAAGTTGATAGGAAAGAGAATATAAAGAAATCAGCAATATTAAAAGACAAAAGGACGTCTATCAACCAAATTAAGAAGCTCTTCGAGCATAGTTCATCATGCATCACACCTCCAAATTTCAATACTATCAGAATAGAGCTCAAATAAATGTTAAATAGTTCAAGATAGAAAAAGTAAATTTGAAGTGAAAAATGTATCACAACTGAAGCTATCTAGTGGATATTCATTGCTTACCCTAGATGAAGCCATTTGGTAATTCGGTTTTGGTGAAAGCTAAATGTTCATATAATAAAAATGGTCCAAACAGTGAGAGAATTCAACTTTGAAATCTTAACCTGCCACACAGAGAAAATGTCAACGTCATCATATAAAAAAGCACTCAGCATACAAAACAAGACTTCAATTTCAAATAATATATTATTCACTAGTGACTAGACTAAGCTTTCGAACCAGTTCAAAACTTCACTCGTGGACTTAAGTCTCTTGCAATAAGTGATGTGATAGCAATTCAAATGTAAAAAATGGTATAAGAGCCTACTTATGCTGCAAAATAAATATGGTTTAATATATTAGGACTATGTTTGGTAAACATAATATTATTATGGTACTATATAAGGAAAGAAAATTATAATTCTACTAAATTTTTGTAATGAGCAATTTATATGCAAGCCTTGAAATATAACCAAACCCACAATTAATCTCTCACTAAAGTTTTGGTAATAAATTAATCATAAGTTTTGATTTATTGTAATAGATAGGTCCTCCTATTAAATGATGGTTAGGTTGCAATTAGTTGCCAAAGAAATAACTATTATGCCCTTAAAAAAAGAAAAAAAAAAAAACTGGTGATGGGTATTGTAAAGGTCTGTTGCCTGTTCCTCTTCCTCGACTCGAGGGCATGTTGGTGAAGGGTACTATGAAGGAGACCTTTTGGTAAGAACTTCCAACAACAAGACTCCAAAACTATATCAGCCTTTTGAGAGAGCCTCATGATTTTTGCATGCTCTAATACCTTGTATTCTCCCATTGCTGCTATTACAACCAGGTTTAGGAGGGATAACCCAAAATTAGAAATGCGAGTAACACCCTTCTTGTCAAGAAGCACATTTGAACAATTCCCATTTCCATTGGGGAAGTTTGATGCATTGTACTCCTGATTAATCTTAGTCAATCCTCAAGCAGCACCTTATACCAAACTGATCCTCGTTGTCCCAACTAAATTGAGAAGAAAATATGGACATCGAAGAGAGAATGATAGGGAAGAAGCTTTTCAATTTCTTTAAAGGGAAACCAACAAACCAATTCCCACCTCTAAGGAGTATTATTGATATTCAAAAGCAATTAAACCTCTAGTCCAAAACAGACTAATGGCAACCTGTCCATTTTCTTAATAGAAGGACCAATTTGTTGGACGGAATTTAAATTTAAAGACTAATTGGCTATCAAAACTTTAGTGAAGGAGTAATTTGTGAGTTTAATTATATCTCAGGGACTTGAATGTAAATTACCTTTTCTCTACAAAACTATGCAATTAAAGTTGATATTATTAACATATTAATCCATTGAACAACATTATTTTTTATCAAGTCCCCTATTAGCAAATGCATAAATTTTAACATTATAAAATTATAATAAATTTACTATTTAATTTATCGATTACATTTCTTCAAAAAACTTGAAAAATGGAAACCGAGTGACAGAAGATTCATGAGTCATAATTCCTCTTCTTGACACAAAGAAATTAGCACCATCTATGATTCCTTAAAAAATAAAAGAAGGATATGCCATTTGTAAACAGACAGAAAGGTAGGCCTCACAGCCAGTTATGAAACCAAACGAGCAGATATCAGTTATGAAGCCAAAAGAGCAGTAGCATGTCACCTAACTTCAACAATCTTACATTAACAATTTCCCAACAAATCAATCAGGTACTCTCCTTACAACCTTCAAATTATCCCTTCCTAAATCCTACGAATACATGAACCAATCACTAGCCACCGTCAAGATGTAAAATGTCTTCCAGTCTTGTATATACTCCTATTAGGTTTTAGTAAAATCTTGAGTTGTTTTCCTTTTTATCCAAAACTAGAATATCTCAGAAGGTTTCCAACCCTTGAGATACTATAGATAACATGGGCATGAGTATGGATCTGCACAAAGTAGAAAACAAGGCTTTTCTAATATTTTTAAGGAAAAATTATTAATTAGTCCCTATGCTATAGAGAAACTCACTAGTTAGTCTCTTTGTTTTGAAAAATATATTAAACCGTTCCTAAAGTTTTAAAATTTCTACTAATTAGCCGCTATGTTAATTTTAGTTGTTAAGTTCTAAGAAAAGATACCTCAGGACATTTTAATGTTTTCTTCAAAACCAAAAAACTAACGTAGTAAATTTTCCAATACTACAGAGATTAATTAGTTTACATTTTTATAAAATTGAGAGATTAAAGAATGAATTTATTCATATTATAGAGACTAAATAGTAAAACACTTAATACTAAAAATTAAAGAAGTAATATTGATTAGTAGATTTTTTTAATATCTTAGAGACATTTTAATATTTTCTTTAAGACCAAGGAACTAACTAGTGAGTTTTCTAATACTACATAGACTAAATAGTAAATTAAATGGATAGAAGGAACTATTTAAATAAAGGACCAAATCGTGATTAATGACAAAATATGGGACCAATTACCAAAATTTCCCTAAGATATGCACAAGGAGCAACATTAACACTAGAAAACTACAACATACAACAACATAATCTTTTTTCATATTTTTTAATTAAATAGTATCATGTGTCAGCTTTCACGCTTCATATTAAGGCCACTTCTCTGCATACTATCCGGTAAAAACTACAATACAGCCTGCCTCTAATGTGCAGTTATAATTTCAGTATCCATTATTGACTTTTCAAGAAAATCATAAAAAAATAGAGAGAAAATTCATTTCAAACCTTTACAGAACAGGATAAAGCTATCATTTGACCACATGATTATAATTATAGGAATAGCGGAGTATTATGAAACTTGTTTTAAATGTAAAATTGAAGTTCTAATGAAAGGAAATTGTAGATAAATTATTATTGTCCGAAAAGTTACTAACATAACATTTCTAAATTTGACAATTATTTTCTCTAAGTCCACAATTTTCAAGATTTTATTTAATTTTAACTTTCTCTGGGGATGCTTTAGAGGCATTTTGCCATCTAGAGTTAATCTCCGTAGGAAAGGGAAAGATATTGATGTGACTTGTCATATTTGAGGAGGGAAGAGGATGAAGTTCGACATCGAGCTATCTGTGTTCTGTCGTTCCTATGGTATCATAGGAATCTTCAGATTTTACAAGGGCGAAGTAGCATACCTATAGAACCGGTGGCTTCCGCATTCTCTTTTCTGTCTAATTGGGATGGTGATCAGTTAGTGCATAACTCAGGTGACGGGCAGGAGATCCGTCTCTGTCAGGTGCCGCAATACAACCGTAAAAAATGTAATTTGGATGCATCTGTTGTGAGAAATTCAAGGAACACTGCTTTTGGTGCTGTGGTAAGGGACTCTAAGGGTGTATTTTTGGCAGGCTTCACAGGATATTTTAGCCATGTTTTTTATCCTAGCATGGCAGAAATTCTTACTTCCAGAGAAGTTTTGGAGTGGTTGAGCGGGGAGGAGCGGAATTCATTGGATATTAAAATGGACTTCAAAGTTTGTGCGACTGCTGTAAATTCGGGTGAGGACAGTATTTCTGAATTTGGTCAAGCGTGATTGCAAACATATTTTTCTTCAAAATCAAAGTCAGGCCGGAGCCAGGGTTGGTTCAGCGAAATGCTGCTCATAGTTTTTCATCGATACGAGTTTCTCTTCATTTTTTCAGGACTAAATGTGTTAGGTAACCTGCCGGATATAGATTTGATATGACGATGTTAAGTTTTTTATGGATTTATAAAATTAAATGAGTTTAGATTTTTTTTAATAATAATTAAATTTAAAATAAATTTAAGTTATTTAAATTAATTTTTAATTAAATTTAATATAAATGAAGTTCGAATTGAGGTAGTTCAATTTTCACATTATCTTACCAGTTCATCTCCTAATTGGCATCAGCGTCTACACAGCCGATATTAACAATGGAGGCTGATAAACCAGGTTTCATGGGACCGAAACAAGAAATACAAAATCTGCACCAAATGGAAGGTGCAAACACGCGCATAATAGAGCGTGGTGATCAAGCAGACGCAGCCTCGAAAAAATAAATATCTAAATCCGCGGGAAATGCACATCTGGCCACACAAGACGTCCAGCTACGTCCACGCGGCCCTTTCCTAATTATATTATATTATTTTTGTTTTATTTTATTTCTTTTTAAAATAAAAATCAAACGTATTATGTAATTTTGTGGTTATCAATGTTATTTAAGATTGTATAATTAATCGGTTTAATTTTAAATTAAATTAAATTAAAAAAAATTAAATTATAAAAATATTAAAAATTAAAAAAATTAATTATAAAAAATAATTAAATTAAATTAAATCAAATCAATAAAAATTAATTTAATTTAATAATTTTAAATTAAAATTTATAACTTTTTAATTAATTTTAATAAAATAATTCAATAAATATTTTATATCAATTTAATCATAATAATAATATTTAAAAAATTTATATAAATTTATGTAAAATTTAAAAATATATGTAAAATTAATATTTCACTTATAATAAAATTAATTATTTAATTTATCGATTATTTAATATGTTTAAATTAAATTAAAAATTAAATAAATTAAAAGTATTAATTAAATTAAATATTTTAATTACTCAAACTATTAAATTAAAATTCATCGGTTTAATTTAATTTTTTAATTTAAATCGATATATGCTATCTTAATGTTATTTATTATTGATTTTATATAATAAAGTAAAAAAATTATATCATAGATAATTGTCGCTTAAGATTTAATATTTAAATAAAAATAAATAATAGTTTAATTTTATAATAAAATATCTTTTAAATAATCATATTTAGTTATAGTATATAACAATTAATTTTATTTAAAAATTTTTAAAAGTGGGAGATAATTTGAAAAAATAAAAATAAAAAGAGAATTATTGTGAAATGGAGGACTGGAGGTAATTATAATAATAATATAATAATAATAACAAATTGAAAACAAAATCGTAAAAGAAATAAACGCAGAAATTAACAAAATATGAAATACCTGTGGGGAATACCCAAGGCTAAGATAGCAACCTCGATTTGTCAGTCAAATGGAGGAATTTCTTGAACTTTTCTTTTATAAGAATGAAAATAGTTTATGTAACTGAAAGCTTCTTCGAGTTATAACATCAAAATCGAACAATTCAATCACACAGACTAAATTCACTGAACATAAGCTACAAAGAAAGGCAAAATTGAAACGGATTAAGAAAAGAAAAACGTACACAAAATATCGAGCAAGCGAGACTCTTTCTCAATCGAGAGAAATTCCAGCTGCAAAACCGTGAAAAGCTGCAGTGTCAGAGAAGCTGAAGACAAATCTTAGCAAACCAGAGCTCAGACAAAGAGAGAAAGAGAGAGGCGATGTTAATGGTGCGGAGTGAATGACAGGGAAGTGGAGAAGAAGAGGCTGAGGACAGACTGCCTTTAAAACTGGTTTCCCACATGGGATTGAATAGAAAGTCAAAAGTCTCGTCGCTTTTGTTTGAAGAGTTATTGCGTATTGAAAATGCATTTAAGTGGCAGAAAATAATATTTATTAAAAAATTATTTTTATTTCCTAAGGAAAGTTAAGATTTATGTTGACTGTAATATTTTATTTTTTGATATAATTGAAAATAATATTTATTATTTATTTTTTGTCTGAATAATAATTACCATTAAATTGTGATAGTTGTCCTCTCTCCAAAACATGTCGTCCCTTTTATTTTTTTTATTTTTTTTTTTTGAAGTCAGTCGTCCCTTTTATTTATTATGCATATTTTTACCGTAGCCATTTCCGCGTGTTGGAGGCTTGTTGGCGTTGGTTAAGCCTATATTGGGATTCAAATTAAAATAATCCATTTAAATCAATTTAAAATTTTGATTTGATTTTATATTTTTTTAAGTTAAATTCAATTTTTTAAAAAATTTTAATAAATATATTTACCAAATTAATTAATAATATAAAAATATTATATTTTAATTAAAATTAAAATATTTTAATTAATTTTTAAAATACTAAAAATAAAATATAAAAATAAAAAATACATAAAAAAATTTCAACTTAATCGAATTGTATAGTCGGCTAGTGTTGTCATTACGGTGAGATTTGCTTCAATAGGAAATTAGTCTGTTGTTAATTTATAAATATGGATATTAATTGATGACAATTGGAGCAGTATTATAAGAGGCAAATAAATTATACAGTTCATCTCCATGTATAGTCAACTAAACGCGTACTAAATAAAAATTATATTTAATGTATTGGAATATTTGGATAGTAAATAAAAAATTTCAATTAATTATTAAATACTTAGATTAAATTGAGAAAAAAATAATGGTAGTTAATTAAATTTTACATTTTAAAGTTATCAGATATTTAATAAATATGCTTTATAAAATAAATATCTATTATAAATAAAGGTATATAACGATTGGTATTATTTTATATTTGTTATATATAAAGATATTTTCCTAAGTATTTATATTAAATATTTGAAAATCATACCTTCATATTGAGAAAAGAGGTTCACTTTTTTTTTTTTTACCAAAATGCTTATGAATATTATTAAAATTAATAAAACACGTCATGTGTTTATATTTTTGAAAAGATACTCAAAAAGCCTAAATTTGCTATTGCTGTTATTTTTTATTTTTTATTTTTAATTTAATAAAAAATATATAATATATTCGTTTGTTAGTATTACGTTTTTTATTGTTTTACTTATTAAAAAATATTTTGAAATTAAAAATTAAAAAATCGAAAACTACAAATATTAGTTTTTTTATTACATATTCTATTAAATTATTATTTTTATTAAATTATCATTAAAAAATTTAATATTTTAATCCATCAATTAAATTTATTTTTTTATTTTCAATAGATATTTATTTGATTAATTTATAAAATATATTTTTATTTCATTATTATTGATATTACGTGACATTCACCCAGATAATATTATGAGTTGTCACTATAAAATAGAAGTCACGCGGCAAAAATCTGATAAGTAGAAAATGTGATTCCGTTACAAGAGAATGAGATCCAGACAATTTAATACTCGAACTATCATTAAGGTTTATCCTTTTTAAATAGGCCGATTCTTGGCACAAAGTTACCGTTATCAGTTATGTTCTCATTTCACTATAGATCGCGGGATTGCCAATCTATTAGCTAGCAATATTTATTATCGAGCAGTCGATCAAATCATCGATGGATTTTCAAGAGACATTATATTCATCTCCATTCTCTTACAGTATAAAAGGATAATGATCCCAAAGGTAAAGGTACGTTATCTGAACACCACTCAAACTCTCAATAATTCATTACGTTCTCCCTAATATTCAAGATACTAACTTGAGTATCAGAGTGGCTGCCATGGGTGCCCACCGCCACCTCATGCTTCCTTTCTTGTAGGTTCTAGTAAATTACATCACAGTATTGTTCTTACTAGGTCATCAATCTGTTTTCAGTTATATCATTTGGTTCCGTTGCCGAGAAACCCGTTGGATTCTCTCTAATTATTTGGGTTTACGCCAAACCCTTGTCTTCTTTTTCTCTCTAAAAAAGAAACTTTTCTTCACTGATCCTGAAAATGGCCGGAATTGTAGATATTATCATCGGAGGACCTAACAAGGGTAAAGGGAAAAATAAGCGGGTAGCAGAGGATCTCCTATTTGTCCATCAAGAACCGTGGATCAGGTAAGAGATAAGGTTCGACCCTACAGACAAGGCGATCAGATTCTTCCAAAATGACTCGCTAGTCGTTAAGATCCTCCTAAACCGGCATGAGGTAAGGAGGGTACTAGTATATACAGGTAGTTTTGTTAACCTTCTTATTTTAAATATTTTTAACAAGTTAGACTTGGATAAAAATGGTCTTGTCAAAGTCTCGGACCCCTTGGTAGGGTTAGGAGATAAGACCATAGCAATTTTGGGCACCATCAACCTTCCTCTAGTACTCGAGGATGAAAAGTACAGGTAAGAGTTGTATGTAGAGTTCGTGGTAGTGGATATCCCATTTGCATACAACATGATACTTAGATGTCCGGTCTTGAACTGCCACAGTATCGTTGTTAACATGGGTACTATATTTTTAAGCTTTCAGCTCCCGGGGGAATAGTAGTAGTCTGAGGCAGTCTGAGATTAGCCAAAGAAGATTACGAATACCCTATAAAAAGTCTCAGAAAAGCAACCATGCCCATCGACTTACTTGAGAAGCTGAAATCTCACATAAAACTAGAACCCGCAGATCCGGTAAAAAAGGTTCAAGTACAAAAGGAGCAAAAGGTACGGTTTGGCACTGCGTTAATCGGAGAAACGAATATTCATTTAATAGAGTTATTGAAGAGCTAAGTAACCACTTTCGCTTGGTCTCCAAAAGATATAACAGGTGTAGACCCGGCTCTCAACACCCATAAGTTATCTATCGATAAGGCCGTCAAAGTAGTCCAACAAAAGAAAAGGAAGTTCGTATCAGAGAGGCAGCAGGTGATCAAAGAACAGGTTGTTAAGCTTCTAAGTGCAGGGTTGATAAAGAAAGTCTAGTATCCCACATGACTAGTCAATGCGGTCCTAGTAAAGAAAGTTAATGGAAATTGGAGGATGTGCATGGATTTTACTGACCTAAATAAAACATGTCCAAAAGATCACTACTCATTACCATCCATTAATAGATTAGTGGACTCGACCTCAAGGCATGCAGTAGTCTCCTTTCTTGATGCCATCTCGGGATACCACCAAATCATGATGGATATTGAGAATGCAGAAAAGACTGCATTCATAACATATGGAGGAGTTTGCTGCTACAAAGTAATCCCTTTCGGATTGAAAAATGCAGGGGCAACGTACCAAAGGCTGGTATCGGGAATCTTCAAGGAAATGGTGAGATCAACAGTTGAGGTGTATGTAGATGACATGGTAGCGTGAAGAGCCGATCTTAGACCACCCGGAAGATATCCGAAAAGTTTTTGATGTCCTGGATAAGATGGAAATGAAGTTGGACCCGAAAAAGTGTACCTTCGGAGTAAAAGCTAGGAAGTTCCTAGGATATTTAATCTCTGAAAGAGGTATAGAGGTGAACCCTAAGAAGATTAGCGCCATCCAAAACATGAAAGCACCCAAAACCATTAATAAGGTGCAAAGACTTAATGGGTGGGTCACTACCATGAGTTGTTTCATATCATGCTCGGCCAGAAGGTATCTCCCATTCTTCAAGGCTTTGAAAGGTAAAGGTAAATTTGAATGGGGAGAAGAGTGTGAAGAGACATTTGAAAGTTTAAAGGCCTTCTTATCATCCCCTCCCTTGCTAAGCCCGCCCATTGAAGGCAAAAATTTTGTTTCTATACTTGTCTGTGGCAAAGGAAACAGTTTGCTCGATACTTGTCCATGAAAATAATGGGGAGCAAAGCCCATTATTCTATGCCAGCTAAGTGTTGAAGGAGGCAAATTTGAACTACCCTCCTCTGAAAAAATTGGTGTTCGCAGTTCTAATATCAGCCACAAAGATAAGACCATATTTCGAGTCACATACCATCAAAGTCAGAACAGATTATCCTTTGCAAAAGGTTTTACACAGGCTAGAGTTATCAGGAAGGTTATCCATCTGGGCGATAATATTGTCGGCCTGCGATAATATTGTCAGCTTACGATATCAGGTATGTCCCAAAGATGGCCATGAAAGCCCAAATGCTAGCTAACTTTCTTATAGAGATGACTCCGCCAATAGAACCTTTAAGATCTTCAAAAGAGAATACAGAAGAATGGAAGATCTAAGTAGATGGAGCTTGCAGAGCTAGGGGTCCAGGAATCGAGATCCTGTTGCAATCTCAGACAGGGATAAAGCTTTGATATGCAACCAAACTCACCTTCAATGCCACTAACAATGTAGCCAAATACGAGGCTGTGATAATGGCCCTAAGAATTATTCGATATACAAAAATTCATTATTTTTAGTGACTCATAATTAGTTGTTAATCAATGTCAGGGACAATTCAGAGTCCGAGAACCGAACCTCATCAAATATGAGGAGAAGTTTCGATCCCTGATGGATAGAATTAAAGATGGGGGCAGCTGTGAGCTCTGCCAGGTGACCAGAAGCAATAATGAAGAGGCAGATCTCCTAGCTAAGATAGTAGCGGCGAGAGAACAACACCTAACCCAATTGTTTCAATTCAAGGAATTGCAAAATCCAGCAACGGCAGTGGAAGAGTCCTTTCCTATAGAAGAAGGAGAATCATGGATGACGCAGTGTACAAATGCTTGACACAAGATGATCTTCTAGCAGATGAATTGTCAGCCAAACAGATAATAAGGAAGTCTTCTAAATACGCACTAATTGATGGTTGGTTGTATAAGAGGTCCTCGACACATCCATGGCTACGGTGTGTTACCGAGGAGGAAGGCCAGGAAATCTTAAGGGATATCCATGAAGATGATTGCAGGAGCCACGAAGGAGCTTGAATAATCACTCGGAAAGTATTTAGACAATGATATTACTGGTCGATGATCATGAAAAATGCAAAATAGCATGTCTAGAGTTGTTAAAGATGTTAAGTACACGCAAACATCCCAAGGACACAGGGAGAAATGCAAGCGGCCATAGGAAGTCTCTGGCTTTTCTTTCAATGGGGGATAGACATTCTTGGCCCATTCCCTAAGGCAACTGGGTCAAGAAAGTTCGTAATCATAGTGGTAGATCATTTTAGCAAGTAGGCAGAAGCTGAGATAGTACAATCCATCACCACCCAATAAGTAATTTCCTTCATCAGCAAAAACATATTCACTCAATTCAGAATACCAAAGATAGTAATCACCGATAATGGAACTCAATTTTCAAGCTCCAGGTTCAAAGACTTCTGTAAAAAATGAGAAATTGACTTAAGATTTAGCTCGGGCTATCACTCCCAGACTAATGGTATGACTGAGGTGACTAATAAGACCATCCTACGAGATTTGAAGAAAAGACTCGACCAAGCCAAGGACAACTGGTCTAAAGAATTACCCCACATATTATGGGCATACAGAACCACCCAATGACAACTACAAGAGAGACACCCTTTTCTCTTGTATACGGAGCAGAATAGAAATCCAAGTAGGTAGCTTCATGATACAATACTCTGAGATATCAAGGAATCCTAAATAAATGCATTTCAATCTGGACCAAGCAGAATTCTTGCGAGAAAAGTCTGTAATCATAATGGCGGTTTACAAACATAAGATGTCCAGAATATTCAACAATAAGGTTAGGTCACACACCTTCAATGTAGGGAATTTGGTCCTTAAAGAAATAGATATAACGGGTGGCAACGTTGGGTCCAGTAAGCTAGGTAAAAATTGGAAAGGACCGTTCAGGGTCTCGAAGCGTATTCGCCCAAGGTCATATAAGCTAGCTAAGTCATTCCTCACTCTTGGAAGATCTATAATCTGAGAAAGTTTTATCAATAATAAATTAACAAGGTATTTTCACATGTGATGATTCATTAGCAATAAGGACTGATGGGATTACCTCCCCCGAAGAGAGACTAAGCCAAGCCATAAGGCAGCTTTCGTCAGACTATTCGGGCGTTGGTCTCACGAATTAATGCCATAGGGCAGCTTTCACCAGACCAGGTCAAAGGTGGTTTCTGCCATACCACTCGGGCATTAGTCCCATGAATTAAGGCCATAAGGTTGTATTTGTCAAGCCAGGTCACAAGGAGGTTTCCGCTAGACCACTCGAGTGTTGGTCCCATGAATTAAGGCCATAAGGCGGTATTCGTTAGGCTAGGTCATAAGGCGGTTTTCACCAGACCATTCGAGCGTTGATCCCACGAATTAAGGTTATAAGACAATTTTTGTCAGGCCAGATCACAAGACAGATCACAAGACAGTTCCCACCAGACCACTTGGGCATCAGTCCCACGAATTAAGGCCATAAGGTGATATCCGCCAGTCTAGGTCACAAGGCAGTTCCCGCTAGACCACATGAGTGTTGGTCCCACGAATTAAGACCATAAAGCGGTATTTGCTAGGCCAGGTCATAAGGCAGCTTTTACCAGACCACTCGGGTGTCAGTCTCATGAATTAAGACCATAAGATAATTTTTTGCCAAGCTAGACCATAAGACTATTTTCGCCAAGCCATTCGGGCGTTGGTCCCACTAAGCGAGGCCATAAGGCAATTTTCGTAGGCTAGGAGCATAAGTGTTGGTCTCATTAAAATGAGTCATATGTGCCATAGAATTGGAAAGACAGATATACCAACCCTTGAAAAGACAAAGGAGGGAGGCATCAAACTAAGAACTAGATAAGGTGAAAGATCCTTATCCCTCCAAGGCATTTTATGATGAAAGGACGGAAGTCCGTCAGACTACAGGCTCAGGTATTAATCTTACTTTTCAGTAAATAGGCTAAAATTATTATGACTAAACAAGCGTTAAAGAGAATATGCTTTAGCCCCCTTCACTTGGCAAAAATAGTGGCAACAAAGGAAGCCTATAAAAGCATACGAAACATATATTTCCATTACAAAACATTATAAAGAGTCAAAAAAGAGACTTGAATAAAAGTCTCTATTACACCGGAATCCTTAAAATCTATCCCATCCTATGGGAGGAAGCTGTCTGAAGGACCAGGAGAAGAGTTGTCCCCTTAACTACCTTCCTGGCCTTACCCTTAGAGTCAATCCCGCACAAGCACTCCCAAGGGTCGCGACACTGAAAAACCATTATAATCGGGCTGGTTGCAGTCCTCAGCCAGTGCATAGAGATAAGCGGTACGCTTGCACCTTTATAAAGACTCGCCTGCAGTTGCTCTTTGAAGACCATAATGATATGCTCCACATATATTTGGTTACCTCAAGAATATAAGAAGGACCTCCACTTCTCTCTCCCATGGGAAACTATTGTGAGTCCAAAAAAAAGAAAGAATGGTTCTTATACAGTGAAATAGCCAATAAAGCTTTGAATGTGGTACAGAAAATAAGGCGCCTATAGGCAAGTGAAGCAACGCTCACGTTCGAGATCATGCCACGAGTCTTAAACCAGAAAGGTAAACAACAACTTTTAAATCTAAAGAGTCGAAGACTAGTGGGGGATCTCTGATATTACGTAATATTTGCATAAAGAACGCTATAAGTTGTCACCACAAAACAGGAGTCACGTGGCAAGGATTTGACAAGTAGGAAATACGGTCCCGCTACAGGAGAAGGAGACTTGGAAACTTTAACACTTGGACTATCGTAAAGACACGCCCTCCCTAGATAGGCTGAGTCATGGCACAAAATTATCATTATCAGGCATGTTCACATTTTACCATGGATCTCAGGATTACCAACCTATTAGCTGGCGATATCCATTATCGAGCAGCTGGCCAGATCATCGCTAGATTTTCAGAAGACACTATATTTATCTTCATCCTCTTATAGTATAAAAGGAAAACAATTCCAAAGGCAAAGATACGTTATTTGAACACCACTCAAGATCTCAATAATTCATTACGTTCTCCCTATTCTTCAAGATGCTAACTTGAGCATCGGAGTAGCTGCCATGGGCACCCACCAACCTCTCGCTTCCTTTCTTAGAGATTCTAGCAAATCACATCACAATGTTGTTCCGACCACGTCATCAATCTATTTCCAGCTATATTAATTATATAGAAAATTTACTATTTAGTCTTTATGATATAGAAAAATTGATTAATTGATTTTTTTTATTTTAAAAATAAATTAAAATATCCTTGAAATTTAAAAAATCTACTAATTAGTCATTCTATTAATTTTAATTATTAAATATTTAATCCCTATAGTATGAAAAAACTCATTAGTTAAAATCTTAGTTTTGTAAACATGCCTACTAATTAGTCTCTCTATATTTAAGGCATTTTAAACTTTTTGCAATGAAAATTTATTATTTAGTCCATGTGATATGGAAAAACTCATTTGTTAGTAATTGATTTTGAAAAATATAGTAAAATATCTGTGAGCTATTAAAAATATATTAATTAGTCATTTCGTTAGTTTTAGTTGTTAAATATTTTATTAGTCTCTATGGTAAAAGAAAATTTATTTGTTGGTCCCTCAGTTTTATGAAAACTTCTACTAATTAATTTTTTCATATTGAGAGAAATTTAAAATTTTTTTGTAATACTTAAAAGTTAAAATTAATGCAGAAATTAATTAATAATTTTTTTAAAAAAATTTCAGGAATATTTTAATATATTTTTAAAAACTTCTGTATTATTTAGTAAATTTTTTTATATTACAGGACTAAATAATAATTTTTATTTTTTTATAATATTTAAATGTTAAAATTAATAGAGAGACTAACTAGTAGATTTTTTAAAATCTGAAAGACGTTTTAATGTGTTTTTCAAAATCAATGGACTAACTAATGAATTTTTCTATATCACAGGTACAAATAGTAATTTTACTTATTATAATATCAAATACTTTATAAAAATAATATATTATTTATTTTTATATATAATCATTTATAAAATTATTTATATTCTTATCTTATTATTAAATATTACATTTAAAAAAATATTTTAATTTTAATTTTTATATAAAAATTTATAAATTTATTTTAATATAAATAGTTTTTAAAAAGCCGTATTTAAAAAGTACATAGCATAAATTAAAAACTGTTTCTAGTTTTTAGAAAAAAAAAAATCTACAGTGTTATTAAACCCATTCTTAGTTATCATGTTTTTCTATTTTTGAAAGATGATATATCATATTTGATTTGTAAGCATTTTAGATTTTTCATATATGCTGGTTTCCTCTTTGATTGTCTTAGAGCATGTTTGTATATAAGAAAAATTGAAGGAAAGGAAAATAAAAAGAGAAAGATAACTTTGAATTGACATTTTTCTTTGTTAAAGTGAAAAGAAAAGAAAATTTATTTTACTTTCGTTATTTTTTCTTTAAATTGAAGGAAAAATAAAGGCAAAATATCATTTAAATTTGAAATTATAATCATGCTTTTTAATTTTTTAACTTTATGCATAAATAAAGAATATATTAATAATTTCAATAAAATAATATATTTTCTTTCCACTCATTTTTTTTTCCGAACAAGGAAAAATAAATTTATTTTCCTTTTCTCCTTTTATTTTTTATCAGACTAAACATGAAAAAAAAAATAAAAAATAAAAACTATTTTTCTTCTATTAGTTTTCTTCCTCCTTTATAAATTATCCAAACATAGTGTTAGGGTGTTAGATCTCTGTTTTGGTAGTTTCGTGATCTTCAGTCGGTCAGAGATCCGTAGATGTAGGAGGATCTCCGGTGCTCCAAAATTCTGGTCTCAATCTTGGGTAGCTGTCGCTATGGGCCCGACGGTGCTTCCATTGATGGCATCCTTTCATGCTTTTGTTTTTTCTTTTTAGATTGCTTTATATTTCAGGTCAGTATTAGATTGATTCAATTTAAAACTGAAATGTATTGAATAAATTAAAAATTAAAATTTTAATATTTAAAAAAATTAAATCGAATCGATTTTGATTAAAAATCAAATCGAATCAAATCAGTCTGATTCAATTCGATTTGATCGATTTAAATTTTTAATAAAATTTTTATTTTTCACTTTAATTTTAATATTTTAAAATTTAATTAGAATATTTTAATATCTCTCTATATTTTTTAAAATAATATATTATTATTACTAATAAATTTAATTTAATTTTTTTAATTTTTTTATTAAAACTAAATCAAATTGAAATAACTGAAAAATTTTAAAATTAAAAATCAAATTAAATAAATAAATAAAAACTAAATCAAAATTTTAAATTAATTTAATTTAATTAATTTTTTTCAATTTTAACCGACAGCTAGGATCCTGTTAACTCATGGGCCATATTCAACTTTAATGAATATCGTCCTATAAAAAAAAAACTGGCAAAATCTTTTTAGTAATAATTATATTAATGAAAATTGACATTATATAATGGGCATAATTTCTAATGCTGTTAAGTATAAATACATATTTCAAAAATGTATATGTATAAAACATAATGAAAGATTTTATATGAAATATATTTGTATATAATAATATAAAATATTTTATTACACCATATTTATTAAACTATATATTTGTTATATGTAATAAATATATAAATATTTACCTTTTTAAATATAAAATATTAGATTATGCTTATTTTATTAATTAAACAAAAATATATTAATTTATAATATAATATTATATTATATTTTTAATATTTAATTTATTCATCAACTAATTGAAACTTATTTAATTTTTTTTATTTTATTACTTAAAACTCGATCATAAATGTGAATTAAATATTTAAATATTTTTATCCAATAAATTTTTAAATAAAAACATTATTGTTTAATATGTTTATATATATATATAAGACGAATACTGTTTAAAAAAAAAAGATAGAGAGATGGAAAGGAAATAAAATTACTTTATTGAATATTCCGAGAGAAAGTAAGTGTTTTGTACAAAAATGGTTTATATAGGCTATGAAAAATAGTCGTTCCACTCTTCTATTTCTTGATATCTCCCTAAACAGATTCAAATAGATATATGTTACATGTGAACTAACTAGAAATAAAAGTAAAAGGATATTTACATTAAGATACATTAGAAGTGACAATATAAATTTTGAAATTAATTTTTTTCTATACCAATTCTCTATACTCCCATCAAGTTGGAGCGGGGAGGAGAGTCAGATGCAACTTGGCAGTGAGATATTGATGATGTACAATAAAAAGTGGCTCGGTAAGAAGGTTTGCCACTTGTTCTGAAGTTAGGAGATGGGAGGTGTTGATGAAGCCTTTCTGCAGTTGCTCTCGCACCACATAATAGTCAATGGCAATGTGCTTGGTTCTTTCATGAAAGATTGGATTGGCAGCTATATGGAGGGTTGCCTTATTGTTACAATGGAGAGGAATGGGAAGAGAAATCTCTTGATGCAAATCCTGAAGAAGGTAGGTGTCAAGAGGAGTTTTGAGACAATGCTAGCCATAGCCCTATATTCAGCCTCAATTGAAGAATTGAGACAATGTTTTGCTTCTTAGTTTTCCAAGAAATTAGGGATGAACCTAAGAATATGCAGTAACTAGTTAGAGACTTTCTAGAGAAGGAATAAGAGGCCCAGTCTGAGTCACAGTAGACTTTAAGCTGTAAGCTCATAGAAATAGAAAAGCACAAACTCTAATGGAGTGTGCCTTTTAAGTACCTCAATACATGCATGGCTGTCTTAGAGTATGCATAAACTCACTAAGATATTAAATAGCATAACTGATGTCTGGTCTAGTTAAGTTGGCATAGAGAAGTTTGCCAATTAACCTTCTGTATGTATCTGGTCTATCAAAAATTGTCCTAGAGTCAGGAGACAGATGAAGCCCTTTAGGTAAGGGAAAAGGAGTTGGCTTACAATGGAGCATGCCAGCATCCCTCAAAATATATGTGAGAAACTTAGTTTGACTAAGCAGTGTGGCGTATGGGATCTTGCCACTTCAAGGCCCAAAAAGTATTTAAGGAATCCTAAATCCTTAATAGAGAATTTAGAATGCAGTGCATGCTTAATAACAGTGATATCAAAAACTGAAGTTCCAATGATGATTACATCATCCACATATATCAAGAGTGCCAAAAAAGAATCAGAAAGCATATTTCACAAAGAGGTAATAATCATGAGATGATTGAGAAAAACCCAAGTATTTAAGAAATCCTAAGAATTCTATATTCCATTACCTATAAGCTTGCTTGAGACCATAAAGAAATCATTTGAGGAGACATACTTGCCTTAGCAAGACTTTGGTATATCATTGAGGAGGTTATATATATACCTCCTCATTTAAGTGACCATGCAATAATACATTATTAATATCTAATTAAAAGATGGGCCATTATTTATTGGTTGCTAGAGTTATAAGAAGTCTAACAGTGGTTAATTTGACAATAAGGAGAATTTGTCTTTGTAATCCAAGCCTTCTATTTGATTGTAGCATTTGGCTACTAAACGGGCTTTAAACCTGTCAATTTTACCAGTAGGTTTACATTTAACCTTGTAAATCCACTTGCAACCTATGACTTTTTAGCATTCAAGAGTTATTGTGCTCAAGGGCAAGTAGTTCAAGCTGTGTAGATTTTGCCTAGTGAGCATCCTGGGATGCTTGGTCATAAGTATGAGGTTCAATGATGTAAGCAACATTAAAGATAAAGGAATGATGAGGAAGAGTAAAGCAGGAAGAAGTGGTAGTGGAGAAAGTAGTAGTTGCTGTATGAACAAAATTTTGTGGCTAGATAGGTACCTTAGGGACTCTGACTGACCTCCTGGGCATAGGGGATGAGTTGTTCACAACTAGAGAAATATTAGAAGTAGCAGAGGGTTTAGGAATAGTAGGAGAGATTGTATATTATGTGTTTGCAATGGAAAGAGGTAATATAGTGCTATTCTCATTGTGAGAGTTACGGAATGGAAAGGTTTGCTCATGGAAAGTCACATCTCAGCTGATAAATATGGAATGATCTTATGTATTATAGAGTTTATAAGCTTTGTTATTTCCAATATATCAAATGAATATAAATTTATTGATCTGGATGCAAATTTATCTTTGTTGGGCTCCAATTTGGTAGCAAAACATAAGTATCCAAATTTTCTTAAGTGAGTGTATTGTGGGACTTTCTTAACGAGTTTCTGATATGGACAAAGCCATCCCAAATTTTTCATAGAAAGCTTGTTAATAATATAAATGGCAGTACGAATACATTCAGACTATAATGTTTTGGGGACATTGGATTGAATTCTTAGAGCTCTAATTATGTCCAGAATATGTCTATGTTTCCTTTCTACTAGAGATGTTCATGGATCGGTTCAATCAGGGGCGGAAGGAAGGTACGGCAAGGGGGGCACGTGCCGTACCGGCGACCGGAAAATGCTTTGAAGGGGGATGAAGGTGCCGCAGCGGCGCAGCCGGTGCCCTACCAAAGGGAAGCTCCTGGCTCCGCCACTGGGTTCAATCCATAAAATCCAACCAATTTGACCCAATCCAAACCAATAAACTTGGTTAAATGATTAGGTTGGATTATTTTGGATATTTTATTCAATTTATACATCCTAATTCTAACTTTACCTTCTCTTTATTAGTTTTTGTGTTTGGTTTGAATATAATACTAATTAGATTTTTTTATTTTTTTTTATTATTAGATATCTATCATCTCAATTCAATTATTTTTATTTTTAATTTTTAAAAATTTAAAATTAGTAATATTTTTGCGTCCGCATTATATTTTGCAGATGTATTATTTTATTTTTCTATAATTATTTCAAGTGTAATAATTTTTTTATTTCTACAAAATTAAAATCAGTCACATTTAAGAAAAAGTTAAAATAAAAATATGTAGAAATTATTTTATTTTTTATTTTTGAAAAATTAAAATTAAAATTTTAATTTTTTAAGTTAACCTTTTTTAGTTTACAAGTTTTAAAACGCGTAGAATTTTTAGGAGATAAAGTGGATGAGATTTCTGAGAAGTAGATATTGCTCATGAATAAGCTCTTGTTTTTTTGTTTTGATTATAATTTGTATGCAACTTGGATCAATTGATATGTACAAATTTGAATTATTAATTGATGCTTGAATATTGTTTGATGAATTTTCTCGATCAAAATATGGCTATATTTATAATTATTCATTAAATTTTAAATTTGATTTGTATGTGATTTTTAATTGACATGTAAATGTGTAGGTAATTAAACTAATTTTTAAATCGAACCGAAAATTTACAATTCAATTCAATGCGGTTTCTTCACTATTATTTTTTCACGTATTATGCGTCAAATCAATAGCCTTATGTACCCAAACTCTTTCCGAAAGGCATTCTACCATTTGATTGTTTTAGGTTAAGTTTATTTGAACGCGGTCAACTTTTTGTACAATGACTAATTAGTAATTTCTTGCGGCTTTGTGATGCATTCATTTGTATGTAAAAAAGAAAAAACACCAAAAAAAATAATAAAAAATCATTCTTTATAATTTTGATTGTTATTTTTTTAGCATAATAATATAAATTTGTTATTATTTGATGAATCAATTTGTTACAGTATTATATGTCAAAATTTTTGAAGTGTATATATATGCTTCTTATTTTCATAAAAATAAATTATTTTATAGTTTTATGAAGAAAAGTAACTATAGAAATATTTATTATCAGTAACATGAGAAATATGCTATGATTTTTTTTATAATTTGAAACTATTTTTTTCCAAGAATAATTTGTATTCGAAAAATATTATTAGAATAATTTATTTTTAATTTAAAAAATAAAATATATTAACAAATTTATACAAAGAGGTTTTAATAAAATTTTTAAAGTTTAAAAATTAATCCCTAATAATTTAAGGAGATCTCAAGTTTTACTCTCTCAATTTCTAATAATTTAAAAATTATATTTTTTGAAAATAGAAAGTCATTTTTCTAAAAGTAACTTAATTTTTTTATTTATAAAAATATTTTTTATTAACTAATTTTTTAAATATTTTAAACACTAAAAAATATAAAAAATATTTTTTATAAAATAAATGTAGCCCTAATATTTTCATGAAATAAACATAACCTTAATTACAATAAGTAATAGAATACATTTTAATGACCGTCGAGTTTCACCACTCCAGAATAAGGCCAGGTCTAAGAAGACAGTGCTAGTCCAAATCTCATAAAACTTTTTTGAATGATCGGTCTAGCATTTCTAGCTCTGACCCAAGCACACGGGGTAGGCCGGTCGCCCGCAAACCAGGTCCAGTAAGGAAAAATCCAGTGGAGTGACATGACATGAGAAAGGATAGCATACTCAGCCACTTCGCAGCCTTGCCCGCGGGAGACCGTTAGGCATCACTAGCAAACAAATGAAAATGAATACTCTCTTCTCTATCTAAACTTACACAACTACCATCAACCCCTTTTTCTGGATATCAGAACATCACTTTTAATATCAATTAATAATTCACATAGCACTAATTCTTATTAGTTTTTAGTTGATAATGGTCGTCTTGTCTCACTCCTTACCGACTCTAAACTCTAAAAGAACTCTAAACGTGGCGTCTCTTTTATTTAGTTATTTATTTTATGCTTTTCCTCTTCCATGTGGTTTAGACTTGGTGCTCCCATTCAATAATATTTGCTTAAAATATATAGCAAGTCATCCTCATTTAATTTATAGATATGGATACTAATTGATGACAATTGGAGACTCCATTAATAATAGCCAAACATATTTGACTATGTAACCTATTAAAGATTATTTATAGCAATATGGTCCATCACTCATCACCATATACATTTAATAAAAAAAAAATATATTTCTCCTTCTTATAAAAATAAGTTTACTTTATATTTTAAAAAATAATTACTAAAAAATTAAAATAATTAATTCCCTTTATTCACACTTTTCTTAATATATTCTCTATTTATATTAATTCATTCAATATTAATTTTTTTACATATGATTTACTGTAATAGTGGTTAGATATTTTTTTTTGAAAATAAAACTATTGATTATATTAATAAAATTCCATCAAACAAAAAGTGATATCATCCCAAACAGAGAGATTATTATACCTAATAGATTCTCTAGCTAAAATATGAACAGATAGAATAGCATTACGATAAACCTATCTAATAGAAATATCCGTTCTAGAGTCTAACAAAAATTTACAATTATTTAAAATTAAACTCCGGCATAAGATAATTTGCAAAACTGCTCCTCAAGTGCCTGTCTAAATCATGTATAAGATAATTTGGCAAAGATGTTCCACCTTCTTTCTCATCTCTTCAGCGTAAATCATTATAGTGATTAGATATTTTAATAGTGATTTTATTAGAAATTAGCTATTAATAACCAGCTGTTTAAATAGTGGTTTTAAAATAAAATATTTAATAAAAATATGATTTAGTTAGCTGTTTTTTTTTTTTTTAAAAGGAGAGAAATATCATTAACTCAAAGAAACTATATGAGGAGGAGGGACATGAACCCAAACTCCTTGATCTGACTTAGAATGACCCGATATTGCTAGAATATGAGCGACATCATTCGCAGATCTGTGAATAAAACTACATCTTGCTTCTTCATAACTGGATAGAAAAAAAAATGTTAAATAAGAAAAAAAGGTGAATGATGAAAAAAATGATAATAAATGAGCGAAAGTGACAAATAAGAAAAAGGGAGAGTGACATAAAAATGATAATAAGTGATCATTCGTATAACGTAATCATTTACGTTTTTTATTTTATTTTATTTTATTTTATTTTAAAATTAAATAATTTTACACTTTTATAATGTTTTATTACTTAATAATATATCATTTATAATGTTGCTAGAACATGAGCGACATCGTTCGCAGACCTGTGAATAAAACCATATCTTGTTTCTTCATAACTGGATAGAAAAAAAAAGTGTTAAATAAGAAAAAAAGGTGAATGATGAAAAAAATGATAATGAATGAGCGAAAGTGACAAATAAGAAAAAGGAGGAGTGACGTAAAAAATGATAATAAGTGAACATTTGTATAACGTAATCATTTACGTTTTTTATTTTGTTTTTCTTTAAAAATTAAATAATTTTACACTTTTATAATGTTTTATTACTTAATAATATATCATTTATAATGTTCTAAGTGCCTAGCAAATGAAAATAGTGATATGATCTATGACAAATAAAAATGCTTTCGGATCAACTTAGTTCAAATCAATAGAGTCAAATTTGTATTTTCGCATTTTATTTATATTTCTTATTTTTCACGGTCATTGCTATGGCATTAATTATTTTTAGTGTGAAAATGGTTTCATCACTATTCTGCCTTAGATTAAAATTCTGCTAGAAATCCCTTATTTACATTAGTGATGGCTTGTCTTCGTCACAAATCTTTTATAAAAAAATATTAAAATCTTTTCAATTCATCGCAAATCATAATTTAACACAAATATTTTATTTATTTATTTATTTAATATTTTCTGCATTATCTAAATAATTCACTAACTCAAAAATATATTCCTAATAAATAAAATATCTTCCATCATAGTTCTTGATATTCATAAAAGGTAACTTAAAATTCTAATACATCCACAAAATACGCTACAATTTTTGAAGCAATAGTAATTTTAAATGATTTTTTTTTTTTTACATAATCTTTCTTTCTGATCATTTTATGTGAGGAGTCTGATGTTATTGGATGTAAAAATACTGTGACTAGACACGCACATGTGGACATAAATCCTTTCGCACATGCACCGTTATTCGGTTCAAATCGAAAAAATCGATGAAATTGAATTAATTTAAAAATTTGATTCGATTTTTTATACATTTTAATTCGATTCGATTTTTAATTTTAAAAATTTCAGTTATTTCAGTTCGGTTCGATTTTGATCAGAAAAAAATCGAAAAAATCAAATCAAACTGATTAATGATAATAATATATTATTTTCAATAATATTGAGAGATTAGATCATACTAAAGTTAAAATATTTTAATTAAATTTTAAAATATTAAAAATAAAGGGTAAAAAAATAAAAAAATTATTAAAACTTCAAATTGATCAAATAGAATTGAATTAAATCAAATCAGACCGATTCAGTTCGATTTGATTTTTGACCAAAATCAGTTTGATTCAATTTGTATAAATACTAGAATTTCAATTTTTAATTTATTTGATTTGATTCGATTTTAAATCGAACCGATCGAATGGTCACCCCTAATTATTTCAATCCTCATACTCTCACTGTAACTTTATTGTCTACAAACCAAAGAGAATTATAACATATAAAAAAAGTTTATAAATTACTGAACACTTATAAATTTAGTAATATAAACAATATAAATTAAATAAAAAATTCATGTTAAAAACTTATGGAAATCGATACTCATGAAAATAAAATTTAAAAATTATAAGTTTTAAATAAACACAAATATTTATTTTTAATTCAAGCTCTGCAATGGAAGCTGTATTGCACATTTATGCGATCGGATATTCAACCTGCACATAAAATTTAAGTCAATGGATTCTTGGGCTGCTACAGATATTCACAAGAGCTAGGCTCCAACTCAAGAAAACGTAAACTGCAACAAAAGCCTATAAAAGAAAATTCAGCAATCATGATCATCAATTGGTTATTTCTATTTGTCAAAAGAACTTAAGATCCGCTTCAGAGAATAAAGGAACAAATAAAGGTAATTCCACCAATTGAAGAAATAATAGGCACTTTCTGTGCAACATAACCTAAATTCAATGGAATGGAATCCTCATTTAAAAATATGGAGAAGGAAATGTATGACAAACAAAATGAGACATTCTTCCATTGACTATTAATCTTTCATCATAGCTGCTGGAAATTATATTAAAAAAACTATTAATTTTTCAACATTCTTCCATTGGCCTCTACATTTGTAACTTTAAATAAAATTTATGGAGATTTAATTGTGGATTATAAATTGTTAGAAAAATTATAATTTTTTAGATTAAAAATAGCATTTTGTATCATATAATTTATGTATAATTATAAATACGAACCATGCATATAATTCACAATCTAAAAATTATTTTAAATTGCAGTGTATTTTCAGAAGAAAAATAAATTTATTGAGAATCAAGAATACACTTGGATAACCATCGATTCCATAATTGACACTCTTTCATTTTATACTACATATAGGATATAGCTGAATGAAAATTAATCGCGAGAACAAATTATTTATTCTTTCAAAATAGTCTAATTCTCGAGAGACTTTTGAGAGAATATTGAAAAAGCTTAAGAATTCTTCCTGTTATTTTCTATTTTCATGAGTTTTAGATAATATGGATAGAAAGAAAAAAAAAACAAATAAATATTAAAGGGGTTGGTGGGTAGTTATACCCGCCACCCATTATTTACTGTTGCATGATCTTCGGCCATGCATCTGCAATATGTTTTAATTTTTTTTATATTAGATTAATTTTTTAGTTTATATAAAATAAATAAAAAAATTAAAATTAAATTTTTATAAATAAATTACTAAACCTTATTATGAACTTTATTTTTAGGCTTTAACTTGGGTAGAAAATTTCTTTTATCTCTCCCTCACACGTGATAGAGCATAATGATATATACACTGTAATTTTCATACTTAATGTGGGTGGATAATAAGGTACTAAATCTTATTATGTGACTAGTGCATATTTCGCGAGTTCAAATGTATATGTCTGTTAGGACAATATAACGGCTCGAAATGATGTTATATATCTATTAGGGAAATATAACTGCTTGAAATGGTGAATTTCATGAGTAGATATAGTATGCAATATCCTAGATTATTTATTGCATTGAATTTTTCATAAGATATCATTTTAATTTCTTTTGGATTCATAATTGATGTGATTGAAACAAAATTATGCTGTAATTGGCTAATCTACAAGAAAGAGAAAGTGAGGTGGTTAGCGCCTACGGTAGCCACTCCAACGCTCAAGTCAGTAAACTGAAGAATAGGATGGGTATAAGAAATTGTTTAGAACTCAAGAGTAGTTATGTAAGAATTGCGTACTTTGTTTCTGTGATGGCTAGCTTTTATATTGTAAGGAGATGGAGTTAATTATAACATTCTCTAAAAATCTAGCAATGATCTGGCCGGCTAATTAATAAGAGATTTTGCCGGCTAATTGATTGTGATTCCGTGATTACAAGTGTAACGGGAATCTACTAGATTGTATCTACTAACGGTAACTTTATGTGAAAACTTGACCTATTCAGGAGAGGATGAGTCTTGATGAAGATCCAGATGCTATGGTGTCCGAGTCCTCCTTTCCATGGACGGGACTGCATATTGTCTTATCAAACCCTTGCTACATGGCCCAGACTTATGTTGATAGCTTATGACTTACTTTGGGCGATTGTTGTGTAACATTAGAGGTCCCCTACTGGTCTTCGATTCTTCAGTTTCGAAGGTGACAGTTTTTTTTTACAATCTAGGGTACATAGTCTATTTAGATTGGCCTTCCATGCTCGCGTCGGTTTGCCTGCTCTGACCCTTAGATGATGATTGTGTTAGGAAACCCAGAGATTACTGCAACCCAAAACGCGCAGCTGAAAAAGAATCTATGTTTTCCTATCAGGATCCGAGTGCTTCATTTATTTCAAAAGGAATGGTAAGAGACTAAACTATTAGACTCGACGAGAAGATACATTTCCAGACTGATGGTGTTTCTTTTGAAACGAACACCCTCTATGGTATCCATACGAACGTCTTTTATCCTTTTAGAGTGCTAGCTCTCTCAAAGATGGATAAGCTATGTGCTCCTCAATTTGCAACTCAAAAATGATTTCTCCAAAACATTACTCCCACAATTCGCAGAAGAAGTTTTTATTCATTTTTTAGTCTTTTGTTTTCCCACACTTCTTTTCGTTAAAGAGTTGTGTTCATAACCAACTATCACAATCTCGCAGATACTCAAATATCTTATGTGATAGTTACTTTTGAAAAGGAAAACTAAAAAATCTTTTATTTGTAACAATTATAGATAGACTGCAGATCTTTTAAATATTATTATCTTATAATAATAAATAATTGATATTAATAATAATAATATCTTTATTATTATTAATTATACTAATGGGCTTTTAGCCCATTAATATGACATAGCACATCAATAACGTTCTTTTGTGTGTGACCCAATAGGCTCACATTAATTGACAATAGGCCCAGTTCCACTATGCCCATAAATCATAAACGGCCTTTAGCAAGACATTATGACTATCCAACTAATATGAGGATTGTTAGTCCGATAAAGCCTAATAAATAGGACATGTATTAATCCCTTTGTCACACGATATCTAGTTTGAATATAAGTCATGGTCAATGTCAAACTTATAATGTTCAAACTTGTGATTTCTCGATCTCTAAGTAGACTGATAAAACCAAATGATATTGACCACACTATCAAATTATTTGAGCACGGCCATGCATTTCTCAGTCTCACTTATAGAGGGGCCCAGAAGATATCTCTCTCAAAGAGAGGGACAAATTCTATCTTGATTGTTCAATATCCTCTGCATAATTTCTATTATGCTCAATCATAACCTTTATGATTATCCAATTAAAGACAATTTTTTGTTATGTCAAAACATAACAGTCCTTATGTTGGAAACTATGACAATCTCAAGTCAAAGGATTAAGACATAACTACTTTGAGATTCACTTATGACAATAACCCATGTAGTGACCTCAATGCGAGTCCATCCAATACTTTGTTCTCTAACAAGTATCTATGATTATTGAATTATATCAAAATATATATAATCATCTCATGATTATCAATCAATAATCATACTAGTTATATTTTATTATATCAACATAATAATAAATAACCAGGGATGTTAATCATTATTATGTAACATGCAAATAAATAATAATGATAATAAAACCTCTTTTATTAATAACCAAAATGACATACAAAAAAAAGGTCCAAGATAATGGCCTATGGCAAATACACTCATAGATTACTCTGTTTCAATAAGGAATTTGTACTTTTCGTCGTTATTTTTGCTAAGTATTTATATATTCGGTACTCAATCATAATCCTCGTCTGACCATAGCCAAATAATAGTTTCTAAAGAATTGCTAAGAGGTTAACATTCGGCCAAAAGAGAATCTAGTAATCATTGCCTTTGCTAGAAAGTGACTTAAAACAGACTTGCTAACCGGACATATGACCCGATCATTGGCCATACTATAACTTGGGATATTCGTAGAATGGAATTAACATCTGGATATGTGGCTTGGCAGTTATTTGTCTTATGGCGCTTTTCGATAGAAAAAATGTCTGTCTTTTGGGACTAACATTGGAAGACTAGCTTAGCAGTTATCTGCCTTGTAGTGCTTTTTGGTAGAAACTTGCCTCATTCTTTTGGGACTAACACCCAAATACTCACTTGGCGGTTACCCGCTTTGTGGTGCTTCTCGGCAAAAAAGTGCCTTATTCTTTTGGGACTAAACCTAGTGGTTACCCTCCTTATAGCACCATCCAATAGAAACTTGCCTTAGTCTTTTAGGATTAACACCCAAACATATGGCCTGGCGGATATTCGTCTTGTGGCATTAGCATCAAATGCCTTAGGTAGCGGGATTAACACCCGGGTTATGTACCTGACGGAATGGCAAGATTTCACCTTACAGATTTTTTGAGACTAACGTCCGAAGACTCGCATGGCGGTTACCCGCCTTGTGGTGCTTTTTGGCATAAACTTGCCTTATTCTTTTGGGACTAATGCCCGAAAACTCGCCTGTCAGTTACCCGCCTTGTGGTGCTTTCTGGTAGAAACTTGCCTTATTCTTTTTGGACTAACGCCCAAAGACTTGCCTGAAAGTTATCCACCTTATGGCACCTTCCGGTAGAAACTTGCCTTAGTCTTTTGGGACTAACACTCGGACATGTGGCTTGGTGGATACCCGCCTTATGGGCTTCACATGAAATGCCTTAGGTAGCTGGACTAACACCCGAATTATGAGCCTGGCGAAATGATAGGAATTCGCCTTAGAGATTTTTTGCAAAATGGGATTAATGCCTGATCATGTGGCCTAACTAACACTCGCCTTATGGCCTAAACATAAAATGCCTTTGAAACTTGTGTGAAGTGGGACTAACACTCGGTCATGTGGTCTAGCTGACTCTCACTTTATAGCCTAGGCATAAAATGCCTTTGAAACTTTTTGTGAAGCAGGACTACCACCCTGTGATGTTGCTTGATTAACTCTCGCCTTATGGCCTGACATAAGATGTGTGATGTTGCCTGACTAACTCCTGCCTTATAGCCTGGCATAAGATGCCTTATTTTAGTGGGACTGACACCTGAATTATGTTCTAATGGATTTTCACCTTGTGGCCTGGCATAAGATGCCTTGTTTAGCAGGACTGACATCTGGATTGTGATTTGATGGATACCCACCTTGTGGCTTGGCAAGATGCGTTGTTTTAGCATGATTGACACCCGGATTATGGCCTGATGGATTTCCATCTTGTGGCCATGCATAAGATGCCTTGTTTTAGCTGGACTGACACCCGGATTATAGCCTGATGGATTCCCATCTTGTGAATTGGTATAAGATGCCTTATTTTAGTGGGACTGATGCGGAACCCCAGCCTATTAGGGACTGAAGCGACACATACCCTAGTAAAAAGAACTTAGTTCAGAAAATAATTTCCCAATCTAAAGCACTCTTAATTAACATGCAATTAAGAACACTTATAACTGATTGATTTTAAGAGCAGTAAGAATAAGAACCATACAAGTTAGTATCAAACCTTATTCGTGATGCAATGTCAAGAACCAAGATCTCTCTTAAGCTCTCAAAGAAGAATCACGTAAAGCACTTGTATTGAGTAATTGATAATCAGTCTACAATATGGAAAAAGAGATGCTTTATATACCCTTGGGCAACCTAGCTTAATTAGAAAAAGAAAATAAGTAAAAACCTAAATAAAGATCCATAATCTTTGCCACTACCCACTACTATGCATGAACCTATGATCTATACCACTACCCGCTACTGGATAACTACCCGCTACTGGTTAAATATCAACTGCTAAATAACTATCCACTACTGAATTAGTAATGAAGAATCAGTTAATGCAAATAAAAAATTTGAATTGTCAATAAAGACACATTCGACCTAATTGACTTGGAATGGTCAGATTGTTCTTCAACTTCAAAATGAACTTATAAAGCTTCAACATATCCCTTCATGAATTCTTGAAGTGCTTCCTTTAACCTCTTGGATCTCAACCTTGTAATTGGTCCTTGAGGTAATGTTAGCTCATCATTTTTGGTATTGTTGGTTGTACTTACATCATCTCCTCCTTCTTAAAAAGGATTCGTCCTCGAATATGTACCAAAAATCAAAAGGAGACAAATCGGAAACATTAAAGGTAGCACTTACACCAAACTCAACCTAGCAGATCAATTACATATGCATTGTCGTTGATCTGTTCCAGTACTTGATATGGTCCATCCCCTCGTGCATCGAGTTTTGATTTCCTTTGATTCGAAAATCTCTCCTTTCGCGTATGGATCCAAACCCAATCACCTGACCTGAATACAACTTTCTTGCAATCCTTATTGGCTTGTTTCTCATACATCTTGTTACGCTTCTCAATATGCTCACACGCTTTTATGTGTATTGATTTAACTATTTCAATCTTCGCTTTTTCATCTAAATTAGACAACTCGTTCAAAGGTAAAGGCATTAAATCTAATACAGTTAATGGATTAAAACCATACACAATCTCAAAAGGTGAATAACTAGTAGAAGAATGGACAACGCGATTATAAGCAAATTCAATGGACAATGCGATTATAAGCAAATTCAACCTATGGCAAACATTCTTTTCAAGTTTTCAAGTTCCTACCCACAATAGCACGAAGCATAGTTCCTAAAGTGCTATTAACACTTCAGTTTGGCCATCTATTTGTGGATGAAAAATAGTAGAAAATAAAAGTTTAGTACCCAATTTCCTCCACAAAACACTCCAGAAATGACTAAAGAACTTAGAATCTCTATCAGATAACAATATTCCTAGGTATAACATGTAAACAGACTACTTCCCTGAAAAACAAATCAGCTATGTTCATTGCATCATCAGTTTTATGACATGGAATAAAATGTGCCATCTTACTAAAGTGATCTACAATAATAAACAATGAATATCTACCTCTTTTTTTCCTAGATAAACCTATCACAAAATCCATAGATATATCAGTCCAAGGTTCAGTAGGTACGGGCAAAGGAGTATACAACCCATATGGCAAGGACTTAGATTCAACCTGTTTACATGCAAAGCATTTAGCATAAATTTTCTCTACATATTTTCGCATATTAGGCCAATAAAAGTGTTCATTCAACATGTATAAAGTCTTTTGTGCACTAAAATATCCCATTAACCCTCCTAAATGCGATTCTCTAACAAGCAAATCACACACTGAATAATTGGGTATGCATATTTGTTTCCCCTTAAAAAGAAATCTATCATGCAAATAAAACTTGTTAAACGCCCCATGTTCACATGCCTTAAATACATTAGAAAAATCAATATCATTCTCATACATATCTTTCAAATGCTCAAACCCTAACTACTTAGAACTAAGAATGGAAATCAATGCATA
Organism: Manihot esculenta; assembly: GCF_001659605.2. NCBI lineage: Eukaryota > Viridiplantae > Streptophyta > Magnoliopsida > Malpighiales > Euphorbiaceae > Manihot > Manihot esculenta. The sequence continues at coordinate 29,230,011 of NC_035162.2, forward strand.
ACGTCTAGATAATGCATCAACAACCACATTATCCTTACCTTCCTTATATTTAGTCACATAAGGAAAGATTTCGAGATACTCAACACACTTACCATGCCGCTTGTGCAACTTACCTTGTCCCTTCAAGTATTTGAGAGACTGATGGTCGGTATGAATCACGAACTCATTAGGCAGCAAGTAGTGTTTCCAAAATTCAAGAGCCCTAATCAGTGCATAGAACTCTTTGTCATAGGTGGGATAGTTCAAATGTGTGCCACCTAACTTTTCACTGAAATATGCTATGGGTCGATCTTCCTGCATAAGAACAACACTAATACCAATCCCAAAAGCATCACATTCGATTTCAAAGGTTTTAGAAAAATCAGGTAACCTTAAAACAGGAGCAGTAGTAAGTTTTTCTTTTAATGTGTTAAATGCAAGTTCCTATTCTTTACCCCATTTAAACCCAATAGCCTTTTTAATGATCTCATTTCGAGATGTAGCAATAGTGCTGAAATCTCTAACAAACCTCCTATAGAAGCTTGCTAATCCATGAAAGGACCTCACTTTATTAGCATTCTTAGGAGTAGGCCATTCTTGGATAGCCTTAACCTTTTCAGTATCTACCTCAACTCCACGTGAACTAACAACAAACCTTAGGAATATGACTCTATCAGTACAAAATGTGCATTTCTTAAGATTAGCATACAATTCATGTTCACGCAACTTCTGTAGAACAAGTTCAACATACCTAATATGATCATCTAAGTTTCGGCTATAGATCAATATATCATCAAAATACACAACCACAAACTTACCTTGTAATCACGTAAAACATGGTTCATTAATCTCATAAATGTGCTAGGTGCATTAGTTAAGCCAAAATGCATCACTAACCATTCATATAAACCATATTTAGTCTTGAAGGCATTTTTCCACTCATCACCTAACTTCATTTTAATTTGATGATAACTGCTTTTCAAATCAATTTTGGTAAAGAAAATAGCACTACATAATTCTTCAAGCATATCATCTAATCTAGGAATAGGATGCCGATACTTTACAGTGATTTTGTTGATCGCACGACAATCAACACACATGCGCATTGTTCCATCTTTCTTTGGAACCAACAAAACAGGTACTGCAAATGGATTGAGGCTCTCCCTGATATGTCCCTTAGCTAGCAACTCATCAACTTGCTTTTGCAATTCCTTCATCTCCTCAGGATTACTCCGGTAAGTTGAACGATTTGAAATCTGAGCTCTAGGAATAAAATCGATATGATGTTCTATTCCTCTAATGGGAGGCAACCCAGATGGCACCTCCTCAAAAATACATCCGCAAAATCCTGCAACAACTTAGAAAAAGAACTAGGCAATTCATCAGTAAGGTTAGTCTCAATCATAAAATTGGAACTAAAATGCAACATAATCAAAGCTTTCTTCCCTAAGTAGGCTTTCTTCAACTCTCTCTCTTTACAATAAAAGGAAGACTTGCTGAATTCTTCACTCTTCTCACTCAACTCTCATTTTACCTCCACACTCACTAACATTTTCTCTCCTGCACATCTCTCATTTTTATCCTTTCCTGTGCAGTCACTCTCTTTTAGGCTATTCAAAACCTTCTTTTTACTTGTCTGACCTCTCTTACCCAATTTAGTAGATTGTTGTAATTTCACTTGATTTACATATACATCCTTAGGAGATAATGGTACAAGTATATGTTTTACACTAAGGAACGTAAAAAAAAACCTATTACTATACCCATCATGAATGACACGCTTATCAAATTGCCATGGTCTACCTAATAAAATATGTCCAGGTTGCATGGGTACAATATCATAAGTAACCTCATCTACATACTTACCAATAGAAAATGACACTTTACATTGCTTGGTTACCTTTTCCTCGCCACAATCATTGACTGTGCGGTTGTCAAAGCCGATCAAAAATAACATTTTTGGTTATCCACATTTTTACAACTGTAGATAGTGGCAAAAGGATCGAATCCACAGGGAATTGATACTCACCTATTTTCCTTATCAAGACCAAGCAAATAAATCGACAATAAAAGTAAAATGGGGGGTTTTGGGATTGATAAAGTAAACTAGAATTAAAAGCAATAAAGTAAAGCAAATGATAAAGTAAAGAAATTCAATAATAAGAAAAGCTCTAGTTGAAGAATTGGATCCACTTCAGTTGTTGGGATTGATCATTGACACTTGAGTTCCTTTATTTGATTCAATAAATTAGTTATGGAGGTGGAAGACGCTTCTCACCACCATATCCCTCCTTAAGCATAGATTAACTAGGGAACGTCCTTTAATTAATCACTAATCAACAAGTTGGCAAGGAACGTCCTTGGGCCTTTGGTATCTAACAACTGTCAATTGCATTAAGAAATAGAGAGACCTAATTCTAGCTACCCAAACGTATGGTGATATTGTTAGTGTAATACCCGGCTAGACTCCGGCATCAGAATTCCTACCGTCCGGTGGAATCTTGAATGTCGGAAACCTCTAGAAGGGTAAAATCATGTTTTTATAAAATGTTTTAATGTATTTCATGGGTTTGAACAAGAAAGAAATTAAGTTTTGAATGAAAATAGTCTTGAGAGGAAGACTCAGGTTCGGCCGCCGAACCTCAAGTTCAGCCGCCGAACATGCTTGCACTTCGGGAGTGCTTTAGGCCCCCGAAGGCATAAGTGAGGGAAGTCTAGGTTCGGCCGCCGAACATGGCATGCATGCGGAGGCACGTTAGGCCCCCGAAAGTGGCCTGGCTAGCCGCCTATAAAAGGGTCCCCTTGTCCGAATGGACGAGCTTTTCTCCCCATTTTCGGCCAAGGTGAGTTCTCCGCCGTCCCTCGCCGATTTTGAGTCCTTTTCTTCAAATCTTTCATGATTTTCATGAGTTTTTACTTTGTTTTGAAGATTTTTGAGCAAAGAGCAAGTTTTGAGGCTTGAAGTCACATGAGCTTTTTCCCTTCGATTTCCAAGTTTAGGTCGTCTCTCTCTCGATCTTCAAGAGGTAAGAGCCGATCTTGAGCTTATTGTATGTTTTAAACAAGTTTTAAGTTGATCTATGGGGTAGAAATGCATGTTTAGGTTAGTTGAACTTTGTTAGGTTTTATGTGATTATATGGACAATGTGTGTTGGATATGCATGTTTGATGTGTTGTAGATGGGGTTTAGGATAGTTTGAAGCCCCTAAGAACTTGTATGCTTGAGTATGCATGTTGTAGAATAGGAAAATGCATGATTGAATGAATTGGGAGGCGTTTATGCATGTTTAGCTGAGTTTCTGCCCTTTTGGGAGAAACCAGGTTCGGCAGCCGAAAGGATTTTCGGCCGTCGAACCTGTCTGTGAGGCAAGCCTTTTGGCTGCCAAAGCCTGCCCTCGAAAATGGACTTTTGTCTCTGGAGGGCACTTTCAGCCGCCGAAGGTGCTGCCAAACCTGCCTGACTTTCGGCTCTGGAGGGACTTTCGGCCGCCGAACCTGCCGCCGAAAGTGCCCTATGCAGCCCTCTTTTGCATGATTTCTATGATTGTTTTAAGGTGTTTTAGGGGGGTTTTTGGGGAGTATTTTAGAGTCATGTTCATGAATTTTTGGTCCCTCATTTGAGTCCACCTGTGTAGGTTCGGACCCGAGGAACCGGGGACCCCAGCAGTGAGTCAGTCGCTTCAGAGTCAGTAGAGCTTCAGCCAGAGGTGAGTGGAATAAACACTTATGTTTTATAGCAATTAAATATAGAATTGAGCATGTGCATGCATCACGAATGCCATGTGATATTCTAGGTTGTTTGCATTAGAATTCACGAATATGTTGCATTGCATAACTTGATGATGATGTGGATGGATGTTGGATGATCCTTAGTCCTCATTATGATACGATGTTATATGATATGGTATGGCATGGTATGGAAGTCTGGTTGACCCATTCTACGTCCCGGCACTATGTAAGAGAAAGACCGGTTGACCCATTCTACGTCCCGGCACTTTGGAATGTTATGATATGTTATGTTTAAGAGAAAGTCCGGTTGACCCATTCTACGTCCCGGCACCTTGGAATGTAGGGGACTATTGGTGACAATACCATCCTTGATGTGATTTGTTGTGATGTGTTGCATCTCATGAAAGCATGAAATTTAAATTGAATGTTATTATTCTGCTCACTGGGCTTTATAGCTCACCCCTCTCCCTTAACCCCCAGGATTGCAGGTACAGGGTAGACCAGGAGGTCAGCAGGAGTAGAGTTTTGTTTGATGTAATAGCTAGCTGTGGACATGAATATGTTGTAATGTAAAAGTAAAGTATTAAAATGTTATGTAATGATGCTTATGGGAGTTTAGAGTTGTGCTTGACCATAGTATTGTGTTAATCCCTTTCTAATACATTATCTTAATGTTTAAAGATGATTATTGTAAACCAAACTTAATTTATGTTATGTCACCCCATTGGAGCATTGATGAGATTTCAAGAGGGGTTAATGTTTATGACTATGTTTATGTATAGTGCATGCACAGGTTGAGTTTGGTGAATGAGTGAAAGAATGAATGAATGTAAGGAAAAGTTTAAAATTTTATGTATGTGTTGATCATGTATGGGATTAAATAGGTATACAGGATGAATGTTTGGCTTGCTACGGGTCCCGGCAGCCTTAAGCCGATCTGGATCCTAGCGCCGGTAGCGGTCCGATTTTCGGGTCGTTACAGATTGGTATCAGAGCCCTAGGTTCAGATGGTCAGACCTAGAGTGTCAGGCTCATAGATGTTATAGAAGGTCAAGCACAATAGGAAAATCATGTCCACTAGGATAGGATAGGATAAGGAGTCCTGTCTTGAATGATGATGTGAAATGCCATGATTATGCATGTGCATTAATGATATGCTTTGATATGTGATGTACGTGATGCGGGTTCATGTGTTTGCACATGAACCATTTGATGCTAATGTTCAAAGTGATGTGTGTTGTTTTTTAGAAAACAGGATGAGAGGAACTCATCGATCGGCACGATTGACTGGAGTACCACCCCAGGACGAGGGCACTGATGCCCGTCCTCCTGCATTGCCTAGGGCAATGTCAAGTAGGTCCAGCAGAGAAAGAGCAGTAAGAGATCCTAGAATGTCTTTGGATCTGGGTAGAAGCAGATCAGTGAGGGGAACAGTTCAAGGAGATATGTCAGAGGATGTGGGGGATTAGATGGATGTGGATCAGAGGAGGGATGGCAGTCTCGGAGTAAGTATGTCGGAAGAGGGAGTGGGAGAGTCCCAAGGAGGCATTGATAGAGCATATTTTAGTCCATATTTTCATGATCTTATTGATGTTTATTTGCACCTATTCTACCTAATTTTGTGGTTTTAATCATGTTTTGCAAGTATTAGGTGTGAAGAAACAATTTAGAGAAAATGTTCTTAAAAATGCCAAAAGAAGCCAAAACTAGAGAAGCAACCTTCGGAGGCAACTTTCGGAAGCCAAAAATCAGTCACCTTCGGCGGCAAGCTTCGGCGGCCGAAAGAGGACTCCAGAGATGAAAGTCGACCACCTTCGGCTGCACCTTGTGTCCAGAGCCGAAAGTCCAGCCTCCAAAACTCACTTTAGGCAGCCGAAAATGCACTCCAATGCACACTTTCCTTATTCAAGAAGCCATATCTCAAGTTGCCATATTTGAGGAGCCAAACAAGGGAAGTATTTTGAGATCCAAATCTTCAAGATTCACATTCAAATATTGGATTTCAAGATCAAGCTTATTAAGGAAGCCAAATCCAAAGATCACATGTTTCCCACTTAGTATCATGCACATTCAAAATTCAAAAGGAGGCTCCACCTTCCTTATTAGTGCATGGGCAGCCTCTTAACTCTTTAGGCAACATCTTGAAGACCTTGGGCAGCAATTGAAAAGACCAAAGAGCCCCCACTTGCCTCCATTCATATGCATCTCGTTTTTGCCTTCACCCATGCACAAAGAAGGCACATATGGGACCAAGGGCACTTTGGACAGCCTCTAAAAGACTCATAGACTGCCACCAAACCCTAAGGAGTCTCTCAAGATCTATTTAAAGGCTTTAAGAAGACAAGAAGGCAGATTTGGTTCCACCTCTTCTCCAAGAATTCGGCAAGCCTCTCCAAGGCTACCTCTTCACCTAGTTCTTCATCTTCTTTCTTCTTTTCTTTTATTTTCTGTTTTGGTTCAGCCATGAGTGGCTGAAACCTTCTCTCTAGTTGAAGTTTGATTGAAACTAAGGTTGTTTAAAGGGTTGTGAGATCTGAACAGAAACTTTTGTCTTTGATTTTATTCAATATTCATGCAATTGATGCTTAATTCTAAGATTGCTTTGTTGTTTTGATCAAATTGGCCACTTGATTCTTGATTGCAAAGTTAATTGATTGTTGAATTAGGATATTTGTTAGTCTGTAATTGCTGGAAATATTCTGTCCATTGAACACTTGGTGTAAAAACCCAAGGAATTGTATGATCTAGCAACATCTCATGCGTTTGAGTAGCTAGGGTTTGGATCTTTCTTGTTCTTCATGCAATTGGCAATTGTTTTGATGCCTTTGGCCCAAGGACGTTCCTTGGCAATTTGTTGATTAGTAATTGGTTAGAGGACATTCCCTAATCAGTTTGTTCATAAGGAAAGATATGGTGGTGAGAAGCGTCTTCCACCCCCATAACCAACCTATTGAATCAATCAAGATAACCATGTTTCAATGATCAACCCAAACAACCAAAGTGGATCCATATCTTCAACTAGACTTTTCTCATATTGATTTCTCTCTTATTTTAGATTACTTACTGTTTTAATTGCTTTCAATAGTTGTTAATCAAATCATCTCAAAACCCCCTTTTTTACTTTTATTGCACTTGTTCCTATTTCTCTTTGATCACTTGCTTTCACTTGTGCCTTCAATTAGTTCTATTGGTCTTGATTGAGATAAATAAATAGGTAATCAATTCTCTATGGGTACGATCCTTCACCACTGTCTGCAGTTGTAAATTGTAGGAAACCAAGAAGGTTATTTTTGACCGGCTTCGACAACCGCTCCTGTTAGGCACCCAGGCCTCGAGATTTGTTCAGCCACCTTACTACCCACCCTTTTCACATAATCCCGGGTATTCGATGGGAGGTACATCGAATTACCCCAGTTTTAACCCTTATCACTCTCAGATGCCATACCTACCTTTTTACCCACCGTACCCACAGTACCCTATGTATCCACCCCCACCCTACCATCCAGGTACAACAAACCCTACCCCAGGGGATGCTGCACCTCCTCCACCACCAGCAGCACCTACTGTCCCAGAAACCCAAATGCCTAAACCTAGCTCATCTGGGGGGAGCAAGGTCAAGATGACCGATTACATGAAGCTGGGTGCTCCCTAGTTTGAAACCGGTGATGACCCGTTTGTGTACCTTGAGACGGTCAAGATAATTACAGATGAGATAGAAGCTGATGACAGTAGAGCCATTCAGATGGCTGGGTTCACACTAAAATGCAAGAAGGCCCGAGAGTGGTTTAAGAACTATGTGAACCCGAGGTTGGACAGCCTATCATGGGAGGAGTTTGCAAATGAGTTTGCAGGATGGGCTTTCCCTGACAGTTCAAGAGAATTGAAGATGATTGAGTTTGAGTAGTTGAGGCAGACGGATGAGATGAGTGTGGATGAGTATACAGACAGATTCTTGGAGCTGTTGCCGTTTGCTGGGCAGAATCTAGACACAGATCAGACAAAGTCAAGGAGGTATATCATGAAGCTCCATTCCAGGTATTCCTCCTTGATTCAGTTAGCAGAGAGGGAGAGTTTCCATGCCATAGTGGATATGGCTCGGAGGATGGAGGCTAGTGCTATAATCGAAGGGAAAGTCAAACAGTCAGTGGCACAGCCTTCTGGTTCTAAGACCCCAGGTGGGGGAAAGTTAGACCCTTCTTCTCTGAGTTCAGGCAGTAAGAGGTGGGGCAACACCACCAGGAAGCCAAAGAAGAACAAGTTCTGGAGCAAGATCAAGTCAGGTCTGGGATTAGGAGGTGGCTCGAGCTCTGGTGCAGATAGTGTAGTATGCAAGAAGTGTGGGAAGCCACACAAGGGCGTATGTCTGGTTGGGACGACAGCCTGCTTCAGGTGTGGGCAGGAGGGACACATGGCTCGGGAGTGTCCTAGAGCAGCTTTTATGGCACAGTCTCAGCAGACAGCTTTTGGTAGTGTGGCTCAGCCAGCAGCTCCAGCTGCAACTCAGGCTAGTGGCAGAGGCAGAGGAGCAGCCTCTTCTTCAGCGGGCTTCAGGGGTAAGGGTCCATCAGCTCCAGCACGGATCTTCACCATGACTCAGCACGAGGCAAATGCATCGAACACAGTGGTGTCAGGTAATCTCATCATTGGTTGTTCTGATGTGTATGCATTAATGGACCCTGGTGCATCTCATTCTTTCATTGCTCCAAGGGCCGTCGAGAGTTTGGGATTGATGGTCTCTGGGTTAGAGTGTCCCCTATGGGTCAGTGGACCCAAGTGTGACCCTTCAGTGGCAGAGTCAGTCTGCCAGTGTAGTCCAGTTTTTGTGGAGGGAAGATGCCTGTCCGCTGACCTTGTGGTTCTAGATTTGACAGATTTTGACGTCATTCTAGGGATGGACTGGCTATCTACCCATGGTGCTACCTTGGACTGCAGAGACAAGGTAGTCAAGTTCAGATGTCAGGATGGGTCAGAGGTTGTCTTCAGAGGAGACAGGGGGAGTACACCTAGAGGTTTGATATCAGCCCTTCAGGCTCGTAGGTTGCTCAGGAGGGGTTGTCAGGGTTTTCTGGCTCATGTGAGGGAGCCAGATAGTCTTGTTAGAGAGCCCGCCTCAGTGCCCGTGGTCAGTGAGTTCTTAGACGTTTTCCCAGATGAGCTGCCAGGTTTACCGCCTGCTAGGGAGATAGAGTTCGAAATTGAATTGATGCCTGGAACCAGACCGATCTCTATTCCTCCCTACAGGATGGCACCAGCGGAATTGAAAGAGCTTAAGGAGCAGTTGCAAGAGTTGGTAGATAGAGGATTCATCCGACCGAGTACCTCACCTTGGGGTGCTCCAGTGCTATTTGTGAAAAAGAAGGATGGATCTCTCAGACTTTGTATCGACTACAGGCAGTTGAATAAGGTCACTACCAAGAACAAGTACCCGTTGCCAAGGATCGACGATCTATTCGACCAGCTAGCAGGAGCAGGTTGTTTCTCCAAAATAGATCTGAGATCGGGATATCATCAGCTAAGGATAAGAGAAGAGGATGTGCCGAAGACATCATTCAGGACCAGATATGGGCATTATGAGTTCCTTGTGATGCCGTTCGGGTTAACCAATGCCCCTGCAGCATTCATGGACCTCATGAACAGAGTATTTAGTCAATACCTGGATCACTTTGTTATTGTCTTCATAGATGATATCTTAGTGTATTCCAGGAATGCAGAGGAGCATGCCCATCATCTGAGGTTGGTTTTGCAGACCTTGAGGGAACACGGCTTGTATGCCAAGTTCTCCAAGTGTGAGTTCTGGCTGAGGAGCATTTCATTCCTAGGGCATGTGGTGTCAGAAAATGGAATCGAGGTAGACCCCAAGAAAGTGGAGGCTGTAGCTAACTGGCCTAGACCCACTACAGTGACTGAGATCAAGAGCTTCTTGGGTTTAGCAGGTTACTACAGGAGGTTCGTTCAGGACTTCTCTAAAATTGCAGCTCCCCTGACCAGACTGACTAAGAAGAACCAGAGGTTTGTGTGGACCGACCAGTGTGAGAAGAGCTTTGAGGAGCTAAAGAAGAGGTTGACTTCAGCACCGGTGTTAGCTCTGCCGACTAGTAATGAGGACTTCACAGTCTTTTGCAATGCGTCTCGTGTGGGACTGAGTTGTGTGCTAATGCAGAATGAAAGGGTGATTGCTTATGCTTCTAGGCAGCTAAAGAAGCATGAGTTGAATTACCCTACACACGACCTGGAGATGGCAGCGGTAATCTTTGCGCTCAAAATGTGGAGGCATTACCTTTATGGGGTAAAATGTGAGATCTTCACAGATCATAAAAGCCTGCAGCACATCTTGAGTCAGAGAGATTTGAATTTGAGGCAGAAAAGATGGGTAGAATTGCTCAGTGACTATGATTGCAAGATCCAATACCATCCGGGTAAGGCAAATGTTGTGGCAGACGCCTTAAGCCGGAAATCACTTGGCAGTTTGTCCCATATTTCAGCAGAGAGGAGGCCAGTAGTGAGGGAGTTCTTCGAGCTCATGAATGAAGGTCTACAGTTGGAGTTGTCTGGTACGGGTGCTTTAGTTGCCCAGATGAGAGTGGCACCCGTGTTTCTAGAGCAGGTGGCTCAGAAACAGCATGAGGACCCAGAGTTAGTGAAGATTGCCAGGACTGTTCAGTCGGGCAAGGATAGTGAGTTCAGATTTGACAGTAAGGGGATCCTCCGCTATGGAAGCAGATTGTGTGTACCAGATGACGTAGGGCTGAAGGGAGACATTATGAGAGAAGCTCATAATGCCAGATATAGCATTCACCCTGGAGCCACCAAGATGTATCAAGATCTGAAGAAGGTTTATTGGTGGCCAGTTATGAAAAGAGAAGTGGCACAGTTTGTGTCAGCCTGCGAAGTGTGTCAGAGGGTGAAGTTAGAATATCAGAAGCCGGCTGGAATGCTCAACCCACTACCTATTCTAGAGTGGAAATAGGAGAATATAGCTATGGACTTCGTGGTGGGGCTACCGGCGGCGTCCAATAGATTGGACTCCATATGGGTGATTGTGGACAGAATCACCAAATCTGCTCACTTCATCCCTGTCAGGAGTGGCTATTCTGTGGATAAGTTAGCGCAGGTGTATGTTGATGAGGTTGTCAAGCTACATGGGGTTCCTGTTTCAATAGTGTCTGATCGAGGGCCCCAGTTCACCTCCAGGTTTTGGCGGAGTTTGCAGAACGCTATGGGTACCAGGTTGGATTTTAGCACTGCTTTCCATTCTCAGACGGACGGACAATCAGAGAGGACCATCCAGACAATCGAGGATATGCTCAGAATGTGTGTGCTGGATTTTGGCGATTCTTGGAGGCAGCATCTACCTTTAGTGGAGTTTGCCTACAATAACAACCATCATGCCAGCATAGGGATGGCCCCATATGAAGCTTTATATGGAAGGAAGTGCAGGTCACCTGTCTGTTGGGAAGAAGTTGGAGAAAAGGCCTTGGCAGGGCCTGAGCTAGTAGAGATCACCAGCAGAGTGGTGCCCATAATCAGAGAAAGGATCAAGACTGCTGCAAGCAGATAGAAGAGTTATGCAGACATCCGCAGAAGGCAAGTAGAGTTTCAGGAGGGGGATTTGGTATTGCTCAAGATGTCTCCAATGAAAACGGTGATTCGGTTCGGGAAGAAAGATAAGCTAGCTCCACGGTACATTGGGCCCTTTGAGATCTTGCAAAAGATTGGGAATGTATCGTATAAGCTAGATTTACCTGCTTCAATGGAGAGAATCCATCCGGTTTTCCATGTTTATATTCTACGAAAGTTTGTGTCAGATCCGGGTAAGGTTCTTAATGAGCTTGATATGGAGATCTAAGAGGATCTCACCTATGTTGAACAGCCAGTACGGATTCTTGACACTCAGATCAGAAGGTTGAGAAACAAGGAAATCCCGATGGTGAAAGTCCTTTGGAATCACCACAACATCGAAGAGTGTACCTGGGAGACACGGGAGTCCATGCTCCAGCAATATCCTCATCTCTTCTAAGGTGAGTGTTATGTGTTTTGTTGTGTGGTTATGTTTTATGCTTTGTATGTTCATGTTTTATGCTATGCCATGCTATGTTTGTTTGGTGAACATTCGGGGATGAATGTTCTTAAGGGGGGAAGAATGTAATACCCGGCTACACTCCAGCATCGGAATTCCTACCGTCCGGTGGAATCTCGGATGTCGAAAACCTCTAGAAGGGTAAAATCATGTTTTTATAAAATGTTTTAATGTATTTCATGGGTTTGAACAAGAAAGAAATTAAGTTTTGAATGAAAATAGTCTTGAGAGGAAGACTCAGGTTCGGCCGCCGAACCTCAAGTTCGGCCGCCGAACATGCTTGCACTTCGGGAGTGCTTTAGACCCCCGAAGGCATAAGTGAGGGAAGTCCAGGTTCGGCCGCCGAACATGGCATGCATGCGGAGGCACGTTAGGCCCCCGAAAGTGGCCTGGCCAGCCACCTATAAAAGGGTCCCCTTGTCCGAATGGGCGAGCTTTTCTCCCCATTTTCGGCCAAGGTGAGTTCTCCGCCGTCCCTCGCCGATTTTGAGTCTTTTTCCTCAAATCTTTCATGATTTTCATGAGTTTTTACTTTGTTTTGAAGATTTTTGAGCAAAGAACAAGTTTTGAGGCTTGGAAGTCACAGGCGCTTTTTCCCTTCGATTTCCAAGTTTAGGTCGTCTCTCTCTCGATCTTCAAGAGGTAAGAGCCGATCTTGAGCTCATTGTATGTTTTAAACAAGTTTTAAGTTGATCTATGGGGTAGAAATGCATGTTTAGGTTAGTTGAACTTTGTTAGGTTTTATGTGATTATATGGACAATGTGTGTTGGATATGCATGTTTGATGTGTTGTAGATGGGGTTTAGGATAGTTTGAAGCCCCTAGGAACTTGTATGCTTGAGTATACATGTTGTAGAATAGGAAAATGCATGATTGAATGAATTGGGAGGCGTTTATGCATGTTGAGCTGAGTTTCTGCCCTTTTGGGAGAAACCAGGTTCGGCAGCCGAAAGGATTTTCGGCCGCCGAACCTGTCTGTGAGGCAAGCCTTTCGGCTGCCGAAGCCTGCCCTCGAAAATGGACTTCCGTCTCTGGAGGGCACTTTTGGCCGCCGAAGGTGCTGCCGAACTTGCCTGACTTTTGGCTCTGGAGGGACTTTCGGCCATCGAACCTGCCGCCGAAAGTGCCCTGTGCAGCCCTCCTTTGCATGATTTCTATGATTATTTTAAGGTGTTTTAGGGGGTTTTTGGGGAGTATTTTAGAGTCATGTTCATGAATGTTTGATCCCTCATTTGAGTCCACCTGTGTAGGTTCGGACCCGAGGAACCGGGGACCCCAGCAGTGAGTCAGTCGCTTCAGAGTCAGTAGAGCTTCAGCCAGAGGTGAGTGGAATAAACACTTATGTTTTACAGCAATTAAATATAGAATTGAGCATGTGCATGCATCACGAATGCCATGTGATATTCTAGGTTGTTTGCATTAGAATTCACGAATATGTTGGATTGCATAACTTGATGAGGATGTGGATGGATGTTGGATGATCCTTAGTCCTCATTATGATACGATGTTATATGATATGGTATGGCATGGTATGGAAGTCCGGTTGACCCATTCTACGTCCCGACATTATGTAAGAGAAAGACCGGTTGAACCATTCTACGTCCCGGCACTTTGGAATGTTATGATATGTTATGTTTAAGAGAAAGTCCAGTTGACCCATTCTACTTCCCGACACCTTGGAATGTAGGGGACTATTGGTGACAATACCATCCTTGATGTGATTTGTTGTGATGTGTTGCATCTCATGAAAGCATGAAATTTAAATTGAATGTTATTATTCTGCTCACTGGGCTTTATAGCTCACCCCTCTCCCTTAACCCCCAGGATTGCAGGTACAGGGTAGACCAGGAGGTCAGCAGGAGTAGAGTTTTGTTTGATGTAATAGCTAGATGTGGACATGAATATGTTGTAATGTAAAAGTAAAGTATTAAAATGTTATGTAATGATGCTTATGGGAGTTTAGAGTTGTGCTTGACCATAGTATTGTGTTAATCCCTTTCTAGTACATGATCTTAATGTTTAAAGATGATTATTGTAAACCAAACTTAATTTATGTTATGTCACCCCATTGGAGCATTGATGAGATTTCAAGAGGGGTTAATGTTTATGACTATGTTTATGTATAGTGCATGCACAGGTTGAGTTTGGTGAATGAATGTAAGAAAAAGTTCAAAATTTTATGTATGTGTTGATCATGTATGGGATTAAATAGGTATACAGGATGAATGTTTGGCTTGCTACGGGTCTCGGTGGCCTTAAGCCGATCTGGATCCTAGCGCCGGTAGCGGTCCGATTTTCGGGTCGTTACAGATAGATCATGCCATTTCCTTAGTTTTTACACCAAGAGTTACTTGTGTTTGAATAATCCAAGCAATTACGGACTTAAAACTATCCAAACTAACAAATTATCACTTTGCAATCAAGAATCAATGGGCCCTATTGATCTAAACAACAAAGCAACAATGGAATTAAGCATGAAATTGCATAAATATTGATAAACAAAAGATAAACAATGTATGTTTAGATCTCCCAATCCATAAAACAACTAAAGTTTCACCTAATTTTCAACTAGAAAAAGAGGTTTCAGCCACTCATGGCTGAAACAAAACACAAAAATAAAAGAAAGAGAAGAGAAAGAGAAACCGGCGGCGGCTTGGAGAAGGAGGGGCGTGCAGTTTGCAATCCGAAAGGTGGAGAAGAGTCTTCTCTTGCTTGTTTGTGATCCTTTTATAGTTGAAAGTGCTGCCCTAGATTTCCTTGTTGAGATGGCTTTTGAATTTTGAATTTTGAATTTTGAATTCTCAGGAGACAAGTGTATCTTCTTGAGATTTGGCTTCCTGAATAAGCTGAATTTAATGCTGAGGTGTCTTCACATTTTTAATAAGGGAAAGACTTCTTGAAGATTTGAAATTTGAATTTCAAATTACTCTGATGTCTGTACTTTCCTTATTTATCTTCATTTCAGCTGCAACTTGGCTTGGGTAGACAATGCTTGTTCTCCTTTATCCTCTTTTAGGCAGTTTTAAGAGCATTTTCATCAAATTACCTCTTTACACCGTTTTCTGTAAAATAAGATCAAAACCACTGAATTAGGCAGAAAATGTGTAAATTAACATTAATAACAACATGATAAATGGGTCTAAATTTGGTCTGATCAATCATTCAACCACTGAAACCTATAAGGATTAGGGTGTTTAATAGTTTCTAGTCCTAATTTATCAACTAAAATAGTACTAGCACAATTAACTTGACTACTAAAATCTATTATCATGCAACAGACTTTACCACCTATCAAACAATGAGTGTGAAAGATGTTTTCATGTTGTTCAAGTCCCTCTTCTTTAATACAAACATTTAAAATATGCATTATTACTAAGGACTCCCCCTGAACAGGATACTCTTCTATCTTTATATCAGAACAATCTTCTAAAGGCGGTATTTTATCAGAATCAGAATTAGTTTCGGAGACTATCTCATCTCCCCTCACTAGCATGGCATGTTTATTAACACACTCATTAGCATAATGCCCACGCCCTTTACATTTAAAGCACTGAATATCTCTAGTCCTATTAGATTTAGGGGCTGGTTCATTTTTACCATAAGAGTTATATGTTTCTTTGGAAGGTAACGTGCCTTTTTGAGTTGAAGATTTACTAAACCTTTTAGGATCAACCTTGGTGTTCCATTTAGAACCCCATTTGTTGTTGGAGTTTTGAGCAGCCCTGTTACACCCCCATCTACTTCGGCCTCTTTGTCTTTCCACCTTAATGGCAATGTTCACCAAGTCTTCTGAATCAACATATGGTTGCAAATCAACCACATCAGTAATCTTCTTGTTTAGACCACCAAAGAAATAAGTCATAGTCTGGTCTTCCTCCTCCACTATGTTTGCTTTGATTAGGAGCAACTCCATCTCCTTATGATACTCATCAATAGATTTTGATCCCTGGGTTAGTCTTTGCAACTGATGATGGAGATCTCTATGGTAATAAGTAGGCACATATTACTTCCTCATGATTCACTTCATCTCTTCCCAACTAGCAATGGGTAACTCTCTGTTCCTTCTCCTAGATTTCACAAGCTCATCCCACCATATTAGTGCATAATCTGAAAACTCAAGGGTAGAAAGTTTTACCTTTTTATCGTCGAAATAGCTTTGACAGTTAAAAACCATCTCCATTTTATGCTCCCACTCTAAATAGGCATCAACATCAGCCTTACCATTGAAGCTTGGAATCTTCATCTTTACGGAGTTCATATTATTATCTACATAGGGTACACGATCATTGAACCTTCTAGCTCAGAAAGGGGCTGATTGTGCCTCATTTTCCTCTCCCCCTAATTGGACTTGCCCTTTAAAGATCTATGGTTGTCCTCAAGGTTATCCATTCTCAAATTTAGCTTCTGAAAGCTATCCATGAAAACTTTATACATAACTTTAAGATCAAACATAGGGTCAGAAGTATCACCAGTATTATGCCCATACATTATAGAAAAATTCACAATTCTCTCAACTCACGTGTTTAACTTTCAAGCACTCACTTGATATCTCAAAAATGTACTTCAGAATAAAAACTGAATAAGCCAAGCTTGTATGATTCAAATAATAAGGAAAGCAAAGAAAGACCTAACAAGAAAAGATAAGAAACAACACTAGATGCAAACTGACCAACATGAACAAACGAATTGATTTAGCACTGATAGAGCAAAATTTAGACCACTTTATCATGACATTATTAATGTTAATTTACACTTTTTCTGCCTAATTTTGTGGTTTTGATCTTATTTTGCAGAAAATGGTGTAAGAGGTAATTTGGAGAAAATGCCCTTAAAACTACCTAAAATGGAACAAAGGAGAGCAAGTATGCCAAGTTGCAACTGAAGAGAAGAAAAACAAGAAAAGTAATTTGAAATTCAAATTTCAGATCTCCAAGTGCGTTCAAAATTCAAAATCCAAGATTCAGCTAAATAAGGAAAGTGCCAAATAAGGAAAGTTGCAAATAAGGAATGTGCAGAGCAATTTGAAATTCAAATCTTCAAGAATCCCTTTCCTTATTGAAGAAGCCAAATCTCTAGAAGATGCACATTCAAATTTGAAATTCAAATTCAGCTTGTCAAGGAAGCCAAAGGAGACACAAATGCCACCTCAAGTCTTGCACATTCAAAATTCAAAGAGAGGCTCCACCTCATCAATGTGCATATGGGCGGCATGGGCAGCAATATGAGCAGCAAGGAGATCAACTTGGGCAGCAAGGAAGACCTAGGGCAGCACATAAATCATATATAAAGGCCTCCTAAAGCCAGCCGCACTCTCTCTTCTCTCTTTCCCTTCACTTTCGGCCGGCGCAAGCCCTTCTTCTCCAAGCTTCGGTTCTTCTTCTCCTTCTACCTTTCTTCTTTATTTTTGGTTTTGTTTCAGCTATGAGTAGCTGAAACCTTTTATTCTAGTTGAAAATTAGGTGATACTTTGGTTGTTTTATGGATTGGGAGACCTGAACATATATTGTTTAACTTTTGTTTATTCAATATTTATGCAATTTCATGCTTGATTCCATTATTACTTTGTTATTTTGATCAATGTGGCCAATTGATTCTTGATTGCAAGGTAATACATTGTTAGTTTGAATAGTTTTAAGTCTGTAATTGCTTGGATTGTTCAAACACAAGAACACTTGGTGTAAAAACTAAAGAGATTACATAATCTAGCAATATCACCATGCGTTTGGGTAGCTAGAATTAGGTCTCTCTATCTCTTAATGCAATTGACAGTTGTTTTGATACCAAAGGCCCAAGGATGTTCCTTGGCAACTTGTTGATTAGTGATTGGTTAGAGGACGTTCCCTAATTAATTTATGCTTAAGGAGAGACATGGTGGTGAGAAGCGTCTTCCATCTCCATAACTAATTTATTGAATCAAACAAAGGAACCTAAGTATCAATGATCAATCCCAACAACTGAAGTGGATCCAATTCTTCAACTAGACCTTTCTTATTATTGATTTCTCTCTACTTTTATTATTCGCTTACTTTATTGCTTTCTTTATTAGTTTAACTGAATCAATCTCAAAACCCCCCTTTTACTTTTATTGTCAGTTTATTTCGCTTTCAGTTTATTTTCTTGGTCTTGATAAGGAAGATAGGTAAGTTTTCAATTCTCTATGGATTCGATCCTTTCACCACTATCTGCAGTAGTAATATTGTTGATAACTGAAAAGGTTATTTTTGACCGGCTTCGACAACTGCGAGTCAAAAATTGGCGCCGTTGTCGAGGACTTGATTTAACTGATTTATTTTTCTTTCATGACCAGATCTGGACACAAGAAAACTCTGCCTTACGATCCAGAAATTGAGCGCACCATCAGGAGACTTGGGAAGCAAGCATCTAGACTATGGGAGACAACTGAAGCCAAGCCTGCACCCAAGGAACATCCCATCACAGATCAAGCCCCTGAAGCCTCTGAGTCGCACCAACCAGCTGCAGAGATGGCTGAACACATTGCACAATTTGCTGCCCCTGTTGAACCTGCTGTCCATGATGGATTAATACCAGAAAATCCAGCCATGAGGCCACCAGTGCCAAGAGAAAGAACACTGAGGGAGTTGGCAATCCCCATGGGTGACCAAACACCTCTCTGCATCACCTATCCACCTCTGACAGTTCCATTTGAGCTCAAAACAGGTTAGAGAATGAAAATCCACACAAGCACTTAAAGGAATTCCAAATTGTATGTTCATCCATGAGGCCGCAAGGCATAACTGAAGAGCATATTAAATTGAGAGCTTTTCCTTTTTCACTTGATGATTATGCTAAGGATTGGTTGTCTTACTTACCACCTGGATCAATTACTTCTTGGGATGGTATGGTTAGTGCCTTCTTGAATAAATATTTCTCAGCCTTTAAAGCCATAGGCATAAGAAGAGAAATCAGTAACATTAAACAGAAACCAACTGAGGATTTGTATGACTATTGGGAAAGGTTTAAAAGATTGTTTACAGGCTGTCCTCAAAATGACATTTCAGATAAGTCAATCATAGAATTCTTCTATGGAGGTTTGCTACCTTTCAAAAGGAAGTTCATTGATGTAGCATGTGGAGGTTCCATCCAGGATAGCACACCTCGAGCAATCAGAGACTTGATCTTAACACTTGCAGCAGCCTCAAGACAATATGGAGATGAAAAGCAACTGCAAAGAGGAGCCAATGAGGTAAGCACATTTGCTCTCACTGCGCAGATTTTTGAACTAACCTTTGTTATGAAAACTTTTGTCATAGGTCAAGCTCAACAGGCTCAGCCACTCCAGCAGTCTCGGCCATGTGGGATCTACTCGTATGTTAGAAACTCAACTGACCGATGCCCAACACTTCAAGAGGAAGACCAGCAAGTGAACGCAATTGGAGGATTCAACAGCCAGCCTAGATATGATCCATACTCCAACACCTATAATCCAGGTTGGAGAGACCATCTGAACTTCAGCTATGCAAGGGCTAACAACCACCAGAATTACCAAAGAAATCAAGCCCAACCAGCACCTCCAAGTTCCAACCAGCACTTTGAGAAGATGATGGAGATTGACAAATTCTATGCAAAGCATCCAACAGCATATGGGACAACTGGCTACCTCAATGAGTAAGCTTGAATCTCAAGGTAAGTTACCTTCCCAAACTGAAGCTAATCCTAGACAGAATGTTAATGCTATCATGTTAAGGAGTGGGAAAGAGCTCCAGGATGACAAGATTGATGAAAGAAGTTCATAAGAGCAAAGACAAGCTACTATAGAGAAACAGCCGAAACACTGCATGTCCAACTCGATTGGGCGAACTGAAGAACCTGTGCACCCACAGGAGGCAGATCAACAGGTAAGTTTCAAAATTCCACCTCCTTTTCCAAAAAGGTTTGAAAAGTCGCAAAAAGAAAAAGAAGAAAAGGAGATCCTTGAGACATTCAGGAAAGTGGAAATCAACATACCTTTGCTAGATGCTATGAAACAGATTCTCAGGTACGCAAAATTTCTGAAAGAACTGTGTACTAACTGCAGGAAGCTTGCTGAAAGAGAGAAGGTAAGTGTGGGAGAAGTTGTGACAGCTGTCATAAAGAGAGAACTCCCAACCAAATGCAAAGATAGAGGGATGTTTGCTATTTCTTGTAACATTGGCAATATTGGCATAAAGAAAGCTATGTGTGATTTAGGTGCGTCAATCAATGTTATGCCACTCTCTATTTATAATTCTCTGAATGCAGGTGCACTGAAAGACACTAGAGTAGTGATCTAGTTGGCTGACAGATCTGTGGTACACCCAAAAGGAGTTCTAGAAGATGTTCTGGTGCAAGTAGATCAACTTGTCTTTCCAGCAGATTTCTATGTGATTGACATGAAGGAAGACAACAACAATACTACTCCAGACATCTTACTTGGACGACCTTTCCTGAGCACAGCCAGAACCAAGATAGATGTGCATGATGGCACTCTCACCATGGAATTTGAAGGGAAGTTATAAAATTTAATGTTTATGATGGACTGCAATCTTGCACAGAAAGAAGTAAGTCCAGTCGCACCTCTGCAGCTCCAATCGCAGAACAGTCCCTTCATGCATTCAGCACAGACAAGTCCTGCACAGAAGGAGGAAGCCGAATCTAGCTTAGCCAGACGCCCCACTCAGACAGACACTTGTTCCCCCAAACAGCAGAATACAGGTCAGAAAATTTCAGAACTAGATCTGAAGCCTCTCCCAGACCACTTGAAATATGTGTACTTGAGAGCTGAAAAGACACTTCCAGTGATAGTGACAAATCAGTTGAGCCAACATGAAGAAGAGAGTTTGCTAAAAGTACTAAAGAAGCACAAGGGAGCCATAGGTTGGACCATAGATGACATAAAGGGCATCGCCCCCCCCTCACATGCATGCATAGAATACACATGGAAGAGGAATGTGTTAGTGTATATGCCCTAGATAATTATCTTTGACCTTTTTGTATGTCGTTTTAGTTATTAATAAAAGAGATCTTTATCATTATTATTTGTTTGCATGTTATATAATAATGATTATCATCCCTAGTTACTTATTATTATGTTGATAATAATAAAATATAGCTAGTATGATTATTGATTGATAAGCATGAGATGATTATGTATATGTTGATATAATTCAATAATCATAGATACTTGTTAGAGAACAAAGTATTGGATGGACCCGCACTGAGATCACTACATGGGTTATTGTCATAAGTGAATCTCAAAGTAGTTATGTCTTAATCCTTTGACTTGAGATTGTCATAGTTTCCAACATGAGGACTATTATGTTTTGACATAACCAAACATTGCCTTTAATCGGACAATCATAAAGGTTATGATTGAGTATAGTAGAAATTATGTAGAGGATAATGAACAATCAAGGTAGGATTTGTCCCTCTCTCTGAGAGAGATATCTTCTGGGCCTCTCGATAAGTGAGACTGAGAAATGCATAGCCATGCTCAAATGAATTGATAGTGTGATCAATATCATTTGAATTTATCAGTCTACTTAGAGATCGAGAAATCATAAATTTGAAATTGACCATGAATTATGTTCAAACTAGATATCGTGTGACAAATGGATTAATACATATTCTATTTATTAGGCTTTATCAGACTATTAATCCTCATATTAGTTGGGTAGTCATAATGTTTTGCTAGAGACCACTTATAACTTATGGGCCTTGTGGGACTGGGCTTATTGCCAATTAATGTGAGCCCATTGGGTCACACGCAAAAGAACGTTGTTGATGTGCTATGTCATATTAATGGGCTAAAAGCCCAAAGCCCATTAATATAATTAATAATAATAAAGTGTTATTATTATTAATATTAATTATTAATATAATTAATAATAATAAAGTGTTATTATTATTAATAATTTATTATTATGAGATAATAATATTTAAAAGATCTGCAGTCTATCTATAACTATTACAGATAAAGGACTATATCACATAAGATATTTGAGTATTTGCGAGATTGTAATAGTGGGTTATGAACATAACTCCTTTTAGGAGAAGAAGTTGTGGGAAAAACACAACTCCTTTTAGGAAAAGGAGTTGTGGGAAAACAAAAGACTGAAACATATAAATACTCCTTCTACGAATTGTGGGGAGATTGATGATTACATTTTTGAGAAAACTCAGTCTAAAAAGCTGCAGATTGTGGAGCACATAATCTATCTATCTTTGAGAGAGCTAGCACTCTAGAAGGATAGAAGACGTTCGTGTGGATACCATAGAGGGTGTTCGTTTGAAAAAGCAGCACCATCAGTCCAACATTGTATCTTCTCGACGAGATTAACAGGTTAATCTCATATCCTTCTTGTGAATTAAATGAAGCACTCGGATTCTGGAAAAAGAAAATCAAAGAAATTTTATTTTTTCGCTGCGCCTTTGGGTTGCAATAATCTCGGGATTTCCAACAGTGGTATCAGAGCCAACCTGTGCTTTTCATTTAAATTAATTATGCCATGATTGATATTATATATGCGATATATGTTTATTAGAATGACATGATAATTATGGATGAATGATTGGATCTTTTAGATAATTTTAATTTTTGTTATAAAAATTAAATTAATAAAAAAAAATTAGATTCACGATGAACAGTCATCGTGAACCCAGAAAACGCTGAGGACCAGACCATCACATGTGAAGGCCACAGGCGAGCACGCGATGGGAGGTGGTCATGTGTGTTGGCATGACCCACCGCTGATGCATGCCCGAAGCAACGATGGGAAGTGGCCACTTCTGTGGTTGCTGAGCTCATCGTCAGACATGGCGGCGATTGCATGGGCTGCTGCTTGGTGAAGAAGCAGCAACTAAGGCTTCTTCCTAAGGAAAAAGATAATGCCCTAAATTACAATTCTACCCCTGAAAATGAAATAAAAAAATAAAAAATAAAAAAATAATAATAATAAGAAAATAAATTTTAAAATTATTTTCTTTTAGTCTTTAAATCAGATTTAAATGACTATATTTTATTATTTTCTTTTAGTCTTTAAATGAGATTTAAATGACTATATTTTATTATTTTGTCATATATTAGTATGAGATACTATGCATGATAGCCTATATATATATGTATGCATATAGGATGCTATAATATATATATGCAAGACAAAATAATTAAAATTAAAAGTTGAACCTTCACTCTAAAATTTTAAGTTTTAATGCCACCCATATATTAAATACCTATCAAGACTAAGATCACCAAAATGCAGGTTTTGCCAAAGCAATGTGCTTAGGTTATCCTAGTAAGATAGGATGAGTAATAGTTACTCATTTATTTAATTTTGGTTGGACTTAATTAGGCTATCAAAACGATTTTGGGCCTAAGGCATTAGATGGGGTATAACATGCATTTGACATATGATGTGAATACCTCATAATATAAGAGTTACATTAGATGTAATTGGTAAGGAGTTACCTACCTAAATAACTTAATTCTAAGCATCATGCCAAAACTGACTTAGAATTAGGTGAAATATGGATCTTAGGCCACTAAAATATTATTATTTTTGAGGGTTATATTTTAGTGGGAGATTATTATCACCTCAATATTAATTTACTAAATTGATTATATTTGCATATTTTGTAGATAATTATGGCTGCTAATAACAATTTCACCTTATCACTGCGATCCATCCTTGAGAAGGATAAACTGAAAGAAAATGGGACTAGTTTTGTTGACTGGTTTAGAAACTTGAGAATTGTTCTCAAGTAAGAGAAAAAGTCCTACGTGCTTAATGAAGCTGTCCCTGAACCACCTCATGCTGATGCTACTAATGCTATTAAGAACAAGCATAAGAAGCATATGGATGATTCTAATGACATTGAATGTCTTATGTTGGCAACTATGTGCCCAGAACTTCAGAAGGATCTGGAGCACCTTGAGGCTTATGAGATGAGTGTCCATCTCAAACAAGCTTTCCAACAACAAGCTAGGCAGGATAGGTATGAAACTACTATTGCATTGCATGATTGCAAAATGGCTGAAGGTGAATCAATTAGTGCTCATGTTTTAAAGATGAAAGGCTACATTGATCACCTTGCTAGGCTTGGCTATCCTCTGAGTTTAGAACTCTCTACGGATTTGATCCTACATTCTTTACCTAGCAGTTTTTCTCAGTTTATCATGAACTATAACATGAACAATATGGAGAAATCCATTCCTGAGCTGCATGGGATGCTAAAGACAGCTGAGGTAAATGTTAAGAAAAGGCCTACCCCAATTTTGAATGTCAATAAGGGTAAGTCCATGAAAAATAAGGGGAAGCCCAAGTCTAAAGGTGATAATGGGCCTAAGGGACGAGGCAAGCCTAAATGGTAATCCAAGGCAAAAGTTTCTAAGGAAATAGTTCCTAAAGAAGGAATCTGCTTCCATTGCAAGAAACCAGGGCATTGGAAGAGAAATTGCAAACTCTATTTGGATGAGTGCAAGAAGAAGAAGAGTAGTGAGACTACGACTTCGGGTATTTATGTTATAGATATTAATTTATCTATTTCTACTTCATGGGTATTAGATACCAGATGTGGTTCTCACATTTGTACAAATGTGCAGGGTCTCAAAAGGAGTAGAAAACTAAATAAGGGCGATGTGGACCTATGTGTAGGCAATGGAGCAAGAGTTGCTGCCTTAGCTGTAAGGACTTATGAACTTGTGTTGCCCAATGTGCTTTTGTTAGTTTTGAACAATTGCTTTTATGTTCCTACTTTGAGTAAGAATATTATTTCAGTTTCTGTTTTGGACGATGAAGGTTTTTCATTTCTTATTAAGAATAAGAAATGCTCCATTAATAAAGATGATTTGCTTTATTGTATTGCAAAATCATATGATGGCCTTTATGTCCTTAATCTAGATGATTCTAGAGACAACAATATCTATAACATAACTTCTAAGAAAACTAAGCCAAATGAGTTAAACCCAATATATTTTTGGCACTGTCGTCTTAGCCATATAAATGAGAATCGCATATCTAAGCTCCATAAAGATGGTTTATTAGATTCATTTGATTTTGAATCATTTGAAAATTGTGAATCTTGTTTGCTTGGTAAGATGACAAAGGACCCTTTTACTAGACAAGGTCAAAGGGCTTCAGACTTATTGGACTTAATACATACAGATGTATGTGGCCCACTAAGCATTAGTACCAGGGGAGGTTATCAGTACTTTATTACATTCACTGATGATTTTGTTGGAAAATCCCGAGATTATTGCAACCCAAATTGCGCAGCGAAAAAAGTAAAAATCTCGAATTTCCTTTTCCCAGAATCCGAGTGCTTCGTTTAATTCAAAAGATGGATATATGACTAACCTTTAATCTCGTCGAGAAGATACAATGTTGGACTGATGGTGCTGCCTTTTTAAACGAACACCCTCTATGGTATCCACACGAACGTCTTCTATCCTTCTAGATTGCTAGCTCTCTTAAAGATGGATAGATTATGTGCTCCACAATCTGCAGTTTTTAGACTGAGTTTTCTTAAAAATGTACCTTCCACAATTCATAGAAGGAGTATTTGTATGTTTCATGTAACGATCCAAAAACCGGACCGCTACCGGCGCTAGGATCCAGATCAACTTAAGGTCGCCGGGACCCGTAGCAAGCCTAACATACATCCTGTATACCTGTGCAATCCCATACATGATCCTACATATACATAAAAACTGTAAACTTTTTCTTTTCTTTCACCAAGCTTAATTTGTGCATGCACAACTCATAGTCATAAAACCCCACACTGGAGCCCTCATCAAATGCTCCAATGGGGTAACATACCATACATTAAGCTTAGTTTACATAAACATCATAAAACATTACATAGATCATGTACAAAAGGGATTAACCATACATACTAGGGTCAAGCACAACTCTAAACCTTAATATACATCATTACATTACATGACTGCTCAATGCCTTATATTACATTATTTTCATGTCCACATCTGACTATTACATAAAATATGACTTTACTCTTGCTGACCTCCTGGTCTATCCCGTACTTGCAAACCTGGGGGTTAAGGGAAAGGGGTGAGCTACTAGAGCCCAGTGAGCAGAATAGTAAAATATATTATATTAAAATCTATGCTTTCATGAAATGCATCACATCACAAACAAATCACATTAAGGATATACTTGTCACCAATAGCCCTTTACATATCCTATAGTGCCAGAACGTAGAATGGGTGCTGGTCTTTCCCTTACATAACATATCATAACATTCCAATGTGCCAGGGACGTAGAATGGGTCTTTTTGGACTTTCTCTTACATAGTGCCAGGGACGTAAAATGGGTCTTCCTGGACTTTCGTACCGTATCATCATCATATCATATCATTCCATACGAGGGCTAATGGATCATTCAATGTTCATCCACAACAACATCATATTATGCAATGCAACATATTCGTGAATTCTAATGCAAACAACCTAATATATCTCATGGCATTCGTGATGCATGAACATGCTCAAAATTGATTTATTTACTTTGAAACATAAAGAGTCATTCTACTCACCTCAGACTAGCTCTGAAAAGACACTGAAGCAGCTATCTCACTGCTAGGGTCCTCGGTTCCTCAGGTCCGAATCTACACAGGCAGACTCAAATGAGGGACCAAACATACACTAACATAATTCTAAACTACTCCCCAAAAATCCCCTAAAACACCCTAAAACAATCATAGAAAACATGAAAAGGAAGGCTGAACAGGGCACTTTCGGCGGCAGGTTCGGCGGCCGAAAGCCCCTCCAGAGCCGAAACTCAGCCACTTTCGGCGGCACCTTCGGCGGCCGAAAGTCCCTTCTAGAGACGAAACTCATGCATGTTTGGCGGCACCTTCGGCTGCCGAAACTCCCCACCAGAGCCGAAAGTCCAACTTTCGGGGGCAGGGTTCGGCAGCCAAAAGCTTGCCTCCACTAGCAGGTTCGGCGGCCGAAAGGGCCTTCGGCTGCCGAGCCTGAGTTCTTCCAAAGTGGCAGAACTCAACCTCCTCATGCACATTTTGCCTCCCAAAACTTTCAAACATGCATTTAGCTATTCTACAACATGCATACACACATTCATAAGCATATAGGGGTCTCAAACTAACCTAAACCCCAACACAAACACATATAGCAACTCATACAACATACATTATCCATAAACTCAACATTAACCCTAACAACAATCAACTAACCTAAACCTGCATTTCTACCCCACAACCCCTCAAAACTTGTTTAAAACATGGGATAAGCTAAAGATCTACCCTTACCTCTTGAAGATCGAGAGGGGAGGTGACCTAAACTTGGAGAAATGGAGGAAGAAAGCTCCGGGGTCTACAAGCTTCAAATCTTGATCTTAGCTCCAAAAATCTTCAAAACCAAGTTAAATAACTCATAAAAACATGAGAGACTTGAAGGAAGAACACAAGATCAACAAGGGAGGTCAGAGACTCACCTTGGCCGGAAATGGGAAGAGAAAACTCACCCATTTCGGACAGGGGACCCCTTTATAGGTGGCTGGCCAGACCACTTTCGGGGGCCTAACGTGCATCCGCATGCACCCCATATTCGGCGGCCGAACTTGAGGTTCGGCGGCCGAACCTGGGTTCTTCCTTCATTCTCTTTCTTTCTTTTCTTTAAAACTTTAACTCAAATTCTTTCTTCATAAAAACCATAAAATACATGAAAACATTTTATAAAAACATGATTTTACCCTTCTAGAGGTTTCCGACATCCGAGATTCCACCGGACGGTAGGAATTCCGATACCGGAGTCTAGCCGGGTATTACATTTCAGTCTTTTGTTTTTCCCACAACTCCTTTTCCTAAAAGGAGTTGTATTTTTCCCACAACTCCTTTTCCTAAAAGGAATTGTGTTCATCCCACAACTCCTTTTCCTAAAAAGAGTTGTGTTCATAACCCACTATCACAATCTCGCAGATACTCAAATATCTTATGTGATAGAATCTTTTATCTGTAACAGTTACAGATAGACTGCAGATCTTTTAAATATTATTATCTCATAATAATAAATAATTAATAATAATAGCACTTTATTATTATTAATTATATTAATAATTAATATTAATAATAATAACACTTTATTATTATTAAATATTAATAATAATAACAATTTATTAATATTAATTATATTAATGATTAATAATAATAACACTTTATTATTAATTATATTAATGGGTTTTGGGTTTTTAGCCCATTAATATGACGTAGCACATCAACAACGTTCTTTTGTGTGTGACCCAATAGGCTCACATTAATTGGCAATAGGCCCAATCCCACAAGGCCCATAAGTCATAAGTGGCCTCTGGCAAGACATTATGACTACCCAACTAATATGAGGATCAATAGTCCGATAAAGCCTAATAAATAGAATATGAATTAATCCCTTGGTCACACGATATCTAGTTTGAACATAAGTCATGGTCAATGTCAAACTTATAATGTTCAAACTTATGATTTCTCAATCTCTAAGAAGACTGATAAATTCAAATGATATTGATCACACTATCAATTCATTTGAGTACGGCCATGCATTTCTCAGTCTCACTTATCGAGGGGCCCAGAAGATATCTCTCTCAGAGAGAGGGACAAATCCTATCTTGATTGTTCATTATCCTCTGCATAATTTATATTATGCTCAATCATAACCTTTATGATTGTCCGATTAAAGACAACGTTTGGTTATGTCAAAACATAACAGTCCTTATATTGGAAACTATGACAATCTCAAGTCAAATGATCAAGACATAACTACTTTGAGATTCACTTATGACAATAACCCATGTAGTGATCTCAGTGCGGGTCCATCCAATACTTTGTTCTCTAATAAGTATCTATGATTATTGAATTATATCAACATATACATAATCATCTCATGATTATCAATCAATAATCATACCAGTTATATTTTATTATTATCAACATAATAATAAGTAACTAGGGATGTGAATCATTATTATGTAACATACAAATAAATAATAACGATAATAAAAATCTCTTTATTAATAACCAAAATGACATACAAAAAAGGTCCAATATAATGACCTAGGGCATATACACTAACATATTTCAGTAGGTATGGTTATGTCTACCTAATGAAACATAAGCATAAATCTTTTGAAATGTTTAGAACTTTTTAAAATGAAGTACAAAATCAACTTGGTAGAACTATTAAAGTGCTTCGATCTGATCGAGGTGGTGAATATTTGAGCCAAGAGTTTGAAGAACATCTTAGAAATTATGGAATTGTTTCACAATTGACTCCTCCAGGAACTCCACAATGGAATGGTGTTTCTGAAAGGAGAAATCGAACTTTATTAGATATGGTTCGATCTATGATGAGTCAAACAAATCTCCCTTTATCATTTTGGGGTTATGCCTTGGAAACAGCTGCATTCATTTTAAACCGAGTACCATCGAAAGCAGTTGAAAAGACACCATATGAGTTATGGACTAGCAAAATGCCCAGTTTGTCTTTCCTTAAGTTTTGGGGTTGAGAGGCTTATGTGAAACGCCCAATTTCAGATAAGCTAGCTCCAAAATCTATCAAGTGCAATTTTGTGGGGTATCCTAAGGAAACCAAAGGATACTATTTCTATATTCCCTCAGAGAACAAAGTGTTTATTGCTCGAAATGGTACCTTTTTGGAAAAGAAATTTATCTCTCAGAGATTCAGTGGGAGTACAGTGCGACTTGAGGAAACTCAAGCACTACAAGAGAGCATTAAACTGCCGATAAAACCACTTTCAGAACCACAAACAGTTGTGGAAATTGAAAGGATGACACAAGTCCCACGCAGATATGATAGGACACGTCATCAGCCTGAGAGATATGGATTTCTCATGACTGATAGTCGTGATCTTTTGGTCATTGATCAAGATGAGGCTACTACCTATCAAGAAGCTGTGTTAGGTCCAGATTCCGAGAAATGGCTTTCTGCCATGAAATCTGAAATGCAATCCATGTATGACAATCGAGTTTGGTCATTAATTGATCCCCCTGAGGGTGTTAAGACCATTGGTTGCAAATGGGTTTTGAAGAAGAAAACTGACATGGATGGAAATGTGCATACCTACAAAGCAAGGCTTGTCACGAAAGGTTTCAAACAAACTCATGGTATAGACTATGATGAGACCTTTTCGCCAGTTGCAATGCTTAAGTCGGTTAGAATTCTCATTGCCATTGCTGCGTACTATGATTACGAGATATGGCAAATGGATGTCAAAATAACTTTCCTTAATGGAAACTTACTCAAGGATGTGTACATAACACAACCTAAGGGTTTTCTAATCCCTGAGAATTCTGGAAAGATTTGCAAGCTTCAAAGATCCATTTATGGATTGAAGCAAGCTTTTCGGAGCTGGAATCTTCATTTTGATGAGACAGTCAGGGACTTTGGATTTATCAAAAATGAAGATGAATCTTGTGTTTACAAGATGGTTAGTGGGAGTGCAATTGTGTTTCTAGTCCTATATGTGGATGACATATTACTCGTTGGAAATGATATCCTTACCTTGCAAAAGGTTAAGACCTGGTTAGAAAATTCTTTTTCAATGAAGGACTTAGGTGAGGCTGCATATATTCTTGGTATTAAGATCTATAGGGATAGATCCAAGAGGATAATCGGTCCGATTCAAAGTACTTATATTGACAAGGTGCTGAAAAGGTTCAGCATGCAAGATTCCAAAAGAGGATTCTTGCCCATGTCTCATGGTATTCATCTCAGCAAGAATCAATGTCATATGACATCTGAAGAGCGAGAAAGGATGAATAAGATTCCTTATGCTTCTGCTATTGGATCTATCATGTATGCCATGTTATGTACTAGACCAGACGTCTCATATGCCTTGAGCACAACAAGTAGATATCAGGCAGATCCCGGTGAAAGTCACTGGACAGCTGTTAAGAATATCCTAAAGTACCGTAGAAGGACTAAGGATGCATTCCTAGTTTATGGAGGTTTGGAAGACGAGCTAGTTGTAAATAGTTACACAGATGCTAGTTTTCAAACCGACATAGATGACTTCTGTAATACCCGGCTAGACTCCGGTATCGGAATTCCTACCGTCCGGTGGAATCTCGGATGTCGAAAACCTCTAGAAGGGTAAAACCATATTTTCATAAAATGTTTTAATGTATTTTATAGTTTTAAGCAAGAGAGGAAATGAGTTTTGTATGAAAATAACCTTGGAGGAAGACCCAGGTTCGGCCGCCGAACCCCAAGTTCGGCTGCCGAACATGCATGCATTTCGGGAGTGCTTTAGGCCCCCAAAGGCATGAGAGAGGGAAGTCCAGGTTCGACCGCCGAACATGGCATGCATGCGGAGGCATGTTAGGCCCCCGAAAGTGGCCTGGCCAGCCACCTATAAAGGGGTCCCCATGTCCGAACGGGTGAGCTTTTCTCCCCGTTTTTGGCCAAGGTGAGTTCTCCGCCGTCCCTCATCGATTTTGAGCTTCTTCCTTCGAATCTTCATGATTTTCTTATGAGTTTTCACTTGGTTTGAAGAGATTTGAGCAAAAGAGCAAGTTTAGAAGCTTGGAGACCAAAGAGTTGATTTCTCCCCATCTCCAAGCTAGGATCGTCTTTCCTCTCGATTTTCAAGAGGTAAGCTTATATCCAACCTTCCTTGTATGTTTTGAACAAGTTTTATGAAGATCTATGGGGTAGAAATGCATGTTTAGGTTTATGTTATGTTTATGAGCAATGTGGGTAGTATGTGTATGTTTGATGTGTTTTGGTTGGGGTTTAAGTTAGTTTGAGACCCCTATGTGCTTGTTGGCTTGAGTTTGCATGTTATAGACTAGGTAAATACATGATGGAATGGATGGGGAGGCATTTGTGTATGTGTGGAGGCTGAGTTCTGCCTTTGGAAGAACTCAGGTTCGGCAGCCGAAGGAACTTTCGGCCGCCGAACCTGCCTGTGGAGGCCAACTTTTGGCTGCCGAACCCTGCCCCCGAAAGTGGACTTTCGGCTCTGGAAGGGAGTTTCGGCCGCCAAAGGTGCCGCCGAACATGCATGAGTTTCGTCTTGGAAGGGAACCTTCGGCGGCCGAAAGTGCCGCCGAAGGTGCATGACTTTCGGCTCTAGAGGGACTTTCGGCCGCCAAACCTGCCGCTGAAAGTGCCCTGTTCAGCCTTCTTTTGCATGATTTATGTGATTGTTTTAAGGTGTTTTAGGGGGTTTTTGGGGAGTATTTTAGAGTCATGTTCATGGATGTTTTGGTCCCTCATTTGAGTCCACCTATGTAGGTTCGGACCCGAGGAACCGAGGACCTCAGCAGTGAGATAGCTGCTTCAGAGTCATTAGAGCTTCAGCCAGAGGTGAGTGTAATAATTCCTTATGTTTCAAAGCAAATAAATAAATTTTGAGCATGATACATGCATCACGTATGCCATGAGATATACTAGGTTGTTGGCATTAGAATTCACGAATATGTTGCGTTGCATAACTTGATGATGATGTGGATGGATGTTGAATGATCCTTTAGTCCTCGAATGATATGATATGATGAAGGTACGGTATGGAAGACCAGTAAGGCCCATTCTACGCCCCTGGCACTATGTTAAGAGAAAGACCAGTGAGGCCCATTCTACGCCTCTGGCACTATGAAATGTTATGCTATGTTATGTTATGTTAAGAGAAAGAGCAGTGAGGCCCATTCTATGCCCCTGGCACGTTTGGACTATGTAGAGGACTATTGGTGACAAGTCCATCCTTGATGTGATTTGTTTGTGATGTGTTGCATTTCATGAAAGCATGAAATTTAAATTGAATGTTTATTTATTCTGCTCACTGGGCTTTATAGCTCACCCCTCTCCCTTAACCCCCAGGTTTGCAGGTACAGGGTAGACCAAGAGGTCAGCAGGAGTAGAGTCATGTTTTATGTAATAGCTAGATGTGGACATGAATATGATGTAATGAATAGTATTAAATAGTTATGTAATGTCATGATGTTATTGAGGATTATAGTTGTGCTTGACCATAGTATGTTGTTAATCCCTTTCTAGTACATGATCTTAAATGTTTAATGATGATAATTGTAAACCAAGCTTAATGTATGTTATGTTACCCCATTGGAGTATTTGATGAGGACTCTAGTGAGAGGTTTTATGTTATGGTTTGTGCATGCATAGGTTAAGCTTGGTGAAAGAATGAATGAAGGAATGAATGAAAGAATGAATGAAAGAATGAATGAAAGAATGAATGAAAGAATGAATGAAAGAATGAATGATTAAATGAGAAAGTTTTGAAATTTTTATGTAATTGTTGATCATGTATGGGATTAAACAGGTATACAGAATGTATGTTTGGCTTGCTACGGGTCCCGGTGGTCTTAAGCCGATCTGGATTCTAGCGCCGGTAGCGGTCCGATTTCCGGATCATTACAGATTGGTATCAGAGCCCTAGGTTCATATGGTCGGACCTAGAGAGTGTCGGGCTCATAGAGGTTATAGAAGGTCAAGCACAATAGGAAAATCATGTCCACTAGGATAGGATGTAGAGTCCTGTCTTGAATGATGATGTGAAATGCCATGATTATATGCATGCGCATTAATGATATGCTATGTATGTGATGTATGTGATGCGGGTTCATGTGTTTGCACATGAACCATTTGATGCTAATGTTTATGTGATGTGTGCTGTTTTTCATTAAACAGGATGAGAGGAACTCGTCGATCTGCACGATTGACTGGAGTACCACCGGAGGATGAGGGCATGAGTGCCCGTCCCTCTGTATTGCCAAGGGCAATGTCTAGCAGGTCTAACAGGGAAGGAGCAGTGAGAGACCCTAGAAGGTCTTTGGATATGAACAGAAGCAGATCAGTAAGGGGAACAGTTCAAGGAGGATTGTCAGAGGTTGTGGGGGATGATATGGATGTGGATCAGAGGAGGGACGGCAGTCTTGGAGTGAGTATGTCGGAGGAGGGTATGGGAGAGTCCCAAGGAGGCACTCAGGCCTCGGGATTTGTTCAGCCACCCCAGTACCCACCCTTTTCTCAGAATCCCGGGTATTCGATGGGAGGTACATCGGATTACCCCAGCTTTAGCCCTTACCACTCACACATGCCATACCCACCTTTCTACCCACCACTCCCACAGTACCCTATGTACCCACCCCCATCCTTCTACCCAGCTACAGCAAACCCTACCCCAGGGGATGCTGCACCTCCTCCACCACCAGCAGCACCTACTGTCCCAGAAACCCAAGTACCAAAACCTAGCTCATCTGGAGGGAGCAAGGTCAAAATGACCGACTACATGAAGCTGGGTGCTCCCCAGTATGAAACCGGTGATGACCCGTTTGTGTATCTTGAGAGGGTCAGAACGATTACAGATGAGATAGGAGCTGATGACAGTAGAGCCATTCAGATGGCTGGGTTCACACTAAAATGCAAGAAGGCCCGAGAGTGGTTTAAGAACTATGTGAACTCGAGGTTGGACAGCCTATCATGGGAGGAGTTTGCAAATGAGTTTGCAGGATGGGCTTTCCCTGACAGTTCTAGGAGTTGAAGATGATCGAATTTGAGCAGTTGAGGCAGTCAGAAGAGATGAGTGTAGATGAGTACACAGACAGATTTTTGGAGCTGTTGCAGTTTGCCGGGTAAAATCTGGACATAGATCAGAAGAAGTCAAGGAGGTATATCATGAGGCTCCATTATAGGTATCCTTCCTTGATCCAGTTAGCAGAGAGGGAGAGTTTCCATGCCATAGTGGATATGGCTCGGAGGATGGAGGCTAGTGCAATCATCGAAGGGAAAGTTAAGCAGACAGTAGTACAGCCTTCTGGTTCCAAGACCCCTGGTGGGGGCAAGTTAGACCCTTCTTGTCTGAGTTCAAGCAGTAAGAGGTGGAGCAGTACCACCAAGAAGTCAAAGAAGAACAAGTTCTGAAGCAAGATCAAGTCAGGTATGGGATTGGGAAGTGGCTCGAGCTCAGATGCAGATAATGCAGTATGTAGGAAGTATGGGAAGCCGCACAAGGGTGTATGTCTGGTTGGGACGACAGCCTGCTTCAGATGTAGGCAGGAGGGACACATGGCTTGAGAGTGTCCTAGAACAGCTTTTATGGCGCAGTCTCAGCAGACAGCCTCTGGTAGTGTGGCTCAACCAGTAGCTCCAACCGCGACTCAGGCTAGTGGCAGAGGCAGAGGGAGAGGGGCAGCCTCTTCTTCAGCGGGTTTCAGAGGTGAAGGTCCATCAGCCCCAGCACGGATCTTCACAATGACACAGCAGGAGGCAAATGCATCGAACACCGTGGTGGCAGGTAACCTCATCATTGGTTGCTCAGATGTTTATGCCTTAATGGACCCTGGTGCATCTCATTCTTTCATTGCTCCGAGGGCCGTCGAGAGATTGGGTTTGATGGTCTCTAGGTTAGAGTGTCCCCTATGGGTCAGTGGACCCAAGTGTGACCCGTCAGTGGCAGAGTCAGTCTGCCAGTGTAGTCCAGTTTTTGTGGAGGGAAGATGCCTTTCTGCCGACCTTGTGGTTCTAGATTTGACATATTTTAACGTCATTCTAGGGATGGATTGGCTATCTACCCATAGTGCTACCTTGGACTGCAGAGACAAGGTAGTTAAGTTCAGATGTCAGGATGGGTCAGAGGTTGTCTTTAGAGGAGACATGGGGAGTACACCTAGAGGTTTGATATCAGCCCTTCAGGCTCGTAGGCTACTCAGAAGGGGTTGTCAGGGTTTTCTAGCTCATGTGAGAGAGCTGGATAGTCATGTCGGAGAGCCCGCCTCAGTGCCCGTGGTCAGTGAGTTCTTAGATGTGTTCCCAGACGAACTACCAGGTTTACCACCTGCTAGGGAGATAGAGTTCGAAATTGAGTTGATACCTGGAACCAGACCGATCTCTATCCCTCCCTACAGGATGGCGCCAGCAGAATAGAAGGAGCTTAAAGAGCAGTTGCAGTTGGTAGATAAGGGCTTCATCCGACCGAGTACCTCACCTTGGGGTGCTCCAGTGCTATTTGTGAAAAAGAAGGATGGATCCCTCCGACTTTGTATCGACTACAGGCAGTTGAACAAAGTCACTACCAAGAATAAGTACCCATTGCCAAGGATCGACGATCTATTCGACCAGCTAG
Organism: Manihot esculenta; assembly: GCF_001659605.2. Classification (NCBI taxonomy): domain Eukaryota; kingdom Viridiplantae; phylum Streptophyta; class Magnoliopsida; order Malpighiales; family Euphorbiaceae; genus Manihot; species Manihot esculenta. The sequence goes on from NC_035162.2 coordinate 29,265,903, forward strand.
CCGGAGCAGGTTGCTTCTCTAAGATAGATCTGAGATCAGGGTACCATCAGCTGAGGATAAGAGAAGAGGATGTACCGAAGACAACATTCAGGACCAGATATGGGCACTATGAGTTCCTTGTAATACCGTTCGGGTTGACCAATGCCCCTGCAGCATTCATGGATCTCATGAACAGAGTGTTTAGTCAATACCTGGATCACTTTGTTATTGTCTTCATAGATGATATCTTAGTGTATTCCAGGAATGCAGAGGAGCATGCCCATCATCTGAGGTTAGTTCTGCAAACCTTGAGGGAACACAGCTTGTATGCTAAGTTCTCCAAGTGTGAGTTCTGGTTGAGGAGCATTTCATTCGTGGGGCACGTTGTGTCAGAAAATGGAATCGAGGTAGACCCCAAGTGTAATGACCCGAAAATCGGACCGCTACCGGTGCTAGGATCCAGATCGGCATAAGGCCGCCGGGACCCGTAGCAAGCCTGACATACATCCTGTAAACCTGTTTAATCCCATACATGATCAACAGCATACATAAAAAAATTTGAACTTTTCTTTTACCAAGCTCAACCTGTGCATGCCCATAAACATATACATAAACATAAACATGAACCCCACACTGGAGCTCTCATCAAATGCTCCAATGGGGCATCACATCATACACAAGCTTGGTAGAACATAAACATCACAAAGCATAGATCATGTTTACAAAAGGAATTACTATACAAACTCGGTCAAGCACAATTTCTAAACCTCAATCTCAGAATCAACATTTACATGACATAACTATTCATAACTTTACATCATTTTACAATTTATCATGTCCACATTCTATCTATTACATACACATGACTTCATTCATCTCGACTTCTCTGCCTAGCCCGTACCTGCAAACCTGGGGGATTAGGGAGAGGGGAGAGCTACTAGAGCCCAGTGAGCAGAATAATAAAAACATTTAAATCATATGCCATAATGGAATGCAACACATCACAGACAAATCACATCACGGATGGTATTGTCACCAGTAGTCCTCTACATTCCAAAGTGTCGGGACGTAGAATGGGTCAACCGATCTTTCTCTTAAACATAACATACATAACATTTCAAGATGCCGGGACGTAGAATGGGTCAACCGGACTTCCATATCATACCATACCGTATCATATCACATCGCATCATATCAAGGACTAAGGATCATCCAACATCCATCCACATCCATCATAGAATTATGCAATGCAGCATATTCGTGAATTCTAATGCAAGCAACCTATTATATCACATGGCATTCATGATGCATGAACATGCTCAAACTTTATAATTTATTTGCTTTAAAACATAAAGGTTTATTCTACTCACCTCAGCTAGCTCTGACAAAGACTGAAGCAGCTGACTCACTGCTGGGGTCCTTGGTTCCTCGGGTCCGAACCTACACAGGTGGACTCAAATGAGGGACCAAACAACTAGAACATGACTCTAAAAACATCCCCCCAAAAACCCCCTAAAACACCTCAAAACAATCATGCAAAACATGCAAAGGAAGGCTGAACAGGGCACTTTCGGCGGCAGGTTCGGCGCCCGAAAGTCCCTCCAGAGCCGAAAGTCCCTCCAGAGCCGAAAGTCAGGCAGGTTCGGCGGCAAGCTTCGGTAGCCGAAAGGCCTGCCTCCCAGGCAGGTTCGACGGCCGAAAGTCCTTCGGCTGCCGAACCTGGTTTCTGCCAAAAGGGCAGAAACTCGGCTCCTCATGCACAATCGCCTCCCAAAACCTTCAATCAAGCATACAACTCATCCAAAACATGCATAGATACATACATCAGCTCCTAGGGGCTTCAAACTATCCTAAATCCCATCTACAACACATCAAACATGCATATCCAACATACATTGTCCATAAAACACATAAAACCTAACAATGCTCAACTAACATAAACATACATTTCTACCCCATGAATCAACTTAAAACTTGTTTAAAACATATAGTGAGCTCAAGATCGGCCCTTACCTCTTGAAGATCGAGAGGAAAATGACCCTAGCTCGGAGATGGGAGAGATTGGGTTCCTTGAACCTCAAAGCTCCAAAACTTGCATTATACTCGAAAATCTTCAAAACAAAGTGAAAACTTGTGAAAATCGTGAAAGATTTGAAGGAAGGAACTCAAAATCGGCGAGGGATGGCGGAGAGCTCACCTTGGCTGACAATGGGGAGAAAAGCTCGCCCATTTCGGCTAAGGAACCCCTTTATAGGTGGCTGGCCAGGCCACATTCGGGAGCCGAACGTGCCTCCACATGCATGCCATGTTCGACGGCCGAACCTGGACTTCCCTCACTTATGCTTTCGGGGGCCTAAAGCGCTCCCGAAGTGCATGCATGTTCGGCGGCCGAACTTGAGGTTCGGCGGCCGAACCTGAGTTTTCCTCCAAGGCTATTTTCATGCAAAAACTCATTTTCCTTCTAGCTTAAAAACATATAATACATTAAAATATTTTATAAAAACATGGTTTTACCCCTTCTAGAGGTCTCCAACACCCGAGATTCCACCGGACGGTAGGAATTTCGATATCGGAGTCTAGCCGGGTATTACATTCTCCCTCCCTTAAGAACATTCGTCCCCGAATGTTCACCAAACAACACATAGCATGGCATACACATAACATACTTACAAAGCACATAAAACTTACTTTAGAAAAGATGGGGATATTGCTGGAGCATGGACTCCCGTGTCTCCCAGGTGCACTCCTCAATATTGTGGTGATTCCAAAGGACTTTCACCATCGGGATTTCCTTGTTCCTTAGCTTTTTGATCTGGGTGTCTAGGATCCGTATTGGCTGCTCAACATAGGTGAGATCTTCTTGGATCTCCACATCAGGCTCACTAAGAACCTTGCCCGGATCTGACACAAATTTCCTCAACATAGAAACATGGAAAACCAGATGGATTCTCTCCATTGAAGCAGGCAAGTCCAGCTTGTACGATACATTCCCAATCTTTTGCAAGACTTCAAAGGGTCCGATGTACCGTGGAGCCAGCTTACCTTTCTTCCCGAATCAAATCACCCCTTTCATTGGAGACACTTTAAGCAATACCAAATCCCCCTCCTGAAACTCTACTTGCCTTCTGCGGATATCTGCATAACTCTTCTGTCTGCTTGCAGTAGTCTTGATCCTTTATCTGATTATGGGTACCACCCTGCTGGTGATCTCTACTAGCTCAGGCCCTGCCAAGGCCTTTTCTCCAACCTCTTCCCAGCAAACAGGTGATCTGCACTTCCTCCCATACAAAGCTTCATATGGAGCAATCCCGATGCTAGCATGATGGCTGTTATTGTAGGCAAACTCCACCAAAGGTAGATGCTGCCTCCAAGAATCGCCAAAGTCCAGCACACACATTCTGAGCATATCCTCTATCGTCTGGATGGTCCTTTCTGATTGTCCGTCCGTCTGTGGATGGAAAGCAGTGCTAAAATCCAACCTGGTACCCATGGCATTCTGCAGACTCCGCCAAAACCTGGAGGTGAACTGGGGTCCTCTATCGGACACTATTGAAACAGGAACCCCATACAGCCTGACGATCTCATCAACATACACCTGGGCCAACTTGTCCACAGAATAGCCACTCCTGACAGGGATGAAGTGAGCAGATTTGGTGAGTCTGTCCACATTCACCCATATGGAGTCCAATCTGTTGGACGTCGCCGGTAACCCCGCTATGAAGTCCATAGCTATATTCTCCCATTTACACTCTGGAATAGGTAGCGGGTTAAGCATTCTAGCCGGCTTTTGATGTTCCAGCTTCACCCTCTGACACACTTCGCAGGCCGATACAAACTGTGCCACTTCTCTTTTCATAGCTGGCCACCAATAAACTTTCTTCAGATCTTGATACATCTTAGTGGCTCCGGGGTGAACGCTGTATCTTGCATTATGAGCCTCTCTCATAATGTCTCCTTTTAGCCCTATGTCGTCTGGTACACACAATCGGCTCCCATAGCGGAGGATCCCCTTGTTGTCGAATTTGAAATCACTATCTTTGCCTGACTGAATAGCCCTGGCAATCTTCACTAATTCTGGGTCCTCATGCTGTTTTTGAGCCACCTTCTCCAGAAACACGGGTGCCACTCTCATCTGAGCAATCAATGCACCTGTACCAGACAACTCCAACTGTAGACCTTCATCAATGAGCTTGTAAAACTCCTTCACCACTGGTCTCCTCTCCGCTGTGATGTGGGATAGACTGCGTAGTGATTTTCGGCTTAGGGCGTCTGCCACAATATTCGCCTTACCCGGATGGTACTAAATCTTGCAATCATAATCACTCAGCAGCTCTACCCATCTTCTCTGTCTCAAGTTCAGATCTCTTTGACTCAGGATGTACTGCAGGCTCTTATGATCTGTGAAGATCTCACATTTAACCCCATAGAGGTAGTGCCTCCACATCTTGAGTGCAAAGATTACTGCTGCCATCTCCAGGTCATGTGTGGGGTAATTCAACTCATGCTTCTTCAGCTGTCTAGAAGCATAAGCAATCACCCTTTCATTCTGCATTAACACACAACCCAATCCCACTCGGGATGCATCACAGAAAACTGTGAAATCCTCATTGCTAGCTGGCAAAGCTAACACTGGTGCTGATGTTAACCTCTTCTTAAGCTCTTCAAAACTCTCTTCACACTGGTCAATCCACACAAACTTCTGATTCTTCCTGGTTAGTCTGGTCAAAGGAGCTGCAATTTTTGAGAAGTCCTGAACGAACCTCCTGTAGTAACCTGCCAAACCCAAGAAACTTCTAATCTCTGTCACTGAAGTGGGTCTAGGCCAGTTAGCCACAGCTTCTATCTTCTTGGGGTCCACCTCTATCCCATTTTCTGACACAACATGCCCCAAGAATGAGATGCTCCTTAACCAGAACTCACACTTGGAGAACTTGGCATACAAGCCGTGTTCCCTCAAGGTCTGCAGAACCAACCTCAGATGATGGGCATGCTCCTCTGCATTCCTGGAATACACTAAGATATCATCTATGAAGACAATCACAAAGTGGTCCAGGTACTGGCTAAACACTCTGTTCATGAGATCCATGAATACTGCAGGGGCGTTGGTTAACCCGAACGACATTACAAGGAACTCAAAATGCCCATATCTGGTCCTGAAAGCCATCTTTGGCACATCTTCTTCTCTGATCCTCAGCTGATGATACCCGGACCTCAGATCTATTTTGGAGAAACAACCCGCTCCAGCTAGCTAGTCGAATAGATCATCGATCCTTGGCAAAGGGTACCTGTTCTTGGTAGTGACTTTGTTCAACTGCATGTAGTCGATACAAAGTCTAAGGGATCCATCCTTTTTCCTCACAAATAGCACTGGAGCACCCCAAGGTGAGGTACTCGGTCGGATGAAACCCTTGTCTACCAGCTCTTGTAACTGCTCTTTCAATTCCTTCAACTCAGCTGGAGCCATCCTGTAGGGAGGGATAGAGATCGGTCCTGTTCCAGGCATCAATTCTATCTCGAACTCTATCTCCCTAGTAGGTGGTAAACCTGGCAGCTCGTCTGGGAAGACGTCTAGAAACTCTCTAACCACTGGCACCGAGGCGGGTTCTCTCACCTGACTGCTAAGCTCTCTCACATGAGCCAAATACCCCTGACATCCCTTCCTAAGCAACCTACGAGCCTGAAGAGCTGATATCAGACCTCTAGGTGTACCCCTCCTGTCTCCCATGAAGACAACCTCTGACCCATCCTGACCTCTGAACCTGACTACTTTGTCCCTGCAGTCCAAGGTAGCACCATGGGTAGATAACCAGTCCATCCCTAGAATGACGTCAAAATCTGTCAAGTCTAGAACCACAAGGTCGGCGGACAAGCATCTTCCCTCAACAAACACTGGACTGCACTGGCAGATTGACTCTGCCACTGATGGATCACACTTGGGTCCACTGACCCAGAGAGGACACTCTAATCCAGAGATCATCAACCCCAACCTCTCGACGGCTCTTGGTGCAATAAAAGAATGAGATGCACCAGGGTCCATCAAGGCATACACATCTGAACAACCAATGACTAAGTTACCTGCCACCACGGTGTTAGATACATCTGCCTCCTGCTGAGTCATCGTGAAGATCCATGCTGGAGCTGATGGACCTTCACCTCTGAAACTCGCTGAAGAACAGGCTGACCCTCTCCCTCTGCCTCTGCCACTGGCCTGAGTCGTGGCTGGAGCTACTGGCTGCGCTACACTACCTGAAGCTGTCTGCTAGGCCTGAGCCATAGGTACTGTCCTAGGACACTCCCGAGCCATGTGTCCCTCTTGCCCGCATCTGAAGCATGCTGCTGTCCCAGCCCGGCAAACTCCCTTGTGTGGCTTACCACACCTTGCACAAACTGCATTATCCGCACCAGAGCTTGAGCCACTTCCTATTCCCAGACCTAATTTGATCTTGTTCCAAAACTTGTTCTTCTTCGGGTTCCTAGTGGTGTTACTCCACCTTTTGCTGCCTGAAGCTGCTGCACTCAAGGATGAGGGATCTAGCCTTCCCCCACCCGGGGTCTTGGAACTAGAAGACTGTGCCACTGACTATCTGACTGTCCCCTGAATGATGGCACTGGCCTCCATTTTCTAGGCCATATCCACTATGGCATGGAAGCTCTCCCTATCTGCTGACTGGATCAAGGAGGAATATCTGGAGTGGAGTTTCATGATATACCTCCTTGACTTCTTCTGGTCTGAGTCAAGATTTTGCCCTGCAAATGGCAATAGCTCCAAGAATCTGTCTGTGAACTCATCTATCCTCATCTCTTCTATCTGCCTTAACTGCTCAAATTCGATCATCTTCAGCTCCCTTGAACTATCGGGGAAAGCCCATCCTGCAAACTCGTTTGCAAACTCTTCCCAAGACATGCTGTCCACCCTCAGGTTCACATAATTCTTAAACCACTCTCGTGCCTTCTTGCACTTAAGCGTGAACCCAGCCATCTGAATGGCTCTACTGTCATCAGCCCCAATCTCATCTGTGATCACCTTGACCCTTTCAAGATACACAAACGGGTCATCCCCTTTCTCATACTGAGGAGCACCCAGCTTCATGTAGTCGGTCATCTTGACCTTGCTCCCACTAGATGAGCTAGGCTTAGGTACTGGGGTTTCTGGAACTGTGGGTTCTACTGGTGGAGGAGGAGGAGCAGCATCCCCTGAGATAGGGTTTGCTGGATTTGGATGGTAGGGCGGGGGTGGATACATTGGGTACTGTGGATATGGTGGGTAGTAAGGTGGGTATGGCATCTGTGTGGGATAAGGATTAAAGCTATGGTAATCCGATGTGCCTCCCATCGAATACCCGGGGTTTTGTTAGAAGGGTGGGTAGTAAGGTGGCTGAACAAATCCCGAGGCCTGAGTGCCTCCTTGGGACTCTCCCATTCCCTCTTCTGACATGCTAACTCCCAGACTGCCATCCCTCCTTTGCTCCACATCCATATCATCCCCCATGTCCTCTGACATTCCTCCCTGAACTGTTCCCCTCACTGATCTGCTTCTACCCAGATCCAAAGACCTTCTAGGGTCTCTTAATGCTCTTTCTCTGCTGGACCTACTAGACATTGCCCTAGGCAATGCAGGAGGACGGGCGCTCATGCCCTCATCCTCAGGCGGTACTCCAGTCAATCGTGCAGATCGACGAGTTCCTCTCATCCTGTTTTCTGAAAAACAGTACACGTCACATAAACATTAGCATCAAATGGTTCATGTTGAAACACATGAACCCGTATCACATACATCACATATCATAACATATCATTAATGCACATGCATATAATCATGGCATTTCACATCATCATTCAAGACAGGACTCTACATCCTATCCTAGTGGACATGATCTTTCCTATTGTGCTTGACCTTCTATAACATCTATGAGCCCGACACTCTAGGTCCGACCATATGAACCTAGGGCTCTGATACCATTCTGTAACGACCCGAAAATCGGACCGCTACTGGTGCTAGGATCCAGATCGGCATAAGGCCGCCGAGACCCATAGCAAGCCTGACATACATCCTGTAAACCTGTTTAATCCCATACATGATCAACAGCATACATAAAAAAATTTGAACTTTTCTTTTACCAAGCTCAACCTGTGCATGCCCATAAACATATACATAAACATAAACATGAACCCCATACTGGAGCTCTCATCAAATGCTCCAATGGGGCATCACATCATACACAAGCTTGGTAGAACATAAACATCACAAAGCATAGATCATGTTTACAAAAGGAATTACTATACAAACTCGGTCAAGCACAATTTCTAAACCTCAATCTCAGAATCAACATTTACATGACATAACTATTCATAACTTTACATCATTTTACAATTTATCATGTCCACATTCTATCTATTAGATACACATGACTTCATTCATCTCGACTTCTCTGCCTAGCCCGTACCTGCAAACCTGGGTATTAGGGAGAGGGGTGAGCTACTAGAGCCCAGTGAGCAGAATAATAAAAACATTTAAATCATATGCCATAATGGAATGCAACACATCACAGACAAATCACATCGCGGATGGTATTGTCACCAGTAGTCCTCTACATTCCAAAGTGCCGGGACGTAGAATGGGTCAACCGGTCTTTCTCTTAAACATAACATACATAACATTCCAAGACGTCGGGACGTAGAATGAGTCAACTGGTCTTTCTCTTACATAGTGCCGGGACGTAGAATGGGTCAACCAGACTTCCAGATCATACCATACCGTATCATATCACATCGCATCATATCGAGGACTAAGGATCATCCAACATCCATCCACATCCATCATAGAATTATGCAATGCAGCATATTCGTGAATTCTAATGCAAACAACCTATTATATCACATGGCATTCATGATGCATGAACATGCTCAAACTTTATAATTTATTTGCTTTAAAACATAAAGGTTTATTCTACTCACCTCAGCTAGCTCTGACAAAGACTGAAGCAGCTGACTCACTGTTGGGGTCCTCGGTTCCTCGGGTCCGAACCTACACAGGTGGACTCAAATGAGGGACCAAACAACTAGAACATGACTCTAAAAACATCCCCCAAAAACCCCCTAAAACACCTCAAAACAATCATGCAAAACATGCAAAGGAAGGCTGAACATGGCACTTTCGGCGGCAGGTTCGGCGGCGAAAGTCCCTCCAGAGCCGAAAGTCAGGCAGGTTTGGCGGCAAGCTTCGGCAGGCGAAAGGCCTGCCTCCCAGGCAGGTTCGGCTGCCGAACCTAGTTCTGCCAAAAGGGCAGAAGCTCGGCTCCTCATGCACAATCGCCTCCCAAAACCTTCAATCAAGCATACAACTCATCCAAAACATGCATAGATACATACATCAGCTCCTAGGGGCTTCAAACTATCCTAAACCCCATCTACAACACATCAAACATGCATATCCAACATACATTGTCCATAAAACACATAAAACCTAACAATGCTCAACTAACATAAACATACATTTCTACCCCATGAATCAACTTAAAACTTGTTTAAAACATATAGTGAGCTCAAGATCAGCCCTTACCTCTTGAAGATCGAGAGGAAAACGACCCTAGCTCGGAGATGGGAGAGATTGGGTTCCTTGAACCTCTAAGCTCCAAAACTTGCTTTATACTCGAAAATCTTCAAAACAAAGTGAAAGCTTGTGAAAATCGTGAAAGATTTGAAGGAAGGAAATTAAAATCGGCGAGGGATGGCGGAGAGCTCACCTTGGCCGACAATGGGGAGAAAAGCTCGCCCATTTCGGTTAAGGAACCCCTTTATAGGTGGCTGGCTAGGCCACATTCGGGAGCCGAACGTGCCTCCGCATGCATGCCATGTTCGGCGGCCGAACCTGGACTTCCCTCACTTATGCTTTCAGGGGCCTAAAGCGATCCCGAAGTGCATATGCATGTTCGGCAGCCGAACTTGAGGTTCGGCGGCCGAACCTGAGTTTTCCTCCAAGGTTATTTTCATGCAAAAACTCATTTTCCTTCTAGCTTAAAAACATATAATACATTAAAACATTTTATAAAAACATGGTTTTACCCCTTCTAGAGGTCTCCGACACCCGAGATTCCACCGGACGGTAGGAATTCTGATACCGGAGTCTAGCCGGGTATTACACCAAGAAAGTGGAAGCTGTAGCTAACTGGCCTAGACCCACTACAGTGACAGAGATCAAGAGCTTCTTGGGTTTGGCAGGTTACTACAGGAGGTTCGTTCAGGACTTCTCTACGATTGCAGCTCCTATGACCAGACTGACTAAGAAGAACTAGAGATTTATGTGGACCGACTAGTGTGAAGAAAGCTTTGAGGAGCTCAAGAAGAGGTTGACTTCAGTACCAGTGTTAGCTCTGCCAACTAGTGATGAAGACTTCTCAGTGTATTGTGATGCGTCCCATGTGGGACTGGGTTGTGTGCTGATGCAGAATGAAAGGGTGATTGCTTATGCTTCTAGGCAGTTGAAGAAGCATGAGTTGAATTACCCTACACATGACCTAGAGATGGCAGCGGTAATCTTTGCACTCAAGATGTGGAGGCATTACCTTTATGGGGTAAAATGTGAGATCTTCACAGATCATAAATGCCTGCAGTACATCCTGAGTCAGAGAGAGCTGAATTTGAGGCAGAGAAGATGGGTAGAACTGCTCAGTGACTATGATTGCAAGATCCAGTACCATCCGGGTAAGGCGAATGTTGTAGTAGACGCCTTAAGCCGAAAATCACTTGGCAGTTTGTCCCATATTTCAGCAGAAAGAAGGCCAGTAGTGAGAGAGTTCTTCGAGCTCATCAATGAAGGTCTACAGTTGGAGTTGTCTGGTACAGGTGCTTTGATAGCCCAGATGAGAGTGGCACTGACAGTGCGGTTGTCGAAGCCGGTAAAAAATAACCTTCTTGGTTACCTACAATTTACAACTGCAGATAGTGGTGAAGGATCGAATCCACATAGAATTGATTACTTATTTATTTTTCTCAATCAAGGCCAAGAGAACTTATGATAGAGCATATTTTAGCCCATATTTTCATGATCTTATTGATGTTTGTTTGCACCTATTCTACCTAATTTTGTGGTTTTAATCATGTTTTGCAAGTATTAGGTGTGAATAAACAATTTGGAGAAAATGCTCTTAAAAATGCCAAAAGAAGCCAAAACTAGAGAAGCAACCTTCGGAGGCAACTTTCGGAAGCCAAAAATCAGTCACCTTCGGCGGCAACCTTCGGCGGCCAAAAGAGGACTCCAGAGACGAAAGTCGACCACCTTCGGCGGCACCGTCGGCCGCCGAACCTTATGTCCAGAGTCGAAAGTCCAGCCTCCGAAGCTCACTTTAGGCAGCCGAAAATGCACTCCTATGCACACTTTCCTTATTCAAGAAGCCATATCTCAAGTTGACATATTTGAGGAGCCAAACAAGGGAAGTATTTTGAGATCCAAATCTTCAAGATTCACATTCAAATATTGGACTTCAAGATCAAGCTTATTAAGGAAGCCAAATCCCAAAGATCACATGTTTCCCACTTAGTATCATGCACATTCAAAATTCAAAAGGAGGCTCCACCTTCCTTATTAGTGCATGGGCAGCCTCTTAACTCTTTGGACAACATCTTGAAGACCTTGGGCAGGAAATGAAAAGACCAAAGTGCCCCCACTTGCCTTCCATCACATGTGACTCGTTTTTGCCTTCACTTATGCACAAACAAGGCACATGCAACACCAAGGACACTTTGGACAGCCTCTAAAAGTCTCCTGGACTTCCATGAAACCCTAGGCAGCCTCTCAAGACTTATATAAAGGCTTCAAGAAGACAAGAAGGGCAGATTTGGTTCCACCTCTTCTCAAGGAAATTCGGCAGCCTCTCCTAGGCTCTCTCTTCACCTAGTTCTTCATCTTCTTTCTTCTTTTCTTTTATTTTCTGTTTTGGTTCAGCCATGAGTGGCTGAAACCTTCTCTCTAGTTGAAGTTTGGTTGAAACTAAGGTTGTTTAAAAGGTTGTGAGATCTGAACATAAAGTATTGTCTTTGATTTTATTCAATATTCATGCAATTGTGCTTTGATTCCAAGATTGCTTTGTTGTTTTGATCAAATTGGCCACTTGATTCTTGATTGCAAAGTTAATTAATTGTTGGATTAGGATATTTGTTAGTCCATAATTGCTGGAAATATTCTGTCCATAGAACATTTGGGGTAAAAACCCAAGAAATTGTGTGATCTAGCAACATCTCATGCGTTTGAGTAGCTAGGGTTTGGATCTTTCTTGTTCTTCATGCAATTGGCAATTGTTTTAATGCCTATGGCCCAAGGACGTTCCTTGGCAATTTGTTGATTAGTAATTGGTTAGAGGACGTTCCCTAATCAGTTTGTTCATAAGGAAAGACATGGTGGTGAGAAGCGTCTTCCACTCCCATAACCAACCTATTGAATCAATCAAGATAACCATGTTTCAATGATCAACCCAAACAACCAAAGTGGATCCATATCTTCAACTAGACTTTTCTCATATTGATTTCCTCTTTTATTTTAATTACTTGCTGTTTTAATTGCTTTAAATAGTTGTTAATCAAATCATCTCAAAACTCCCTTTTTACTTTTATTGCACTTGTTCCTATTTCTCTTTGATTACTTGCTTTCACTTGTGCTTTCAACTAGTTCTATTGGTCTTGATTGAGATAAATAAATAGGTAATAAATTCTCTGTGGATACAATCCTTCACCACTATCTGCAGTTGTAAGTTGTAGGTAACCAAGAAGGTTATTTTTGACCGGCTTCGACAACCGCTCCTGTCAACTTAATTGAAAACACAATTGAAAGCAAGTAATTGAAAGCTGAATGAAAGTAAAGTGCAATAAAAGTAAAAAGGGGGGTTTTGAGATGGTTTGACTAACAACTATTGAAAGCAAATAAAACAACAAGTAATTAAAATAAAAGAAGAAATCAATATGAGAAAAGTCTAGTTGAAGATGTGGATCCACTTTGGTTGTTTGGGTTGATCATTGAAACATGGTTATCTTGATTGATTCAATAGGTTGGTTATGGGAGTGGAAGACGCTTCTCACCACCATGTCTTTCCTTATGAACAAACTGATTAGGGAACATCCTCTAATCAATTACTAATCAACAAATTGCCAAGGAACGTCCTTGGGCCATAGGCATCAAAACAATTGCCAATTGCATGAAGAACAAGAAAGATCCAAACCCTAGCTACTCAAACGCATGAGATGTTGCTAGATCATACAATTCCTTAGTTTTTACACCAAGTGTTCTATGGACAGAATATTTCCAGCAATTACGGACTAACAAATATCCAATCCAATAATCAATTAACTTTGCAATTAAGAGTCAAGTGGCCAATTTGATCAAAATAACAAAGCAATCTTGGAATTAAGCACAATTGCATGAATATTGAATAAATCAAAAGTAAACACTTTATGTTCAGATCTCACAACCTTTTAAATAACCTTAGTTTCAACTAAACTTCAACTAGAAAGAAGGGTTTCAGCCACTCATGGCTGAACCAAAACAGAAAATTAAAGAAAAGAAGAAAGAAGAACCAAAATTGAGAGGAGAAGCCCTTGGAGGGCTGGCTGCCCTTGCTTGGCCGAATTTGGGGAGTTTAATTGTGTCTCTTCTTGTGTTCTTGAAGCCTTTAAATAGGTGTTGAGAGGCTGCCCAAGGTTTGGTAGCAATCCATGAGTCTTTTAGAGGCTGTCCAAAGTGCCCTTGGTCCCATATGTGCCTTCTTTATGCATAGGTGAAGGCAAAAACGAGATGCATGTGATAGGGGGCAAGTGAGGGCTCTTTGGTCTTTTTAATTGCTTCCCAAGGTCTTCAAGATGTTGCCTAAATAGTTAAGAGGCTGCCCATGCACTAATAAGGAAGGTGGAGCCTTCTTTTGAATTTTGAATTTTGAATGTGCATGGCATGAAATGGAAAACATGTGATCTTCAAGATTTGGCTTCTTGAATGAGCTGGATCTTGAAATCCAATATCTGAATATGAATTTTGGAGATTTGAATTTCAAAATACTTTCCTTCTTTGGCTCTTCAATTATGGCAACTTGAGATATGGCTTCTTAAATAAGGAAAAGGCAACTTGCTGATTTGAAATTTGAATTTCAAATGGCTTTGGCTGAATGTTCTTTCCTTCTTTGCCACTTTCCTTATTTAGAACTTTCCATATTTAGCTTGACTTGATTTCAACTTGGCAGGCTTACTCTCTTTTGCTCCAAATAAGGCAGTTTTAGGGGTATTTTCTCCAGAATGTCCTTTTACGCCATTTTCTGCAAAATAATATTAAAAGCACTAAATTAAGCAGAAATTATGTAAATATTCATCAATAATATTAATATAAAATGGACTAAATTATGCTCTATCAGGCACCCATGTTTCTGGAGCAGGTGGCTCAGAAACAGCACGAGCACCCAGAGTTAGTGAAGATTGCCAGGACTGTTCAGTCAGGCAAGAACGAAGAGTTCAGATTTGACAGTAAGGGGATCCTCCGCTATGGGAATAGATTGTGTGTACCAGATGATGTGGGACTGAAGGGAGACATTATGAGGGAGGCTCATAATGCCAGATACAGTGTTCACCCTGGAGCCACCAAAATGTATCAGGATCTGAAGAGAGTTTATTGGTGGCCAGCTGTGAAGAGAGAAGTGGCACAGTTTGTGTCAGCCTGCGAAATATGTCAGAGGGTGAAACTGAAACATCAAAAGCCGGCTGGAATGCTTAACCCACTACCTATTCCAGAGTGGAAATGGGAAAATATAGCTATAGACTTCGTGGTGGGGCTACCGGCGACGTCCAACAGATTAGACTCCATATGGGTGATTGTGGACAGATTGGCTAAATCTACTCACTTCATCCCTGTCAGGAGTGGCTATTCTGTGGACAAGTTGGCGCAGGTGTATGTTGATGAGGTTGTCAGGTTGCATGGGGTTCCTGTTTCAGTAGTGTCTGATAGAGGGCCCCAGTTCACCTCCAGGTTTTGGCGGAGTCTGCAGAACGCTATGGGTACCAGGTTGGATTTTAGTACTGCTTTCCATCCACAGACTGACGGACAATCAGAGAGGACCATCCAAACAATAGAAGATATGCTCAGAATGTGTGTGCTGGATTTTGGCGGTTCTTGGAGGCAGCATCTACCTCTGGTGGAGTTTGCCTACAATAACAGCCATCATGCTAGCATAGGGATGGCGCCATATGAAGTTTTGTATGGAAGGAAGTGCAAGTCGCCTGTCTGTTGGGAAGAAGTTGGGGAAAGGGCCTTGGCAGGGCCTGAGCTTGTAGAGATCACCAGCAGAGTGGTGCCCATAATCAGAGAAAGGATCAAGACTGCTGCAAGCAGGTAAAAGAGTTATGCAGATATCCGCAGAAGGCAAGTGGAGTTTCAGGAGGGGGATTTGGTATTGCTCAAGGTGTCTCCAATGAAAGGGGTGATTCGGTTCGGGAAGAAAGGTAAGCTAGCTCCATGGTACATCGGACCCTTTGAGATCTTGCAGAAGGTCGGGAATGTATCGTATAAGCTGGATTTACCTGCTTCAATGGAATGAATCCATTTGGTTTTCCATGTTTCTATGTTAAGAAAGTTCGTGTCAGATTCGAGCAAGGTTCTTAGTGAGCCTGATGTGGAGATCCAAGAAGATCTCACTTATGTTGAACAGCCAGTACGGATCCTAGACACCCAGATTAGAAAGTTGAGAAACAAGGAAATCCCGATGGTGAAATTCCTTTAGAATCACCACAACATTGAGGAGTGTACCTAGGAGACACGGGAGTCCATGCTCCAGCAATATCCTCATCTCTTTTAAGGTAAGTGTTATGTGTTTTATGTGAATGTTTATGTTTTATGCCATGCCATGTTTGTTTAATGAACATTCGGGGACGAATGTTCTTAAGGGGGGGAGAATGTAATACCCGGCTAGACTCCGGTATCGGAATTCCTATCGTCCGGTGGAATCTCGGATGTCAGAAACCTCTAGAAGGGTAAAACCATGTTTTCATAAAATGTTTTAATGTATTTTATGGTTTTAAGCAAGAGAGGAAATGAGTTTTGTATAAAAATAACCTTGGAGGAAGACCTAGGTTCGGCCGCCGAACCCCAAGTTCGGCTGCCGAACATGCATGCATTTCGGGAGTGCTTTAGGCCCCCGAAGGCAAGAGAGAGGGAAGTCCAGGTTCGGCTGCCGAACCTTATGTTCGGCCGCTGAACATGGCATGCATGCGGAGGCACGTTAGGCCCCCGAAAGTGGCCTGGCCAGCCACCTATCAAGGGGTCCCCATGTCCAAACGGGTGAGCTTTTCTCCCCGTTTTTGGCCAAGGTGAGTTCTCTGCCGTCCCTCATCAATTTTGAGCTTCTTCCTTCGAATCTTCATGATTTTCTTATGAGTTTTCACTTGATTTGAAGAGATTTGAGCAAAAGAGCAAGTTTAGAAGCTTGGAGACCAAAGAGTTGATTTCTCCCCATCTCCAAGCTAGGATCGTCTTTCCTCTCGATTTTCAAGAGGTAAGCTTAGATCCAACCTTCCTTGTATGTTTTGAACAAGTTTTATGAAGATCTATGGGGTAGAAATGCATGTTTAGGTTTATGTTATGTTTATGAGCAATATGGGTAGTATGTGTATGTTTGATGTGTTTTGGTTGGGGTTTAAGTTAGTTTGAGACCCCTATGTGCTTGTTGGCTTGAGTTTGCATATTGTAGACTAGGTAAATGCATGATGGAATGGATGGGGAGCCATTTGTGTATGTGTGGAGGCTGAGTTCTGCCTTTGGAAGAACTCAGGTTCGGCAGCCGAAGGAACTTTCAGCCGCCGAACCTGCCTGTGGAGGCCAACTTTTGGCTGCCGAACCCTGCCCTCGAAAGTGGACTTTCGGCTCTGGAAGGCAGTTTCGGCCGCCGAAGGTGCCGCCGAACATGCATGAGTTTCGTCTTTGGAGGGAACCTTCGGCCGCCGAAAGTGCCGCCGAAGGTGCATGACTTTCGGCTCTGGAGGGACTTTCGGCCGCCGAACTGTCGCCGAAAGTGCCCTGTTCAGCCTTCTTTTGCATGATTTATGTGATTGTTTTAAGGTGTTTTAGGGGGGTTTTTGGGGAGTATTTTAGAGTCATGTTCATGGATGTTTTGATCCCTCATTTGAGTCCACCTGTGTAGGTTCGGACCCGAGGAACCAAGGACCTCAGCAGTGAGATAGCTGCTTCAGAGTCATTAGAGCTTCAGCCAGAGGTGAGTGGAATAATTCCTTATGTTTCAAAGCAAATAAATAAATTTTAAGCATGATACATGCATCACGTATGCCATGAGATATACTAGGTTGTTTGCATTAGAATTCACGAATATGTTGCATTGCATAACTTAATGATGATGTGGATGGATGATGAATGATCCTTTAGTCCTCGAATGATATGATATGATATGATGATGGTACGGTATGGAAGACCAGTGAGGCCCATTCTATGCCCCTGGCACTATGTTAAGAGAAAGACCAGTGAGGCCCATTCTATGCCCCTGACACTATGGAATATTATGCTATGTTATGTTATGTTAAGAGAAAGACCAGTGAGGCCCATTCTATGCCCCTGGCACGTTTGGACTATGTAGAGGACTATTGGTGACAAGTCCATCCTTGATGTGATTTGTTTGTGATGTGTTGCATTTCATGAAAGCATGAAATTTAAATTGAATGTTTATTTATTCTGCTCACTGGGCTTTATAGCTCACCCCTCTCCCTTAACCCCCAGGTTTGCAGGTACAGGGTAGACCAGGAGGTCAGCAGGAGTAGAGTCATGTTTTATGTAATAGCTAGATGTGGACATGAATATGATGTAATGAATAGTATTAAATAGTTATGTAATGTAATGATGTTATTGAGGATTATAGTTGTGCTTGACCATAGTATGTTGTTAATCCCTTTCTAGTACATGATCTTAAATGTTTAATGATGATTATTGTAAACCAAGCTTAATGTATGTTATGTTACCCCATTGGGGTATTTGATGAGGACTCCAGTGAGAGGTTTTATGTTATGGTTTGTGCATGCACAGGTTAAGCTTGGTGAAAGAATGAATGAAAGAATGAATGATTAAATGAGAAAGTTTTAAATTTTTATGTAATTGTTGATCATGTATGGGATTAAACAGGTATACAGGATGTATGTTTGGCTTGCTACGGGTCCCGACGGCCTTAAGCCGATCTGGATCCTAGCGCCGGTAGCGGTCCGATTTCCGGGTCGTTACAGATCAGATCGCAGTCAGGATTCATATTCTTTTTAAATGGTGGAGCTGTTAGCTTGAAAAGTTCCAAGCAGAGCACTGTAGCATATTCTACAACAGAAGCTGAGTATATAGCAGCATCAGATGCAGCTAAGGAGGCAGTCTGGTTGAAGAAATTCATCTCAGAGTTGGGAGTGGTTCCCAGCATTGCAAATCCTATGGACCTTTATTGTGATAACAACGGTGCCATAGCACAGGCAAAGGAGCCCAGATCTCATTAGAGATCTAAACACATACTCAGACGATATCACCTTATTCGAGAGATCATTGATAGAGAAGATATCAAAATATGCAAAGTAGACACAAATGACAACATTGCAGATCCACTAACCAAGGCTCTTTCACAGGTCAAGCATGATCAGCACACTAGGTCTATGGGTATTAGATACTTGTATGATTAAGCCTTGTGCAAGTGGGAGATTGTTAGTGTATATACCCTAGGCCATTATCTTGGACCTTTTTATATGTCGTTTTGGTTATTAATAAAAGAGGTTTTTATCATTATTATTTATTTGTATGTTATATAATAATGATTATCATCCCTAATTACTTATTATTATGTTGATAATAATAAAATATAGCTAGTATGATTATTGATTGATAATCATGAGATGATTATGTATATGTTGATATAATTCAATAATCATAGATACTTGTTAGAGAACAAAGTATTGGATGGACCCGCACTGAGATCACTACATGGGTTATTGTTATAAGTGAATCTCAAAGTAGTTATGTCTTAATCCTTTGACTTGAGATTGTCATAGCTTCCAACATGAGGACTATTATGTTTTGACATAACCAAACATTGTCTTTAATCGGACAATCATAAAGGTTATGATTGAGCATAGTAGAAATTATATAGAGGATAATGAACAATCAAGATAGGATTTGTCCCTCTCTCTGAGAGAGATATCTTCTAGGCCCATCGATAAGTGAGACTGAGAAATGAATGGCCGTGGTCAAATGAATTGATAGTGTGATCAATATCATTTGAATTTATCAGTCTACTTAGAGATCGAGAAATCATAAGTTTGAACATTATAAGTTTGACATTGACCATGACTTATGTTTAAACTAGATATCGTATGACAAAGGGATTAATACATGTTATATTTATTAGGTTTTATTGGACTATTAATCCTTATATTAGTTGGGTAGTCATAATGTCTTGCTAGAGGCCACTTATGACTTATGGGCCTTGTGGGACTGGGCCTATTGCCAATTAATTTGAACCTATTGGGTCACACACAAAAGAACGTTGTTAATGTGGTATGTCATATTAATGGGCTAAAAGCCCAAAGCCCATTAATATAATTAATAATAATAAAGTGTTATTATTATTAATATTAATCATTAATATAATTAACAATAATAAAGTGTTATTATTATTAATATAATTATTAATAATAAAGTGTTATTATTATTAATAATTTATTATTATGAGATAATAATATTTAAAAGATCTGCAATCTATCTGTAACCGTTACAGATAAAGGACACTATCACATAAGATATTTGAGTATCTGCGAGATTGTGATAGTGGGTTATGAACACAACTCCTTTTAGGGTTATGAACACAACTCCTTTTAGGAAAAGGATTTGTGGGAAAATAAAAGACTGAAACATATAAATACTCATTCTACGAATTGTGGGGCGATTAATGATTATATTTTTGAGAAAACTCAGTCTAAAAAGTTGCAGATTGTGGAGCGCATAATCTATCTATCTTTGAGAGAGCTAGCACTCTAGAAGGATAGAAGACGTTCGTGTGGATACCATAGAGGGTGTTCATTTGAAAAAGCAGCACCATCATTCCAACATTGTATCTTCTCGATGAAATTAACAGGTTAGTCTCATATCCTTCTTGTGAATTAAACGAAGCACTCGGATTCTGGGAAAAGAAAATTAGAGAAATTTTATTTTTCCGCTGCGCCTTTGAATTGCAATAATCTCAGGATTTCCAACAGAATGCACGCCAGTCCGAGATGCTCAAAGAAGGCTGAATCCACCTATGATGGAAGTAGTGAAAAAGGAGATAGTCAAGCTTCTGGACACAGGAATCATCTACCCAATCTTTGATGGCAAATGGGTAAGTCCTGTGCATGTGGTCCCAAAGAAAACTGGGATCACCATTGTGACAAACACTAAAGGAGAACTTGTTCTGACTAGAGTTCAAAATTGGTGGAGAGTATGCATGGACTATAGGAAGCTAAATGTAGCCACAAGGAAAGATCACTTCCCACTACCTTTCATTTATCAGATGCTGGAAAGGCTTGCAGGTAAGTCCAACTATTGTTGTCTTGATGGTTTTTCAGGTTTTTATCAAATTTCAGTAGCTCCAGAAGACCAAGAGAAGACCACCTTCACTTGTCCTTTTGGCACTTTTACATTTAGAAGAATGCCATTTGAGCTCTGTAATGCCCCTGCTACCTTCCACCGCTGTATGATGAGCATATTCTCAGATTATGTGGGGAAAATCATTGAAGTCTTCATGGATGACTTCACAGTGTACGGTAACTCCTTTGAAGAATGCCTTGCCAATCTCGAAAAGATCCTACAGAGATGCCTTGAATCAAATCTTGTACTTAATTATGAGAAATACCACTTCATGGTTAACCAAGGTATGGTCTTAAAGCATGTTGTTTCAGCTAAAGGAATTGAAGTGGACAAAGCCAAGGTAGACACCATAAAAAATCTGCCTTATCCCACAAATGTTAGAGAGATCCGCTCTTTCCTTGGCCATGCAGGATTCTACAGGAGATTCATAAAAGATTTCTCCAAAATCACACAGCCATTATGCAGATTGCTCCAGTAAGATGTAACATTTGATTTTGATGCAGGTTGTAAGACAACATTTGATATGATAAAAGAATTACTTGTGACTGCTCCAATCATTTAGGCCCCTGACTGGAACTTGCCCTTTGAAATCATGTGTGATGCATGCAACTACACTGTGGGGGCAGTCTTGGGGCAACGTGTGGGGAACTCACCTCACGTGATTCACTATGCATCTCGTACATTGGATGCTGTCCAAAGCAACTACTCAACAATAAAAAAGGAGCTCTTGGCTGTTGTATTTGCCTTAGAGAAATTCAGACCATACCTCTTGGGGACTAAAGTCATCATCTATTCTGACCATGTAGCCCTGCGATATCTGATCAAGAAAAAAGAGGCAAAACTAAGACTCATTTGGTGGATTCTGCTATTACAAGAGTTCAATCTGGAGATATGAGACAAGAAAGGGAAGGAGAATCTAGTGGCTGATCACCTAAGCCGGCTTCCCTCAAGTACTGCGCCATGCCTAGTCAAAGAAAACTTCCCAGACTAACATCTGTTCGTCTCTCAGTCTGCTTAAGTGGATCGCACCTCACAACCACACCAGGGGAATACTCAGTTTCCTTTGATCTTTAATCTTTCCAATATATTGAGGACAATGTATGAATTAGGTGTGGGGTGCATATCTCTGGACTTTTATTTTTAGTCATTTTTGCTTTCAGTTTTAGTTTGAATAGCCATAGTTTTGAATTTTTTTTCATTTTCGTTATTTTTGCTTTCAATGCACACACATGTAGCCGTAATTTTTTCTTTTTTTTTGTGTTTTGATTTGCTTCACTCAAACTCATAGACTATGTCGGATGAGCTTTCTTTCCATGACCCCATTGATGTGATGACTCTTTAAACTTAAGTTGAATCAATTGCAGTGAGTTGTATTCATTGTTGGGAATTTCCTTTTGAATTGAATCTTTGAGCTTGCCATGGTGAAAAATATATATTGCTCATTAGAGAGAATTAATTGAAAAATGTGTGAATGAACTTAACATGACTTGTTTTAGTGATTGGTGTTGATTTGCCCAATTCATTGAGATAAGAAATTCGGCAAAGGCTCAGACTTCAAAAGCACAAATTGAAAACTGTTCCAATGGTTGAAAGACTATGAATAGAGCTAGTAGCCACTTGAACAGGTATGTACTCTGACGTCAAAAGGTTGGTGACTTTTTGAAGCAAAATTAAAGTGCAAAAGGCTGAATAAGTACTTCAAGGTAAGGACAAATCACTCTGAAAGCTAGAAAGAGTCTTAATTGAATAAGAACATCTGCATGTATAATCTCTCTCTTGAGTAAAACAAATACTAGCTATGGTAGGTGAAGGGAGACAAGGAAAGAAGGTGAGTAACCTTGGTGCATACATTCTTCACTGCTATGCTTCAAAGTAGGGATCTAGAGTAAGAGTTTAAGTGGAAATAAGGATCAAGTAGCAAAGAAAGCTTGATTGACTAAGTTTATTTGCTTGAGGATAAGCAAAAGGCTAGGTGTTGGGGTATTTGATAAAGCCAAATTTAGACCACTTTATCATGACATTGTTATTGTTAATTTACACTTTTTCTGCCTAATTTTGTGGTTTTGATCTTATTTTGCAGAAAATAGTGTAAAGAAGTAATTTGGAGAAAATGCCCTTAAAACTGCCTAAAATGGAACAAAAGAGAGCAAGCATGTCGAGTTTCAACTGAAGAGGAGAAAAACAAGGAGAGTAATTTGAAATTCAAATTTCAAATCTGCAAGAGCATTCAAAATTCAAAATCCAAGATTCAGCTAAATAAGAAAAGTGCCAAATAAGGAAAGTTGCAAACAAGAAAAGTGCAGAGCAATTTGAAATTCAAATCTTCAAGAATCCCTTTCCTTATTGAAGAAGCCAAATCTCTAGAAGATGCACATTCAAATTTGAAATTCAAATTCAGCTTGTCAAGGAAGCCAAAGGAGACACACATGCCACCTCAAGTCTTGCACATTCAAAATTCAAAATTCAAAGAGAGGCTCCACCTTATCAATGTGCACATAGGCGGCATGGGCAGCAATATGGGCAGCAAGGAGATCAACTTGGGCTGCAAGGAAGACCTAGGGCAGCACATAAATCCTATATAAAGGCCTCTTAAAGCCAGCCGCACTCTCTCTTCTCTCCTTCCCTTCACTTTCGGCCGGTGCAAGCCCTTCTTCTCCAAACTTCGATTCTTCTTGTCCTTCTACCTTTCTTCTTTATTTTTGGTTTTGTTTTAGCCACTCATGGCTGAAACCTTTTATTCTAGTTAAAGATTAGGTGATACTTTGGTTGTTTTATGGATTGGGAGTCCTGAACATACATTGTTTAACTTTTGTTTATTCAATATTTATGCAATTTCATGCTTGATTCCATTATTGCTTTGTTATTTTGATCAATGTGGCCAATTGATTCTTGATTGCAAGGTAATGTATTGTTAGTTTGAATAGTTTTAAGTCCGTAATTGTTTGGATTGTTCAAACACAAGAATACTTGGTGTAAAAACTAAGGAGATTGCATAATCTAGCAATATCACCATGCGTTTGGGTAGCTAGAATTAGGTCTCTCTATCTCTTAAAGCAATTGACAGTTGTTTTGATGCCAAACGCCCAAGGATGTTCCTTGGCAACTTGTTGATTAGTAATTGGTTAGAGGACGTTCCCTAATTAATTTATGCTTAAGGAGGACATGGTGGTGAGAAGCGTCTTCCATCTCCATAACTAATTTATTGAATCAAACAAAGGAACCTAAGTATCAATGATTAATCCCAACAACTGAAGTGGATCCAATTCTTCAACTAGACCTTTCTTATTATTGATTTCTCTCTACTTTTATTATTCGCTTACTTTATTGCTTTCTTTATTAGTTTAACTGAATCAATCTCAAAACCCCCTTTTTACTTTTATTGTCAGTTTATTTTGCTTTCAGTTTATTCGCTTTCAGTTTATTTTCTAGGTCTTGATAAGAAAGATAGGTAAGTTTTCAATTCCCTGTGGATTCGATCCTTTCACCACTATCTGCAGTAGTAATAGTGTTGATAACTGAAAATGTTATTTTTGACCGGTTTCGACAACCGCGAGTCAAGCACACAAAAGTAAAATTTTGTGTACTAAGTGTAATTAGATGTTCAACAATGTGCAATTTGTCTGACTCGCGGTTGTCGAAGTCGGTCAAAAATAACCTTTCTAGTTATCAATAATCTTACAACTGTAGATAGTGGTGAAAGGATCGAATCCACAGGAAATTGATACTCACCTATTTTTCTTATCAAGACCAAGAGAACAAACTGAGAGAGAAATAACTGAAAGAAAAATAACTTAAAGTAAAGTAAACTGACAATAAAAATAAAAAAGGGGGGTGTTTTGAGATTGATTCAGTTAATCTAATGATGAAAGCAATAAAGTAAGCGAATAATAAAAATAAAGAGAAATCAAATATGAGAAAGATCTAGTTGAAGAATTGGATTCACTTCAGTTGTTGGGATTGGTCATTGACACTTAGTTTCCCTTGATAGATTCAATAGATTAGTTATAAAGATGGAAGACGCTTCTCACCACCATGTCTTTCCTTAATCATAAACCAATTAGGAAACATCCTCTAATTAATCACTAATCAACAAGTTGCCAAGGAACGTCCTTGGGCCTTAGGCATCAAAACAACTGTCAATTGCATTAAGAAATAGAGAGATCCAATCCTAGCTACTCGAATGCATGGAGATGTTGCTAGATCATGCAATTTCCTTAGTTTTTACACCAAGTGTTCTTGTGTTTGAATAATCCAAGCAATTACGGACTCAAAATTATTCAAACTAACAATATATTACCTTGCAATCAAGAATCAAGTGGCCACATTGATCATAATAACAAAGCAATAATGGAATCAAGCATGAAATTGCACAAATATTGAATAAACCAAAGATAACAATGTATGATCAGATCTCACAATCCATAAAACAACCAAAGTTTTACCTAATCTTCAACTAGAATAAAAGGTTTCAGCCACTCATGGCTGAACCAAAACAGAAAATTAAAGAAAAGAAGAAAAAAAAATGAAGAACCCGAAGGTGGAGAGGACTTGGATGGTGCGGCTGCCCTCGTGGAGTTGCGGAAGAGGATGAAGATGTGGGGGCGTGGCAGCCTTCAAAAGACCCTTTTTATATGATTTAGGTGCTGCCCTAGGTCATGCTTGCTGCCCAAGTAGTTAAAAGGCTGCCCAAAGTGAAGCTTGCTGCCCAAGTTGATTAGAAGAGAGGAGAGGCGCGTGGCTCACATGTGTAAGGGCAAGGAGGCATGGCACACATGTGTAAGAGCAAGGAGGCGCACAGCTAGGGTTTGCAGAAGGGGGTGTGTGCTGTTCAAACCTTTCTTTTTAGGTGGAGCCTTCTTTTGAATTTCAAATTTTGAATTTGTAGGACTTGAGGTGGCATGTGTAACTTCTTTGGCTTCCTTGACAAGCTGAATTTGAATTTCAAATTTGAATGTGCATCTTGAAGATTTGGCTTCTTTAATAACGAAAAGGATTCTTGAAGATATTGAATTTCAAACTGCTCTTTTGACTGCACTTTCCTTATTTGCCACTTTCCTTATTTAGCATATTCCTTAATGAGCACTTTCCTTAATGAGCTGAATCTTGATTTTGAAATTTGAATTCTCTTAAGGATTTGAAATTTGAATTTCAAGTTACTTTCCTTATTTGGCTCCTTTCAAGTTGCACTTGGCATGCTTGCTCTCCTTTGGTCTATTTAAGGCAGTTTTAGGGACATTTTCTCCAAATTGTATCTTTACACTATTTTCTGCAGAATAACATTAAAATCACAAAATTAGGCAGAAATAATGTAAATTAACATCAATAACATTATGATAAAATGGACTAAATTATACTCTATCATTGTCAAACTAAGTGTAAGGAACCAATAGATAGAAAGACACTGAATTGACAAACTAAGAATCAAAATTGACAAGACGGATATGTGACAGTCGGTTGTCGAGGCCGGTCAAAAATAACCCTTTTGGTTATCAACAATTTTACAACTTGTAGATAGTGGCAAAGGGATCGTATCCACAGGGAATCGATACTATTTATTCTTCTTATCAAGACCAAGTAAATAAAGAGACAATAAAAGTAAATTGGGGGGGGTTTTGAGGTTTGATGTCTAAACTAGAATTGAAAGCAAGCAAGTAAAGCAAATAATAAAGTAAAGAGAAATCAATAACGAGAAAAGCCTAGTTGAAGAGTTGGATCCACTTTAGTTGTTGGGATTGATCATTGACACAAGGTTCTCTTATTAGATTCAATAAATTAGTTATGGAGGTGGAAGACGCTTCTCACCAACCAAATCCCTCCTTAAGCATAGATTAATTAGGGAACGTCCTCTAATCAATCACTAATCAACAAGTTGCCAAGGAACGTCCTTGGGCCATAGGCAACAAACAACTGTCAATTGCATTAAGAAATAGAGAGACCTAATTCTAGCTACCCAAACACATGGAGATATTGCTAGATTATGCAATTCCTTGGTTTTTACACCAAGTGTTCTTGTGTGTGAATAATTCCAGCAATTACGGACTAAAAATTATCCAAACTAACAGATTTATTACCTTGCAATTCAAGATTCAATGGGCCCTATTGATCTAAAACAGCAAAGCAACAATGAATTAAGCACAAAATTGCATAAATACTGATTAATAAAAGAATAACATAAAGGTTCAGATCTCACAATCCATGAACAACCAAAGTTTCACCTTATTCTTCAACTAGCAAAAGGGTTTCAGCCACTCATGGCTGAAACTAACATAAAAGAAAAGAAAGAAAACAAGAAAATAAAGAAAGAACGGCCGGAGGGGCCTGATGGTGTGGAGCGCTGCTGGTGCAGCTTCCTGGTGGTCCAAGAGTTGATTCAAAGATGCCTTCTTTGCTGGTTTGCATGCCCTTTTATAGGTGAAGAGGCTGCCCTAATTTTCCTTTTTAGTTTGGGACTCTTTTTCCTATTTAGTCTTGAATTCTTGGAGGGCAATTGTGTCTTTTTGATTTCTTGGCTTCCTGAATATGTAGGAGAGTGTGCTGAGGTGTAAATAGGTGTTTCTGAGCTGTCCCACGTGTTTGGAGTGCGTGGGGATTCGTGTTGACTTGGTCAGCAAGTTTGACAGATTCTGCTGGTTTTTTGCCTGCTGGTGCTGTTTGCCCGACGCTGTTTGGGCAAACAGGCTGTCTGGGATCACTGTTGGCTGCATATGCTCTGTTTCTGACTTTCTTTGCTGTTTGCCCAGTGCTGTTTGGGCAAACAGTCTGGTCAGCATACTTTATCACTTTTTCCTCTTTATCTCAGCTTCTCCTTGGCTTGGGCAATCAAGTTGGGCAAACCATGCTTATTCTCTTTTGCTGTCTTTTGGGCAGAATTAAGGCCATTTTAGCCAAATTACCATTTTGCTCCATTTCCTACAAAATAAGACAAAAACCACAAAGTTAGGTAGAAAATGTGTAAATTGACATAAATATAAACATAGAAAATGGGTCTAATTTTGGCTCTATCAAATACCCCCACACCTAGCCCTTTGCTTGTCCTCAAGCAAATAGGTTTAGTCAAACAAGCTTCTTTTTCCACTTGATCCTTATTACCACTTAAGCTCATACCCTAGACCCCTACTTTGAAGCATTGTAGTGAAGTGTGCATGCACCAAGGTTACTTTCCTCTTTTCCTTGTCTCCCTTTACTTACCATGGCTAGGATTTGTTTTCCTCAAGAGAGATCATGCACATTATATGTTAAGACTTTTTCTAGCTTTTGGTGTGACTTGCCCTTACCTTGAAGTACTTTATTCAGGCTTTTGCACTTTGATTTTGCTTGGAAAGATCACCAACCTTTTGACGTGAAGGTACATATTTGTGATACCCACCCCCAGTTACTCAGTTGATCACCTTTCCAAGTGGCTACTAGCTCTTTTCATAGTCTTTTTGACCATTTGGAATATTCTTTTATTTGTGCTTTTGAGGACTTTGCCTTTGCTGAATTTTCTTTCTCTCAATGATTTGGGCAAATCAACACCAATTGCTAAATCAAGCCACATTAAGTTCATTCACACAAATTTAATTTTTTCTCAATCGATTGAGGGTCATCAATATATTTTTCACCATGGCAAGCTCAAGGATTCAATTCAAAAGGAAATTCCCAAAAATGAATGCAACTCACTACAAGTGATTCAACTTAGGTTTAAAGAGTTATCACATCAATGGGGTCATGGAAAGAAGGCTCATCCAACATAGCCTATGTATTTGAGTAAAGCAAACCAAAAAAAGAAGAAGAAGGTTGGTTGTGGTTGTGTGTGTATTATTGAAAGCATAAAAATGAAAAAATTTTGCCTAATGTGTGCTAATTAAAAATTAAAGCATAAATGAACTAAAAAGAAATAAAAAAGAATGCATGAAGCATCAAAATTCAGAGATGTGCACCCCCACACCTAGCTCATGCATTGTCCTCAATGTATGGAAAAATTAAAGTTCAAAAAGAAAAACTGGTACTTCCCTGGTGTGGCTGTTTGCCCAGTGCTGTTTGGGCAAACAGCTGGATGCTTCAGGTATTTCTGTGTGCGGGTGGCAGGATGTGCTGCACTGGTGGTTGGTGTGCTTTGTGGTGGACTGTCTGCTGATCTGCTGGTGGTGTTTGCCCAGTCAGTTTGGGTAAACAGGCTGGTGGAACAGGTGGAATTTCTGCAGCATTCTGTGTGAAGGCTTGTTGTTTGCCCAGCCGTGTGGACAAACAAGCTGGTCGAACAGGTAGCTTGCTGTGTGGGCAGACAGTGTGCCAACTTTTTCTGAGTTATCTATGCTGTTTGCCCAGCTTGTGTGGGCAAACAGGTTGGTCATCCAACTTTAACTTGCAAAATAACTAAAAACCTGGAAGTGGGTTATGGTACTGATTTCTGCACTCCTGGTTGTTTGCCCATGCTGTTTGGGCAAACGATGACATATCTCTGTTTTTTTTTTTTTTTTTTTTTTTATTAGCTGAAAGCAAAAATGTGGCTATTCGAACTAAAACTAAAAATGACTAAAAATAAAATTCAAAAATGTGCACCCCCACACCTAGCTCATGTATTGGAAAAATAAAGTTCAAAGAAAATTGAGTACTCCCTTGGTGTGGTTTGTGTGGTGCGCCCTTGTTTAAGGTCACGGGCTGGACCTTCTCCATTTGATCAAGGCTCAAGTAATTGGGGGAGGGAAAAGGGTCCCAACTGCATTGAGTAAGAAGTGTAGCGCGCCTTTGGATTTGGTCGTCACCCATCCTATTTCTTTCATGTACTCATGAAGTAACATGATTACCTCCTCCTCTTTCAGGTGAGGTGAACTTTTGGCCCTTGTGTTTGTATTTTTGAGATGATTGGGCAGCACTTTGAACTCCAATGCATGTTTCTCCATAGGTAGCTGCAATTTAGTATCGAATTCGGGCAAAATAAATTCTACCTTATTTTGCTGTTTGGGCGAACAGCAATCTGTCTTGACTTGCTGTTTGGGCAAACAGGATTCTGCCTTGACTTGCTGTTTGGGCAAACAACAATTTTCTTGTACAATCTGCATAGCTTGTTTGGGCAAACAAGCTTCTGCCTCCTTTTCCTCTGCTGGTGGTTCGGGCAAACAGCAACTTGCTTGTGCCAGAAATCTGGTTGGGCTGGATTCTCCTTTTTCATGCCGTTTGGGCAAACAACAACTTTCCTCATGTTCCTTTGCTGGCTGTTGTTCGGGCAAACAAGAGTCTGCCTGTTGTTGCTGTTTGGGCAAACTGCAATCTTTTTGTTCTTTCTGTACAGCTGGTTTGGGTAAACAGTAACTTGATGGTTGCTTTTCTGCTGATTTTGCAGGTGAACAGTGTTCTGCCACAGCCGTTTGGGCAACTGGTGTGGGCAAACTGAGTTTTTCTTGCTGGATGGACTTGGGCAGTCTGCCATTATTCTCAACTGGCTGCTGGACTTGTTTGGGCAAACAGGGGCTTGCTTGATCTGCCTTTGCTGGTTGTTTGGGCAGACAGCAGTCTGCCTGCTCTGCCTCCTGTCTACTTGTTTGCCCAGTCTGTTTGGGCAAACAACAGTCTGTCTCAGTTTCTGGCAGTTTTTCTTCAGCTAGATGTCTGTGCAATTCCGAACCTCCATCATCAGCCTTGACTTCTTGAAGTTCTTCCTCTTTTCTTAGCATGTCTGCTCTCCATTTGGCGGCCATTCGATCCACTTCTTGTTGGAAAGATTGCAAGGTCTCCAACATCTTATAAAGATTAGTTCTGGTATCTTCACGTATTGCATATCTCGGCTGTCCATGGAATCTTTCACATGCATGTACTTGTTGGAGTTGTTGTTTTTCAAAAGCTTGTTCAGCTTGGTCTATAACAAAACTTCTCATAGCATCAATTTCTTCATAAAGTTGAGCAAGGCGAAAAGGTGTAATTTCCTCATCCATGATTCAAATCTGCAATGGTCTGGTGCGATTCCGAAGAGCGTTGGGCTGATGTATGTTGCTGGTTCTGTTTGAACAGCAACTCCAAGTTCTGTTATGGCAGATTCTATATGTGCTGTCCCTTGGACAGCAGCTTCAGCAGGTTGCTGTTTTTGGACATCAGCAAGTGTGCAGAAGGTGGACAGCACGTTGTTGTTTTTGGACAGCAGAAAATGCAGCAGAAGGTGGGCAGCAGGTTGCTGTTTTTGGACAGCAGGTTGCTGTTTTTGGACAGCAACGAATGCAGCAGGTGCTGCAGAATTTTCTTCAACAAAAGTGTGTTGTGCAGTAGCGTTTATGGATGTCTCTTGGACAGATTCGGTGGCGGCAAATTCAGTGGTTGCTGGCCCTTGCGTTCAGATCTGGTCATGAAAGAAAAACAGATTAGTTAAATTGATTCCCCGGCAACGGCGCCAATTTTTGACAGTCGGTTGTCGAGGCCGGTCAAAAATAACCCTTTTGGTTATCAACAATTTTACAACTTGTAGATAGTGGCAAAGGGATCGTATCCACAGGGAATCGATACTATTTATTCTTCTTATCAAGACCAAGTAAATAAAGAGACAATAAAAGTAAATTGGGGGGGGGGTTTGAGGTTTGATGTCTAAACTAGAATTGAAAGCAAGCAAGTAAAGCAAATAATAAAGTAAAGAGAAATCAATAACGAGAAAAGCCTAGTTGAAGAGTTGGATCCACTTTAGTTGTTGGGATTGATCATTGACACAAGGTTCTCTTATTAGATTCAATAAATTAGTTATGGAGGTGGAAGACGCTTCTCACCAACCAAATCCCTCCTTAAGCATAGATTAATTAGGGAACGTCCTCTAATCAATCACTAATCAACAAGTTGCCAAGGAACGTCCTTGGGCCATAGGCAACAAACAACTGTCAATTGCATTAAGAAATAGAGAGACCTAATTCTAGCTACCCAAACGCATGGAGATATTGCTAGATTATGCAATTCCTTGGTTTTTACACCAAGTGTTCTTGTGTGTGAATAATTCCAGCAATTACGGACTAAAAATTATCCAAACTAACAGATTTATTACCTTGCAATTCAAGATTCAATGGGCCCTATTGATCTAAAACAGCAAAGCAACAATGAATTAAGCACAAAATTGCATAAATACTGATTAATAAAAGAATAACATAAAGGTTCAGATCTCACAATCCATGAACAACCAAAGTTTCACCTTATTCTTCAACTAGCAAAAGGGTTTCAGCCACTCATGGCTGAAACTAACATAAAAGAAAAGAAAGAAAACAAGAAAATAAAGAAAGAACGGCCGGAGGGGCCTGATGGTGTGGAGCGCTGCTGGTGCAGCTTCCTGGTGGTCCAAGAGTTGATTCAAAGATGCCTTCTTTGCTGGTTTGCATGCCCTTTTATAGGTGAAGAGGCTGCCCTAATTTTCCTTTTTAGTTTGGGACTCTTTTTCCTATTTAGTCTTGAATTCTTGGAGGGCAATTGTGTCTTTTTGATTTCTTGGCTTCCTGAATATGTAGGAGAGTGTGCTGAGGTGTAAATAGGTGTTTCTGAGCTGTCCCACGTGTTTGGAGTGCGTGGGGATTCGTGTTGACTTGGTCAGCAAGTTTGACAGATTCTGCTGGTTTTTTGCCTGCTGGTGCTGTTTGCCCGACGCTGTTTGGGCAAACAGGCTGTCTGGGATCACTGTTGGCTGCATATGCTCTGTTTCTGACTTTCTTTGCTGTTTGCCCAGTGCTGTTTGGGCAAACAGTCTGGTCAGCATACTTTATCACTTTTTCCTCTTTATCTCAGCTTCTCCTTGGCTTGGGCAATCAAGTTGGGCAAACCATGCTTATTCTCTTTTGCTGTCTTTTGGGCAGAATTAAGGCCATTTTAGCCAAATTACCATTTTGCTCCATTTCCTACAAAATAAGACAAAAACCACAAAGTTAGGTAGAAAATGTGTAAATTGACATAAATATAAACATAGAAAATGGGTCTAATTTTGGCTCTATCAATATGCTTAACACGAAGTTTTCCTTAAGCATGCGATCTTAGGTTAGCTGATGTTAATATTGACTCAACAAGAACAATTCAAAGCAAGCAAACAAAATAGACACTTAAAACAGCAAGTATTAAGTACAACTATTTTGTGAAAATACTACCCAAATTGGCCATAAACCTACCCCAAATATGTATTTTGAATCCCAAGCCTAGAAATATGTTTAAGGTATATGAAATATGATTTATATCAGTAGGAATCAATATCAGAATGAAGTTTCAACAATTAACCCAAAGTTGCAGAAATTCTTTTTTTTTCTTCTTTTTGGTAGTTTTTTTATATGGATAGAAGTAAAATACTGAAAATACTATTCTAAGAGTATTAGAATTGGAGCATACGAATTAGGGCAGAATGCACAAATTAAATCATTAAAGATAGTAATTCTGTCTAAACAAGAATTTAGGGTAAAATTCAATTTGAAAAGCAACTAAATAATGAATTCTACTCTAATAGGTACCCTAAATGGAAAGATCATGAAAAATTGAAGAAAATACACTAGATAAACAAAGTGATATATTCGGTTAATAATGAACAAAATTGAATACAAAGACATAAATGATAGTTAAGAAATTATTACTAAGCCTAACTCTGATACCAATTGATGCGGAACCCCAACCTATTAGAGACTATAATGACACATACCCTAGTAAAAAGAACTTAGTTCAGAAAATAATTCTCCAATCTAAAGCACCCTTAATTAATATGTAATTAAGAACACTTATAACTGATTGATTTTAAGAACAGTAAGAATAAGAACCATACAATTTAGTATCAAACATTATTCGTGATGCAATGTTAAGAACCAAGATCTCTCTTAAGCTCTCAAAGAAGAATCACGTAAAGCAATTGTATTGAATAATTTATAATCTATCTACAATATGGAAAAAGAGATGCTTTATATACCCTAGGGCAGCATAACCTAATTAGAAAAAGAAAATAAGTAAAAACCTAAATAAAGACCCATGATCTTTGCAACTACCCACTACTATGCATGGGCCCATGATCTATGCCTCTACCCACTATTAGATAACTACTCACTACTGGTTAACTATCAACTGCTAAATAACTAACCATTACTAAATTAGTGATGAAGAATCTATTAATGCAAATACAAAATTTGAATCGGCAATAAGGACATATTCGGCCTAATTGACATGGAATGGTCAGATTGTTCTTCAACTTCAAAATGAACTTGCAAAGCTTTAACATATCCCTTCATGAATCCTTGAAGTGCTTCCTTCAACCTCTTGGATTTCAACCTTGTAATTGGTCCTTGAGGCAATGCTAGCTCATTATTTTTGGTGTTGTTGGTTGTGCTTACATTAGGGACTGACACCCGAATTATGCCTTGATGGATTCCCACCTTATAGCCTAGCATAAGATGCCTTGTTTTAGTGGGACTAACTCCTGGATTATGGCCTTGTAATACTCGGCTAGACTCCGGCGTCGGAATTCCAACCTTTCGACGGAATCCCCATTGGAATCCGGAATTCCTGAAGCTGGAACCTCCTTAGAAGGGTAAAATAAGGTTTTCATAAAATGAATTTGAATTTTCATTAAGGTTTTATGTTAAAAAGGAAAGAAAGTAGTTTTAAAGGAAAACCCCAGGTTCAGCCGCCGAAGGTAGTGCCGCCGCGGGACCTCCCCTTTCGGCCCCCGAAGGTGGTTTGTCCAGCCATCTATAAGAGGCCTTCAGCCCGAAAATGAGAGAGTTTTCTCTCCATTTTCGGGCAGAGGTGAGTCCTTGCCCTTACTTTTATGGTTTTGTTGTTTTTCCTTCAAATCTCTTAGGAAATTCACGAGTTTCATTTTGTTTTTGAAGATTTGAGCTTGAATCCAAGTTTTTAAACCTTGGAGACCTCCGAAGACCATTTTACCTCATCTCCAAGTTGGGGTTGCTGTCACCTTTAGATCTCCAAGTTGGGGTTGCTGTCACCTTTAGATCTCCAAGAGGTAAGTCTAAATCTTTGCTTTTCCTATGTTTTAAATAAGTTTTAAGAAGGGTTAAGGGGTTTTTATGCATGGAATGGTTAGATCTAAAGTTTTAGAGTTTGAGTTAGGTGATTAATGAATGTTTGCTCTTGTGTTGTTTTTGTTGTTGCTTGTTGGGGATTAGGCTAGTTTTTATGCCCCTTATGCATGATATATGAGTATGCATATTTTTGAGGAGTTGGGTCTGAGGATTGGAGTGTTTTGGTGGCTGTGTGCATAGGGCAGAATCGGGTTCTGCCTTGTTGGAGAACCCAGGTTCAGCCTTGCGCCGCCGAAGCAAGGTTCGGCCGCCGAACCTGCTTGTGGAGGTAGCCTTTTGGCCGCCTAACCTGCCCTCGAAAGCATGGACTTTCGGATCTGTGAAGGGGTTTAGGCTACCGAACCCGCCCCCAAAGTTTGCTGACTTTCGGATCTGTGTGGAGTTTAGGCCGTCGAGCATGCCCCTAAAAGTCCCTGACTTTTGGAATATGGCGCCAAAAGTCCCCTGCCCAGCCTTCTTCTGCCTGCTTTATATGTATGTTTTAGTTTGTTTTAGGGGGTTCTTGGGGAGTTGTTTAGAGTCATGTAATAGTTATGTTTGGTCCTTCATTTGAGTCCATCTTTGTAGGATCAGACCTGGGAGACCGTAGAGGCCTGCAATAAAATAACTGCGTCAGTGTTAAGCGAGTGTCAACCAAAGGTGAGTAGAACTGAACTAATCTATTATTTTAAAGTAATCAAACTTTTTAAGCATGTTCACGCATTACGAATATACATGTAATGCCATGTATATGTATTAGGTTATTTTGCATTAGAATTCACGAATATGATGCATTGCATAATTTATTGTTGATGTGGATGGATATTGGATGACCCACTAGCCCTTGAGTATGATATGATATGATATGATATGATACGGAAGTTCAGGTGAGGCACATTCTATGCCCCTGGCAATATGTAAGAGAAAGTCCAGGTCGAGGCCCATTCTACGCCCCTGGCATTATGGATATGTTATGTTTAAGAGGAAGTCTTGAGGAGCTCTGTCAAGGGCCGGACACTATTGGAATATGTAGAGGGTTACTGGTGACAAGTCCATCTTGATGTGTATTGTTTGTGTGGTGACACATTTCACACGAGCATATGTTTATTAAACTATTTTTATATTCTACTCACTAGGCTCTTGTAGCTTATTCCTTTCCCCTAACCTCAGGTTTGCATGGTCAAGGATAGCTCGGGGAAGTCGGCATAGTTGCTGGTATAGCTTTTGTAATAGTATAGTGTGGACATGTAAATTTTAATGGATTAGAATTGTGCTTGGCCCTAGTTTTTATCTTTGTAATCCCTGTTAACATGATCCTTATGTAAAAGTTTTTAATTATGAGTTATGTTTGAACCAAGCTTGAGGCATGTGATGTTTACCATACTAGAGCATTTGATGAGGGCTCTAGTATGGATTTTATGTTTTCAGTTTTGATACATGCACGGGTCGAGCCATGGTTCATGAAATGTTTTAAGTTTTATTATAATGTATGATCATGTATGGGATTTTAGCAGGTACACAGGATGTATAGTAGGCTTGCTACGGGCTTCGGCGACCTTAAGTCGATATGAACCCTAACGCTGGTAGCGGTCCAGTTTCCGGGTCGTTACAGGCCTGATGGATTCTCAACTTGTGGCTTGGCATAAAATGCATTATTTTATTGAGACTAACACCTGAGTTATGGCTTGATGGATTTCTACCTTGTGGCCTGACATAAGATACTTTGTTTAGCGGGACTGACATTCAAATTGTGGCCTGATAGATACCCAACTTGTGGCCTGGTATAAGATGCCTTGTTTTAGCAGGATTGACACCTGGATTATGGCCCGATGGATTCCCATCTTATAGCCTTGAACGCTCTTTAATCTTTTTGAAGAAGGCAATCCTATCGTTCCTTGTCACTAAATAACACAATACGTGAAAAAATATGTCGTTAACTATTATTGATAAAATCTTCTCAGATTACAGATATTTCAGGAATGGAGAATGATTTGGCCATCAAACCTAGCCGGCTTATAAGACCCTAGATGAATAACCTTCGAGACCCTTAATATTCCTTTGCAATTTTTTCCTAAACTACCAGACCCAGCATTACCTCCTGTTTCATTTGTTCTTTTAAGGACTAAGTCTTTTGCATTAAAGACATGACCTGACTCTACTGTTTGAACATTCTGGACATCTTATTTGTATAAATCGCCATTCTGATTGTAGCATGCCTATGTAAAAACTTGGCTTGATCCGATTTGAACTGCGTTTCTACAGGGTTTATAGAGATTTTGGTGCGTTGGTTCTGGTTTTATGTGAGAATTAGCTTTCTTTAGCAAGATGATGGGCATCATTGCTTTCCTGAGGCTTTTTATGGAAGGTTTATAGCATTCCTGAGCTGACCTTGGTTACCTCGACTGACTACCAATCCTCCTAAAGCTAGCAGCTTAAGACACATAGCACCCATATTAATAACTATACCATGACAATTTAGGATTGGGCAACCTAATATCACAAACAATTTAGGATTGGGCAACCTAATATCACATTATATGCAAGCAGGATATCTACCACCATGAACTCCGTATATAGCTCCCGCTTATGATTCTCATCACCCAACACAAGGGGGAGGTTGATAGTGTCCAATAATACCATGCTCTTATCTCCTAATCCCACTAGGATAGGAGATTTTAGCAAGGTTATTTTTATCCAAGCTCAATTTATTAAACATATCTAAGGTGAGGAGATTAACACAAGCACTTGCATCCAGTAAGACACGCCTCACCTCAATACCTATTTATATGGATGTTGACGACCAACGGGTCATTTTGAAAAAATCCTATCACCTTATCTGCAGGTCCGAACCTTACCTCCTATTTGGCCTATGGTTCCTACTCAACTCATAGGACGCCTTCTGTGATGCATTTATTTTTCCCCATATTGTCGCGGGGTCTTCCTGTAATTACATGAATAACCCCTATAGGTTCACTGTCAGGGGTGGTTTCATAAGTTGTTATCTCGGGTTTGGGGCTCCTCTCTTCCCTAATTTTTCTAGCGAACTTTCAAAGTGTGTCGTCCCTTATTAACCTCTCGATCTTGTCTTTCAGTTGTCGGCACTCCTCTATTGTATGTCCATGGTCTTCATGAAAACAGCAGTACTTGGTCCTATCTCACCTTTCGGCTCTCTCTAGATTGAGCTTGGAAGGCCATCTTACTTCTTTATCGTTCTTCCTGATCCATATTAGAATGTGTTCGTGAGTCATCCAATGGAGTATAATTCTTATACTTACTTTGGTCACTCCTTGTCCGAGAGACTGGGTAACTTCTATGGTCTCCTTCATATCCTCGCCCCTTTGGCTTTTGGTTTTGCTTTTGACTCATCCTTTTATCTTCTCTCAATACTTGGACTTCGTCATTCAACCTGATGTACTTCTGAGATTTGTCCATTAGTTGTTGGTATGTAGCGGCTGGGTTCTTGATTAGGGAATCCATGAACTTGACGTTGTGTGTCCCTTTCTTCGTCGCTTCACATGCTATCTCATGATTTAATTCTTCCATCTACATGGCTTCTGCATTAAATCATGAGTTAAAGCTCCTTAAAGACTCAGCCTCTCCTTGGCGGATCTTCCGCAAGTCAGAGAAGAGCCTTTTAGGAGGTATACAAGTAATAAACATGGATTTAAATAACATTTCAAATTGCATAAAGTTTTGAATAAAACCTGAGGTCAGATGTTGGTACCATTTTTTAGTAAAACCTATGAGTGTTGATGGAAACACTCGACATAACACGAAATTGTTGACATCCTAAAGCAGCAAGGTCATCTTAAAGATTGCTAAATGACTTCTGGGATCTTCTCTTTCGTCATATTTGCCCAAGCTTGGCAGCTTGAACTTGGTTGAGAAAGTTTCTTCTAAGATCTTTTCTGATTCTAAGATCTTTTTTGATAGGGATGAGGCCTCATCCAGACTATAGTCCTCCTCCTGTTCCTTCTGGTAACTTTGGACAGCTTGTACTAGTTTATAGTCAATGTCTTTCGAAGCATCATCCGGTGACTCTTCTTCTTCGAACTTGGCCTTCCCTTTGGACTACGTCTAAATCACCTTTGTTTGAATCCTTGGGCTATCTATGGAGGCATCCTCCCTTTCTCTATGAGCCATGAATGATTCCTCTTCCTAAGCTTTGTATTTCTCGAGAGTAACCTGCAACCTTTTGATGTGTTGGAGCATTTGCTCATTGTTTAGATTTGTTAAGATCTTCTTTGTTTACCATACGAGGTGTGTTTTGTCCATTACCAGGAGTGGAAGAAATGATAGTGCACTTATTGATAGCAACTCTACCAGTAACTTGTGAATTATCGGCCATTTTGAGAAAAGAGAGGTTTATTTTTAAGAGAAAGGGGGATAAGAGACTATGTTTTAATCCAAATGAACAGAGAGAATTCGATGGAATTTTTAGCAATGGAACCAAATGATATGGCCAAAATGAAACTGTGTTGTGATTGGTTAATCTGTAAGAAAGAGAAAGTGAGGTGGTTGGCACCTGTGGCAGCCATTCCGACGCTCAAGTTAGTAAATTGAAGAATAGGGTGAGTATAAGGAATTGCTTAGAACTCAAGAATAGTTGTGCAAGAATTTCGTACCTTTGTCTCTGTGATTATTAGCTTTTATATTGTAAGGAGATCGAGTTAATTATAGCATTTTCTGAAAATTCGGCAATGATCTAGTTGGCTAAATAATAAGAGATTTTGTCGGTTGATTGATTAGTGATTCTGTGATTATGGGCGTAACAGAGATCTACTAGATTGTATATGCTAATGGTAACTTTATGTAAAGACTCGACCTATTATGGAGAAGGTAAGTCTTGATGAAGAATCGGATGCTACAGTGTCTAGGTCTTCCTTTCCACTGGCGGGACTGCGTATAGTCACTCAATCTTGTGGTGACAGCTCATGACTTACTTGGGGCGATTGTTGTATAACATCAACAATTATGTTCTATGCATAGATAAATATAATTGACCGGACAATGAATATAAAACAATGTAATTTTTCCATATGATCTTTCTCTTAATTAGATGCTCTTAACTATAATCAATTTACTTTTTTAAGAATATCTCGTGAGATCGTATCATTCATGATCATTTGATAATTTCTTAAATAGCAAAAATTAAATTATGTCTCAAGTAACTGATTCGAGTCCTAAGTATATTAATATTATGGTTACCTATAGTCATTAGGACCTCACACAATTACAAGCAAAGATCATTGCTTATATTTCTAAAGAAGTCACATGAACATGTGGTATGAATCACATGCTATGATATTCTATCCATTCTTAACGGAGTGTATATCTCTATTCAAAATATTGTATAGATGATAATTTGAGTATACTTCTCAAATTTGAATTCTCTATTCTACTCATTTTTTTTATTAGAACTCTATTTGGCTAATAAGATAAAAAAAAATGTGACTTGTTCATTTAAGATTAATAATAATCTTTGTTTTTTTATTCTCAATACCTTCTTTGAGATGACAATTTATTTTATAAATTTTTGAACTTTCTATATTTTTATTCACAGATCAAAATAAAAAACTTATAATTACCTGATGTTTTATTATCTCATGTGATAATAAAACCATGTTGTGTGTGGAGGTATTTTCTATTTTTTTGACAAACTCATTTATAGTAAATTTCTCTCTTTTTTTCTGAAAGCAAAACTATTGATTGTATTAATAAAATTCCATCAAACAAAGAGGGATATCATCCCAAACAGAGACGATTATGCCTGATAGATTCTCTAGCCAAAATATGAGCAGCTAGAGTAGCATTACGACGAACTCATCTAAAAGAAATATCAGTTCTAGAGTCTAATAAAGATTTACAATCATTCAAAATTAAACTCCTACATAAGATAATTTGGCAAAAATGCTCCTCAAGTGCCTGTCTAAACCCCTGCATAAGATAATTTGGCAAAAATACTCCTCTGTAACAGCCCGGAAACCGGTACCCTCTTTGTAACGGCCCAAACTGCTCGGCACTAGGATCCAGATCGGCTTAAGGCCGCCGGGACCCGTAGTAAGCCTGCTATGAACTCTGTGTACCTGTTAAACCATTAAAACATCACAACTAAACCTAGAAACATAACTCTACCCTTAACCTCTTAACCAGCTATTAGAAATCATTAAAACAAGTATAAAGACTTCCCTTACCTCCTGAAATCAGAAGCTGGACAACCTGAACACCAAGCTATGCACCAACACCTCTTTTCCTTCACCAAAACACCAAAACTCTCTTCTTTTATTTCAAAACGTTCTAAACACTTTACCACCCTCAAACCTGTGCATGAGTGATTAAAAGTGTATAGATGAGTCATGGGAGACGTGGCATAACCCTCTAGCCATGATCTGGAGGCAACAGCTGGCCAAACCACGGACCGAGGCGCATGCACAGCTTAGCCG
The DNA here is from genome assembly GCF_001659605.2 of Manihot esculenta. Taxonomy (NCBI): domain Eukaryota; kingdom Viridiplantae; phylum Streptophyta; class Magnoliopsida; order Malpighiales; family Euphorbiaceae; genus Manihot; species Manihot esculenta. The sequence goes on from NC_035162.2 coordinate 29,306,930, forward strand.
ACCACCCCAGCTTCGGCTGCCGAAACTGCATGCAAAACCATGCAACTTTCGGGGGCCGAACATAAACTTCGGGGGCCGAACATTGGGCACTTTCGGCGGCCGAACTTAACATTCGGGGGCCGAACATGACAGAAACTCCTTTGGCCATTTCTCCCGAAAACTCAACTATTTCCTAATCAAACCGTGAAAATACTTTAAAACATTTTAGAAAACCTTCACTCTACCCTCAGGAAACCTCTGACATCCTTGAATCCCACCGGACGGTAAGAATTCCGATGCCGGGTTTAGCCGGGTATTACATCCTCATTCTTTCTCATCTCTCAAGCATAAATCATTAAAGTCTCCTGAACAAAGCCACGGAAGAGATCTTCTATGAGATAAAGCTTGAATAAGGTTCCAAGACTGACGTTGTCGTTGCGATTCCGGAAACCCATAATAACTAGTAAACCTCCATTGAACAATACCTTTCGAAACAACCGAATCAATAAAATTTGAAGAAAAGCCAACCACAGAAACAGACCTATAACTCTTCCACATTAATGAAAGGCCTCCTCCCAATCCTTGTTTATTGACTGAGAAACAACCATCAAAATGTAAAAAATTATGAAAAATTTCATACGAGAATTAAGAGTTTTTGTTTCCATCAAAAATAAAATGTCCGGCTTGTAACTAGGAACCAAATCCTTCAATGCAATAACTGTTCGAAGATTGCTGCCATAAATCTGCCAAAGAGGTATGCATATTCTGAAAATTTATTGGATTGTATATGAGAAACATCCCTGCCATATAGAAGTCATAAGTGACGATCGAAATATCTCTGGAGCTCTTAATAGGGACAACAACATCTTCTTCTTCATCGATAGTCAATTGACGCATATCGTCTTCTATGGAGAAGGGGAAAAAAGAAGTTAGGTTTAAGAAAGAGGAAATGGCGAGAGCATTGAGCCACAAAGGGACCACAGAGGGAAACTTTGGATCAGTAATATTATTTATATTAAAATTCTCTTTAAATAGCAATAATATTTATGAATCATACTATTGCAATAAAATATTAAAAAATGACAAGTTTAATATGAAAAATAAATTAACTCCTGTAATACTCGGCTAGACCCCGGCATCGGAATTCCTACTTTCCGGCATAATCTCCGTAGGAATCTGGAATTTCTCGGATGTCGGAGCCTTCTAGTAGGGTAAAATAAAGGTTTTCTAAAATGTTTTTATATGTTTTTATGGTTTTAATAAGAAAGGAATTGAGTTTTGAAAGAAAAGACCAAAGAAGGAAAAAGCCAGGTTCGGCCGCCGAACCTCATGTTCGGCCACCGAACATTGGCCTCTTGCGGAGGCACCTTTGGCCCCGAAGGTGGTCTGATCAGCCACCTATAAAAGGCCTCTTGTCCGAAAATGGGTGAGTTTTCTCTTTCTAATTTCGGGCATAGGTGAGATTTCGCCCTTCCATGGTCGATTTGTTGTTTTCCTTCAATCCCTTCAAGTTTTAATGAGTTTTTACTTGGTTTTAAAGATTTTTGAGCTTAAGATCAAAGTTTTGAAGCATGGAGACCCCCGGAGCTCATTCCTCCACATCTCCAAGTTTGGGATCGCATCTCCTCTCGATCTTTAAGAGGTAAGTGTAGATCCTTCTCTTCTTTCACGTTTTAAGTAAGTTTTAAGAAGGGGTTAAGAGTTTTAATGCATGTTTAGAGTAGACCTAAAATATTAGGGTTTATGTTAGTTCTATGCTCAAATGTATGCTATGTGATGTTTGTTGGGGTATATCTTAGTTTTATGCCCCTATATGCTTGAAAATATGTTTATGCATGCTTTTGTGTGTGTTGGTGTGCGTTGGGAGGTTTTGGAGTGGCTGGATGTGCATGAGAGGCTCGGGTTCTGCCCCTTGGGAGAGCCTAGGTTCGGCCGCCGAACCTGCCTGGAGGCAGCTTTAGGCCGCCTAAACTCGCCATCGAAAGTTTGGACTTTTGGCTCTGTAGGGGAGTTTCGGCCGCCGAACCTGCCGCCGAAGGTTGTGACTTTCGGCTCTGGAAGGACTTTCGGCCGCCGAACCCTGCCCCCGAAAGTGCCTGACTTTCGGCTCTGGAGAGACCTTCGGCCGCCGAACCTGCCGCCGAAAGTCCCCTACCTAGCCTTCCTTTGCATGTTTTCAAGGCATGTTTTTATGTTGTTTTAGGGGGGTTTTTGGGGAGATGTTTAGAGTCATGCTAGAGTACGTTTGGTCCCTCATTTGAGTCCATCTGTGTAGGATCAGACCTGAGGAACCGAGGTGATCAGGAGTGAGACAGCTGCTTCAGAGTTAGTCCAGAGTCAGCCAGAGGTGAGTGGAACTAAACTAATCCATTATTTCAAGAAAGCAAATGTTTTAAGCATGTTCATGCATCATGATATATAATAGGTTGTTGGCATTAGAATTCACGAATATAACGCATTGCATTATTCATTGTGGGTGTGGATGGACAACAGGACGACCCATTAGCCCTCTAGATATTATACTATGTAACAGAAGTCCTGAGGAGCCCCACCGAGGGCCAGGTACAGAGCTTATGTATGTAATAGAAGTCCCGAGGAGCTCCACTGAGGGCCGGGCACAGAGTAGAGGGATTTTTGGGTCAGTCCATCCGTGATGTGATTTACTTGTGATGTGATGCATTTCATGATGGCATATGTTTATTTAAATGTTTTTATAGTTCTGCTCACTGGGCTTTTGTAGCTCACCCCTTTCCCCTAACCCCCAGGTTTGCAGGAGCACAGGTAGCTATGGAAAAGTCAGCAAGGTTATGGTATAGTCTATGTAATAGTCTAGTAGTGGACATGAAGTGTAAGAATGATGTAATGTAAAGAAATGTATTGAGGATTAGTATTGTGCTTAGCCCTAATGTTTATGGTTAATCCCTGTTGTACATGATCCTTATGAAAATATTTTAATGATGTTATATGTTGAACCAGGCTTGACATATGAGATGTTGACCCAACTGGAGCATTTGATGAGGGCTCCAGTAAGGGGTTTTATGTATACAGTTTAGTGCATGCACAGGTCAAGCTTGGTATATGTGAAAGTTTAAAGTTTTTATGCAAATGTATGATCATGTATGGGATTTTATCAGATGTACAGGATGTATGTTAGGCTTGCTACGGGTCCCGGCGACCTTAAGTCGATCTGGATCCTAACGCCAGTAGCGGTCTGGTTTTGGGTCGTTACATAGTGGTTTCAGAGCCCTAGGTTCATATGGTCAGACCTAGAGAGTGTCGGGCTCATAGATGTTATAGAAGGGCAAGCACAATAGGAAAAAATCATGTCCACTAGGATAGGATGTAGAGTCATGTCTTGATAATGATGTGAAATGCCATGATTATATACATGTGCATTGATGATATGTGTTCCCACATGAACCATATGATGCTAATGTTTATGTGTATGTGTTGTTCCTTAGAAAATAGAATACGAGGCACTCGTCGATCTGCACGATTGACTGGAGTCCCACCAGAGAATGAGGGCATGGATGCCCGTCAACCTGCATTGCCAAGGGTAATGTCTAGTAGGTCTAGTAGGGAAGGGACATCAAGAGGCCCTAGAAGGTCTTTTGATGTGAACAGGAGGAGAATAGATCTGGGTAGAATGTCGGCTGATGTGAGGCAGGTAGAGGAGGATGATCAGAGAAGAGATGGTAGTCTGGGTATGAGTATGTCTGATGAGGGTATGGAAGAGTCTCAAGGAGGCACTCAGGCCTCGGGGTATGCTCACCCACCACAGTATCAACCCTTTCCATAGGGCCCAGGGTATCCGATGGGGGTACATCGGATTACTCTAGTTATAGTCCATATCCTACCTTCATGCCCTATCCTCCTTTTTACCCATCTTATCCCCAGTACCCTATGTACCCACCCTCACCCTTCTATCCAAATCCAGCAAACCCTAACCCAGGGAATGCTGCACCTCCTCCACCACCAGTAGCACCTGTAGCCCCTGAAATCCAAACACCTAGACCTAGCTCATCTGTGGGGAGTAAGGTAAAGATGACAGATTACCTGAAGCTAGATGCCCCCAAATTCAAAATAGGGGATGATCCGTTTGAGTATCTCAAAACGGTAAAGATGATTACAGATGAGTTGGGAGCTAATGATAGTAGAGCCATTCAGATGGCGGGGTTCACTTTGAAGTGCAAGAAAGCAAGAGAATGGTTTAAGAACTATGTGGACCCAAGGTTGGAAAGCTTATCTTGAGAGCAGTTTGCAAATGAGTTTGCAGGATGGGCTTTTCCTGACAGTTCCAGAGAGCTGAAAGTTGTGGAGTTTGAGCAGCTAAGGAAAACAGAGGAGATGAGCGTAGATGAGTACACAGACAGGTTTCTGGAGTTGCTGCAATATGTGGACCAGGCGTATGACACAGATCAAAAGAAAGTTAGGAGGTATACCATGAGGCTTCACCCTAGGTATTACTCCTTAATTCTGGCAGCAGAGAGAGAGGATTTCAACACCATAGTGGATGCAGCACGGAAGATGGAGGCTAGTGCCATTATACAGGGGATAGTGAAACAGCAGGTGGTACAGTCTTCGGGTTCCAAGACCCCAGGTTTAGAGAAGTTTGACCTCCCTTTTTGAGTGCAGCAACTTCGGGTAGCAAAAAGTGGGTCAGAGGCTCTAAAAAGCCAAAGAAGAATAAGTTCTGGAACCAGTTGAAGTCCGGTCTGGGTTTAGGTGCTGGCTCGAGCTCCGGATCAGATGGTTCAGAATGCTTGAGGTGCGGTAAACCGCACAAGGGAGTCTGTCGGTTTGGGACATCAGCATGTTACAAATGTGGGCAGGAGGGACACATAGCACGGGAGTGTCCTAGAGCAGCTTTTATGGCACCGTCCCAGTAGACAGCTTCTGGTAGTGTGGCTCAGCCAGTAGCTCCAGCCATGACTCAGGGCAGTGGCAGAGGCAGAGGGAGAGGGGCAGCCTCTTCTTCAGCAGGTTCCCGAGGTGAAGGTCCATCAGCTCCAGCTCGGATCTTCACTATGACACAGCAGGAGGCGAACACATCCAACACCGTGGTGTCAGGTAATCTCATCATTGGTTGTTCAGATGTGTATGCTTTAATGGACCCTGGTGCATCTCATTCTTTTGTTGCTCTGAGAGCTGTAGATAGAGTGGGTTTGATAGTCTCTGGGTTAGATTGTCCCCTTTGGGTCAGTGGACCTAAGTGTGATCCATCAGTGGCAGAGTCAGTATGCCGGTTCAGTCCAGTGTTTGTTGAGGGTAGATGCCTTCCAGCCGACCTAGTGGTTCTAGATTTGACTGATTTTAATGTCATTCTAGGGATGGATTGGCTATCTGCTCATGGTGCTACCTTGGACTGCAGAGACAAGGTAGTCAGGTTCAGAGATCAGGATGGGTCAGAGGTAGTCTTCAGGGGAGACAGGAGGGGTACACCTAGAGGTTTGATATCAGCCCTACAGGCTCATAGGTTGCTCAGGAGAGGTTGTCAGGGGTTTCTAGCTCATATGAGAGAGCTTGATAGTCAGGTTAGGGAGACCGCCTCAGTGCCCGTGGTCAGAGAGTTTCCAGATGTCTTCCAAGACGAGCTCCCAGGACTACCACCTGCTAGGGAGATAGAGTTCGAAATAGAAGTGATGCCTGGAACCAGACCGATCTCTATTCCTCCCTACAGGATGGCACCAGCAGAGTTGAAGGAGCTAAAGGAACAGTTGCAAGAGTTGGTAGACAAGGGTTTCATCCGATCGAGTACCTCACCTTGGGGTGCTCCAGTGCTGTTTGTAAAGAAGAACGATGGATCCTTGAGACTTTGTATCGACTACAGACACTTGAACAAAGTCACTACCAAGAATAAGTATCCGTTACCTAGGATCGATGATCTATTTGACCAGCTAGCAGGAGCAGGTTGTTTCTCTAAGATAGATATGAGATTTGGGTATCACCAACTGAGAATCAGAGAGGAAGATGTGCTGAAGACGACGTTCAGGACCAGATATAGGCATTATGAGGTCTTAGTAATGCCGTTCGGGCTAACTAATGCCCCTGCAGCATTCATAGATCTCATGAACATAGTTTTTAGCCAGTATCTGAATCACTTTGTTATCGTTTTCATTGACGATATCTTAGTGTATTCCAGAAAGGCAGAGGAGCATGCCCCTCATCTGAGGATAGTTTTGCAGACCCTGAGGGAGCATGGCTTGTATGCCAATTTCTCCAAGTGTGAGTTCTGGTTGAGGAGCATCTCATTATTGGGGCATGTTGTATCAGAAAAAGGAATTGAAGTGGACCCCAAGAAGGTAGAAGCTGTAGCTAACTGGCCCAGACCCACAACAGTTACAGAGATTAAAAGCTTTCTGGGTTTGGCAGGTTACTACAGGAGGTTCGTGTAGGACTTCTCCAAAATTACCGCTCCTATGACTAGATTGACAAAAAAGAACCAGAGGTTTGTATGGTCTGACCAGTGTGAAGAAAGTTTTGAAGAGCTGAAGAAAAGGTTAACATCAGCACCGGTGTTAGCTCTGCCTACCAGTGATGAAGACTTCACAGTAATACAGAATGAGAGGGTAATTGCTTATGCTTCTACGCAGCTGAAAAAGCATGAGTTGAATTATCCTACACATGACCTAGAGATGGCAGTTGTGATCTTTGCACTCAGGATGTGGAGGCATTACCTTTATGGGGTGAAATGTGAGATCTTCACAGATCATAAGAGCTTGCAGTACATCTTGAGTTAGAGAGAGTTGAATCTAAGGCAGAGGAGATGGTTAGAACTGCTTAGTGACTATGATTGTAAAATTCAGTACCATCTGGGTAAGGCAAATGTTGTGGCAGATGCCCTAAGTCGAAAATCATTTGGCAGTCTATCCCATATTATAGCAGAGAGAAGACCGGTGGTGAGGGAATTTTACAAGCTCATTGATGAAGGGTTACAGTTGGAGTTGTCTGGTACAGGTTCTTTGATAGCTCAGATGAGAGTGACACCCGTGTTTCTGGAGCAGGTGGCTCAGAAACAACATGAGGACCTCGAGTTGGTTAAGATTGCAAGAGCAGTCCAGGCAGGCAATAATGAAGAGTTCAGATTTGACAACAAAGGGATCCTTTGTTATGGGAACAGGTTATGTGTACCAGACGACGTGAGTCTGAAGGGAGACATTATGAGAGAAGCTCATAATGCTAGGTACAGTGTTCACCCTGGAGCCACCAAAATGTACCAGGATCTGAAAAGAGTCTATTGGTGGCCAGCTATGAAAAGAGAGGTGGCATAGTTCGTATCTGCCTGTGAGGTATGTCAGAGGGTGAAGCTGGAATATCAGAAGCCGGCTGGAATGCTTAACCCACTACCGATTCCAGAGTGAAAATGGGAGAATATAGCTATGGATTTTGTGGTAGGGTTACCGGCAACGTCTAACAGATTGGACTCCATATGGGTGGTTATGGACAGACTGACCAAATCTGCTCACTTCATCCCTGTCAGGAGTGGTTATTCTGTGGACAAATTAGCGCAAGTGTATGTGGAAGAGGTTGTCAGGTTGCATGGGGCTCCCGTTTCAATAGTGTCAGATAGGGGACCCCAGTTCACCTCCAGGTTTTGACGGAGTCTGTAGAATGCTATGGGTACCATGTTGGATTTTAGCACTGCTTTCCATCCACAAACTGACGGACAGTCAGAGAGGACCATCCAGACAATTGAAGATATGCTCAGAATGTGTGTGCTAGATTTTGGCGGTTCTTGGAGGCAGCATCTACCCTTAGTGGAGTTTGCCTACAATAACAGCTATCATGCTAGCATAGGGATGGCTCCATATGAAGCTCTTTATGGGAGGAAGTGCAGGTCACCTGTCTGCTGAGAAGAAGTTAGAGAAAGGGCCTTAGCAGGGCCTGAGCTAGTCGAGATCACCAGTAGAGTAGTGCCCATTATCAGAGAAAGAATCAGAACTGCTGTGAGCAGGCAAAAGAGTTATGCAGATGTCCGTAGGAAGCATGTAGAGTTTCAGGAGGGAGATATGGTGTTGCTCAAGGTGTCTCCTATGAAAGCGGTGATTCATTTTGGGAAGAAAGGTAAGCTAGCTCCACGGTACATCGGACCTTTTGAAATCTTGCAGAAGATTGGGAATGTATCGTACAAGCTGGACCTACCTGCTTCAATGGAGAGAATCTATCCAGTTTTCCATGTTTCCATGTTACGGAAGCTCGTGTCAGATCCGGGCAAGGTTCTTAATGAGCCTGATGTGGAGATCTTAGGAGATCTCACCTATGTTGAGCAGCCAGTGCGGATCCTAGACACGCAGATCAGAAAGCTGAGGAACAAGGAAATCCCAATGGTGAAAGTCCTTTGGAATCACCACAACATAGAAGAATGTACCTGGGAGACATAGGAGTCTATGCTCCAGCAATACCCCTATCTCTTTTAAGGTTAGTGTTTTGGTTTATGTGCTTCCTTGTTGTTATGTGTTTATGCCATGCTATGCTAGTTTGTTGAACATTCGGGAACGAATGTTCTTAAGGGGGGAAGAATGTAATATCCGGCTAGACCCCGGCATCAGAATTCCTATTTTTCGGCGGAATCTCCGTAGGAATCTGGAATTTCTCGGATGTCGGAGCCTTCTAGTAGGGTAAAATAAAGGTTTTCTAAAATGTTTTTATATGTTTTTATGGTTTTAATAAGAAAGGAATTGAGTTTTGATAGAAAAGTCCAAGGAAGGAAAAAGCCAGGTTCGACCGCCGAACCTCATGTTCTGCCGGCGAACATTGGCCTCTTGCGGAGGTACCTTTGGCCCTCGAAGGTGGTCTGGCCAGCCACCTATAAAAGTCCCTTTGTCCGAAAATGGGCAAGTTTTCTCTCTCTAATTTCGGGCATAGGTGAGATTTCGCCCTTCCATGGTTGATTTGTTGTTTTCCTTCAATCCCTTCAAATTTTAATGAGTTTTTACTTGGTTTTGAAGATTTTTGAGCTCAAGATCAAAGTTTTGAAGCTTGGAGTGTAATACCCGGCTAGACTCCGGTATCGGAATTCCTACCGTCCGGTGGAATCTAGGATATCGGAGACCTATAGAAGGGTAAAAATCATGTTTTCATAAAATGTTTTAATGTATTTTATGGTTTTAAGCAAGAAAAGAATTGAGTTTTTGAATGAAAAAGACCAAGGAGGCATTTCCAGGTTCGGCCGCCGAACATTGGATGGTTTAGAGGGGCAAGTTAGGCTTCCGAAAGTTTCAAAGGTTCGGCCGCCGAACCTCATGTTCGGCCGCCGAACTTGCATGATTTTTGGAGGCACTTTAGGCTGCCGAAAGGTGGTCTGGCAGTCCCTATATAAGAGCTCCATAGCCGAAACGGGCGAGTTTTCTCCCCATTTTCGGCCACGGTGAGTTCTTGCTCTCCCATGGTTCATTTTTGATGTTTTTCCTCGGATCTTTCATGTTTTAACAAGCTTTATGTTGATTTGAATATATTTGAACAAAAAGAGCAAGTTTTGAAGCTTGGAGACCAAAGAGTTGATTTCTCCCCATCTCCGAGCTAGGATCGTCTCTCCTCTCATTCTTCAAGAGGTAAGAGTAGATCCATAGTTCATTTCATGTTTTAAGCAAGTTTTATGAAGTTTCTTGGGGTAGAAATGCATGTGTAGGTTTATGATTAGTTTTTGGTTAAATGTGTGTTTATGATCAATGTATGTTGAATATGCATGTTTGATATGTTTGGTTGGGGTTTAAGTTAGTTTGAGACTCCTATGTGCTTGTTGGCTTGAGTTTGCTTGTTGTAAAATAGGTAAATGCATGTTGAATGAGTTGGGAGGCTTTTGTGCATGTTGGAGCTGAGTTTCTGCCCTTTGGAAAGAACTCAGGTTTGGCAGCCGAAGGCTCTTTCAGCCACCGAACCTGCCTGCGGTAGCATGTATCGGCTGTCGAACCCTACCCCCAAAAGAGGACTTTCAGCTCTGGAAGGGAGTTTCGGCCGCCGAAGGTGCTGCCGAACATGCATGAGTTTCGTCTCTGGAGGGAACCTTCGGCCGCCGAAAGTGCCGCCGAAGGTGCATGACTTTCGGCTCTGAAGGGATTTTTTGCCACTGAACCTGCCGCCGAAAGTGCCCTATTCAGCCCTCCTTTGCATGATTTCTATGATTGTTTTAAGGTATTTTAGGGGGTTTTTGGGGAGTATTTTAGAGTCATGTTCTTGGATGTTTGGTCCCTCACTTGAGTCCACTTGTGTAGGTTCGGACCCGAGGAACCGAGGACCTCAGCAGTGAGATAGCTGATTCGGAGTCATTAGAGCTTCAGCCAGAGGTGAGTGGAATAACTCTTTATGTTTTAAAGCAAATAAATAAATTTTGAACATGATACATGCATCACGTATGCCATGAGATATACTAGGTTGTTTGCATTAGAATTCACGAATATGTTGCATTGCATAACTTGATGATGATGTGGATGGATGTTGAATGATCCTTTAGTCCTTGTATGTTATGGTATGATGATGATACGGTATGGAAGACCAGTGAGGCCTATTCTACGCCCCTGGCACTATGTTAAGAGAAAGACCAGTGAGGCCCATTCTACGCCCCTGGCACTATGGAATGTTATGTTATGTTATGTTATGTTAAGAGAAAGACCAGTGAGGCCCATTCTATGCCCCTGGCACGATTGGACTATGTAGAGGACTATTGGTGCCAAGTCCATCCTTGATGTGATTTGTTTGTGCTGTGTTGCATTTCATGAAAGCATGAAAGATAAATTGAATGTTTTACTATTCTGCTCACTAGGCTTTATAGCTCACCCCTCTCCCTTAACCCCCAGGTTTGCAGGTACAGAGTAGACCAGGAGGTCAGCAGGAGTAGAGTTATGTTATTGTAATAGCTAGATGTAGACATGAATATGATGTAATGTAAAAGTATAGTATAGAAATGTAATGTAATGTTGCTTATGGAAGTTTATAGTTGTGCTTGACCATAGTATGATTGTTAATCCCCTTGTGGTACATGATCTTAAATGTTAAATGATGGTTATTGTAAACCAAGCTTAATGTACGTTATGTTACCCCATTGGAGTATTTGATGAGGACTCCAGTGAGGGGCTTTATGTTATGATTTGTGCATGCACAGGTTAAGCTTGATGAATGAATGAAAGAATGAATGAATGATTAAATGAGGAAGTTTTAAATTTTATGTAATTGTTGATCATGTATGGGATTAAACAGGTATTCAGGATGAATGTTTGGCTTGCTACAGGTCCCGGCGGCCTTAAGCCGATCCGGATCCTAGTGCCGGTAGCGATCCGATTTCGGGTCATTACATGGAGAGCCTCGAAGCTCATTCCTCCACATCTCCAAGTTTGGGATCGCATCTCCTCTCGATCTTCAAGAGGTAAGTGTAGATCCTTCTTTTCTTTCACGTTTTAAGTAAGTTTTAAGAAGGGATTAAGGGTTTTAATGCATGTTTAGAGTAGACCTAAAATGTTAGGGTTTATGTTAGTTCTATGCTCAAATGTATGCCATGTGAAGTTTGTTGGGGTATAGCCTAGTTTTATGCCCCTATATGCTTGAAAATATGTTTATGCATGCTTTTGTGTGTGTTAGTGTGCGTTGGGAGGTTTTCGGGGTGGCTGGATGTGCATGAGAGGCTCGGGTTCTGCCCCTTGGGAGAGCCCAGGTTCGGCCGCCGAACCTGCCTAGAGGCAGCTTTAGGCCGCCTAAACTCGCTTCCTAAAGTTTGGACTTTCAGCTCTGGAGGAGAGTTTCGGCCGCCGAACCTGCCGCCGAAGGTTGTGACTTTCGGCTCTATAAGGACTTTCGGCCGCCGAACCCTACCCCCGAAACTGCCTGACTTTCGGCTTTGGAGGGACCTTCGGCCGCCGAACCTGCCGCCGAAAGTCTCCTGCCCAGCCTTCCTTTGCATGTTTTCAAGGCATGTTTTTATGTTATTTTAGGGGGGTTTTTGGGGAGATGTTTAGAGTCATGCTAGAGTACATTTGGTCCCTCATTTGAGTCCACCTGTGTAGGATCGGACCTGAGGAACCGAGGTGATCAGCAGTGAGACAGCTGCTTCAGAGTTAGTCCAGAGTCAGCCAGAGGTGAGTGGAACTGAACTAATCCTTTATTTCAAGAAAGCAAATGTTTTAAGCATGTTCATGCATCATGATATATAATAGGTTGTTGGCATTAGAATTCATGAATATGACGCGTTGCATTATTCATTATGGGTGTGGATGGACAACAGGACAACCAATTAGCCCTCTAGATATTATGCTATGTAACAGAAGCCTTGAGAAGCCCCACCGAGGGCCGGGTACAGAGCTTATGTATGTAATAGAAGTCCTGAGGAGCTCCACCGAAGGCTGGGCAAAGAGTAGAGGGATTTTTGGGTCAGTCCATCCGTGATGTGATTTACTTGTGATGTGACACATTTCATGATGGCATATGTTTATTTAAATGTTTTTATAGTTTTGCTCACTGGGCTTTTGTAGCTCACCCCTCTCCCCTAACTCCCAGGTTTGCAGGAGCACAGGTAGCTATGGGAAAGTCAGCAAGGTTATAGTATAGTTTATGTAATAGTCTAGTAGTGGACATGAAGTGTAAGAATGATGTAATGTAATGTAAAGAAATGTATTGAGGATTAGTATTGTGCTTAGCCCTAATCTTTATGGTTAATCCATGTTGTACATGATCCTTATGAAAATATTTTAATGATGTTATATGTTGAACCAGGCTTGACATATGAGATGTTGACCCAACTGGAGCATTTGATGAGGGCTCTAGTAAGGGATTTTATGTATACAGTTTAGTGCATGCACAGGTCAAGCTTGGTATATGTGAAAGTTTAAAGTTTTTATGCAAATGTATGATCATGTGTAGGATTTTATCAGATGTACATGATGTATGTTAAGCTTGCTACGGGTCCCGACGACCTTAAATCGATCTGGATCCTAACGCCGGTAGCGGTCCGGTTTCGGGTCGTTACAACTCCCATGTAATACCCGGCTAGACTCCAGCGTCGAAATTCCAATCTTCCGACGGAATCTCTATTGGAACCCGGAATCTCGAGGCTGGAATCTCCTTATGAAGGGTAAAATAAGGTTTTTTATAAAATGAATTATGAAAATTTTAAGGTTTTAAGAAAGAAAGAAAAGAGTTTTTGAAGAAAATAGTTTTGGAAGGAAAATCCAGGTTCGGCCGCCGAATCTTAAGTTTGGCCGGCGAAAGTGGTGCCGCCGCAGGACCTCTTCTTTCGGCCCCCGAAGGTGGTTTATCCAACCACCTATAAGAGGCCTTCAGCCCGAAAACGAGCGAGATTTTCTCTCCATTTTCAGGTAGAGGTGAGTTCTTGCCACCATTTGATGTTTTTGTTGTTTTTCCTTCAAATCTTTCAGAAATTTTATGAGTTTTTCTCTTGTTTTTGAAGATTTGAGCTTGAATCCAAGTTTTGAAACCTTGGAGACCCCCGGATACCGTTTTACCTCACCTCCATATTGGGGTTGCTGTCACCTTTAGATCTCTAATAGGTAAGCCTAGATCCTTGTCTTCCTTATGTTTTA